>NC_139997.1:18066986-18194855 GCF_964263955.1 Coregonus lavaretus | reverse complement strand
AAGCTACCAAGCTGCTAGGACAGAACTGACCTGGCTGCAACTTCAATTAGCACTGAAAGTGTGAAGTGAGAGGTGTGAAACTCTTAAGTCTAACAATGGCAGGAGAGTTTCATCCTGCGTGAGTCTGATCACACCTCTTCAAACTGTCCTGCAGATGAGGATAGTCACCCCCCCAGCACTGAACACACCCAGGTCCCACAACTGCACTGCTCCTCCATTACATTTTACATTTTTAGTCATTTAGCAGACGCTCTTATCCAGAGCGACTTACAGTTAGTGAATACATATTTTTTTATACTGGCCCCTCGTGGGAATCGAACCCACAACCCTGGCGTTGCAAACGCCATGCTCTATCAACTGAGCTACATCCCTGCCGGCCATTCCCTCCCCTACCCTGGACGACGCTCTCCATCATTGAGAGGGATATATTCACAGAGCTGGAGAGAGACATGGTGGAGCTCAGATAGCTAGTCCACACAATCCAGACAGAACAAACCCACAAAACAGACCAGTACAACAACACCCCCCCAACAAGACCCGGAGGGCTGTAGGTAGAGATCGAAGTCTGTCTGAGAGAGCTGGCTGCTCTACGGACGGAGGTGAGAGAACTTAAAGAGGCACACATGGCACTGAAGGAGGAGGTGAGAAAGCTGAGGTGTGACAGAGAGCAGGTCACTCCCCCAGAGAAGCCGGCAGAACAGCCCACCTCAGACCCGGACCACAACCTCAACACCACAATGAGACAGACAACACAGGACCCACCAACCCAACAGACCACACCCCCTCCTAACAGCCCCCCTGTCAGCTCCCCTGATAGCTCTCTTGACAACCCCCACACATCCACTGAGGACACACAAAAGCCAGAGATTGTGCTCCTCATTGACTCAAATGGCAAATACATTCAAGTGGATAAACTTTTACCCAAACACAAAGTGCCCAAACACTAGGCATGCCCTGGAGCTGTTGTCAGAGGACAGACTAGGGTCCCCTAGCCACATCATAATTCACACAGGCACAAATGACCTGAGGGCCCAGCAGGAAAGGGTGGCCACAGCACTAGCAGGTGAATGCAAGCATTTCGCGAGACTGTGCCTCAAAACCTAATGTCTACCTGGCCCACCACTCCACCCTGGACTTGAACAGCCTTTACGACCAGGTCCACCTCCACAAGGCAGCAATCCCAACTTTTGCCAGGACCCCGAAGGACGTCACCCTAAACAGTAGACCCAGCACCTCACACAGGAGTAACAGAGCAACGGACACCTCGCCCAGACCAGCGAGACACCCTCCCAGACCTGCAAGACCCCCTCCTGAAGGACCTGCACCGAGAGAACCCACGCCAAGAGGACCTACACCCAGACCACAGCATCACCAGACACACCCCAACCAGCTAAGACCACCCCAAGCAAACCCTGGTCACACCCTATTTAGGCCCTCCCATATCAGACCTATGCCCCTTCTACCCACTCCATGCCCCTGCGGCAAGGACCTCAACATGCCGTGAGCAGAGCAACAGGCCCAACCCCCACTATTACACCCGCACAAGCACCATCCTGCGACCTAAGAGGTATGTATCAGATGCTCAACATGCTCTGCTCACACCTACTGTGATGGTCCGGGCCTAAACCACACAAAAACAACACTAGACACTATGGAACACAAGCTTTTACTATCTCCTCCTGGAATATACAAGGTCTGATGTCATCTGCCTTTGGCCTAAACACCAGACTTCATCAAAGAAATTGGAAATACAGACATTGTCATCCTACAAGAAACATGGTATAAAGGAGATGGACCCACTGGTTGCCCTCTAGGTTACAGAGAGCTGGTAGTCCCATCCACCATACTACCAGCTGTAAAACAGGGGGTATGTTCATTTGGTATAGAGCAGATCTAACCCACTCTATTAAATTAGTCAAAACAGGAACATTTTACATCTGGCTAGAAATTAATAAGGAAATTATCTCAACAGAGAAAAATGTCCTCATGTGTGCTACCTATATCCCCCCAATGGAATCCCCATACATAACGATGACAGCTTCTCCATCCTAGAGGGTGAGATCAACAATTTCCAGGCCCAGGGACATGTACTAGTCTGTGGCGACCTAAATGCCAGAACTGGACAAGAACCTGACACCCTCAGCACACAGGGGGACAAACATCTACCTGGAGGTGACAGCATTCCCTCCCCCATATGCCCCCCTAGACACAACTACGACAACATAACCAACAAAAACGGGTCACAACTCCTGCAGTTCTGTCGGACGGTGGGAATGTACATAGTCAATGGTAGGCTTCGAGGGGACTCCTACGATAGGTACACCTATAGCTCATCTCTTGGCAGTAGTACTGTAGACTACTTTATCATTGACCACAACCCAGAGTCGTCTTAGAGCGTTCATAATCAGTCCACTGACACCCCTATCAGATCACAGCAAAATCACACTCTACAGTCGTGGTCAAATGTTTTGAGAATGACACAAGTATTGGTCTTCACAAAGTTTGCTGCTTCAGTGTTTTTAGATATTTTTGTCAGATGTTACTATGGTATACTGAAGTATAATTACAAGCATTCCATAAGTGTCAAAGGCTTTTATTGACAATTACATTACGTTTATGCAAAGAGTCAATATTTGCAGTGTTGACCCTTCTTTTTCAAGACCTCTGCAATCCGCCCTGGCATGCTGTCAATTAACTTCTGGGCCACATCCTGTCCGAATTTGTGGGTTTTTGTTTGTCCACCCGCCTCTTGAGGATTGACCACAAGTTCTCAATGGGATTAAGGTCTGGGGAGTTTCCTGGCCATGGACCCAAAATGTCAATGTTTTGTTCCCCGAGCCACTTAGTTATCACTTTTGCCTTATGGCAAGGTGCTCCATCATGCTGGAAAAGGCATTGTTCTTGGATGGTTGGGAGAAGTTGCTCTCTGAGGATGTGTTGGTACCATTCTTTATTCATGGCTGTGTTCTTAGGAAAAATTGTGAGTGAGCCCACTCCCTTGGCTGAGAAGCAACCCCACATATAAATGGTCTCAGGATGCTTTACTGTTGGCATGACACAGGACTGATGGTAGTGCTCACCTTGTCTTCTCCGGACAAGCTTTTTTCCGAATGCCCCAAACAATCGGGAAGGGGATTCATCAGAGAAAATGACTTTTCCCCAGTCCTCAGCATTCCAATCCCTGTACCTTTTGCAGAATATCAGTCTGTCCCTGATATTTTTCCTGGAGAGAAGTGGCTTCCTCGCTGCCCTTCTTGACACCAGGCCATCCTCCAAAAGTCTTCGCCTCACTGTGCGTGCAGATGCACTCACACCTGCCTGCTGCCATTCCTGAGCAAGCTCTGCACTGTTGGTGCCCCGATCCTGCAGCTTAATCAACTTTAGGAGATAGTCCTGGCACTTGCTGGACTTTTTTGGGCACCCTGAAGCCTTCTTCACAACAATTGAACCTCTCTCCTTGAAGTTCTTGACGATCTGATAAATGGTTGATTTAGGTGCAATCTTACTAGCAGCAATATCCTTGTCTGTGAAGCCCTTTTTGTGCAAAGCAATGATGACGGCACGTGTTTCCTTGCAGGTAACCATGGTTAACAGAGGAATAATAATGATTTCAAGCACCACCCTCCTTTTAAAGCTTCCAGTCTGTTATTCTAGCTCAATCAGCATGACAGAGTGATCTCCAGCCTTGTCCTCGTCAACACTCTCACCTATGTTAATGAGAGAATCACTGACATGATGTCAGCTGGACCTTTTGTGGCAGGGCTGAAATGCAGTGGAAATGTTTTTTGGGGTTAAGTTCATTTTCATGGCAAAGAGGGACTTTGCAATTAATTGCAATTCATCTGATCACTCTTCATAACATTCTGGAGTATATGCAAATTGCCATCATAAAACTGAGGCAGCAGACTTAATATTTAGAGCAGACAGAATAAATATTTGTGTCATTCTCACGACTGTACTTGAACAGAGCTATGCTCAATCATGAGGCATCAAAGCCAAAGGAACTGAATAATATTAGGAAATGCTATAGATGGAAGGAAAGTAGTGTGGAAATCTACCAAAAAACAATTAGGCAAAAACAAATTCAATCCCTTCTAGACAATTTCCTGGACAAAATATTTCACTGTAATAGTGAAGGCGTAAACTTGGCAGTAGAAAACCTAAACAGTATATTTGACCTCTCAGCTTCCCTATCAAATCAACAAAATTCAAGCAGACAACCTAAGACAATTAACAACAACGACAAATGGTTTGATGAAGAATGCAAAAACCTAAGAAAAAAGTTGAGAAACCTATCCAATCAAAAACATAGAGATCCAGAAAACCTGAGCCTACGACTTCACTATGGTGAATCACTAAAACAATACAGAAATGCACTACTTAAAAAGAAGGAACAGCACGTGAGAAATCAGCTCAATGTAATTGAAGAATCCATAGAATCTAACCACTTCTGGGAAAATTGGAAAGCTCTAAACAAACAACAACACGAAAAGTTATCTATCCAAAACGGAGATGTATGGATAAACCACTTCTCCAATCTCTTTGGCTTTATAACAAAGAACAAACAGCAAAAACATAGACATTATCAAATACAAATCTTAGAATCAACTATTAAAGACTACCAGAACCCACTGGATTCTCAAATTACATTGAATGAATGACAGGACAAAATACAAACCCTCCAACCCAAAAAGGCCTGTGGGGTTGATGGTATCCTAAATGAAATTATAAAATATACAGACTACATATTCCAATTGGCTATACTTAAACTCTTTAACATCATCCTCAGCTCTGGCATATTCCCCAATATTTGGAACCAAGGACTGATCACCCCAATCCACAAAAGTGGAGACAAATTTGACCCCAATAACCGTGGGATGTGCGTCAACAGCAACCTTGGGAAAATCCTCTGCATTAACATTAACAGCAGACTAGTACATTTCCTCAGCGAAAACAATGTACTAAGCAAACGTCAAATTGTCTTTTTACCAAATTACCATACGACAGACCACGTATTGACCCTTCACACCCTAATTGACAAACAAACAAACAAATCAAAACAAAGGCAAAGTCTTGTCATGCTTCGTTGATTTCAGAAAAGCTTTAGACTCAATTTGGCATGAGGGCCTGCTATACAAATTGATGGAAAGTGGTGTTGGGGGAAAAACATATGACATTATAAAACCCATGTACACAAACAACAGGTGTGCGGTTAAAATTGGCAAAAAACACACCCATTTCTTTCCACAGGGCCGGGGGGTGAGACAGGGATGCAGCTTAAGCCCCACCCTCTTCAACATACATCAACAAATTGGCGAGGGCACTAGAACAGTCTGCAGCACCCAGCCTCACCCTACTAGAATCTGAAGTCAAATGTCTACTGTTTGCTGATGATCTGGTGCTTCTGTCCCCAACCAAGGAGGGCCTACAGCAGCACCTAGATCTTCTGCACAGATTCTGTCAGACCTGGGCCCTGACAGTAAATCTCAGTAAGACAAAAATAATGGTGTTCCAAAAAAGGTCCAGTTGCCAGGACCACGAATATAAATTCTACAAAGCTGTGAACGATCTGAGAGACAAGGCAAGAAGGGCCTTCTAAGCCATCAAAAGGAACATGAAATTCAACTGATTCAAAATACTTGAATCAGTTATAGAACCCATTGCCCTTAATGGTTGTGAGGTCTGGGGTCCACTCACCAACCAAGAATTCACAAAACGGGACAAACACCAAATTGAGACTCTGCATGCAGAATTCAGCAAAAATATCCTCTGTGTACAACGTAAAACACCAAATAATGCATGCAGAGCACCATTAATTATCAAAATCCAGAAAAGAGCCGTTAAATTCTACAACCACCTAAAAGGAATCGATTCCCAAACCATCCATAATAAAGCCATCACCTACAGATAAATGAACCTGGAGAAGAGCCCCCTAAGGAAGCTGGTCCTGGGGCTCTGTTCACAAACACAAACAGACCCCACAGATCCCCAGGACAGCAACACAATTAGACACAACCAAATCTTGAGAAACAAAAATATAATTAGTTGACACATTGGAAAGAATTTACAAAAAAACAGAGCAAACTAGAATGCTATTTGGCCCTAAACAGAGAGTACACAGTGGCACACTGCCCACATAATGAGGTGGAAACTGAGCTGCACTTCCTATCCTCCTGCCAAATGTATGACCATATTAGAGACACATATTTCCCTCAGATTACACAGACCCACAAAGAATTTGAAAACAAATCCAATTTTGATAAACTCCCATATCTATTATGTGAAATACCACAGTGTGCAATCACAGCAGCAAGATTTGTGACCTGTTGCCACAAGAAAAGGGCAACCAGTGATGAACAAACACTATTGTAAATACAACCTATATTTATGTTTATTTATTTTCCCTTTTGTACTTTAACTATTTGCACATCATTACAACACTGTATATAGACATAATATGACATTTGAAATGTCTTTATTCTTTTGGAACTTTTGTGAGTGTAATGTTTACTGTACATTTTTTATTGTTTATTTCCCTTTTGTTTATTATCTATATCACTTGCTTTGGCAATGTTAACATATGTTTCCCATGCCAATAAAGCCCCTTAAATTGAATTGAAATGAGAGAGAGAGAGAGAGAGAGAGAGAGAGAGAGAGAGAGAGAGAGAGAGAGAGAGAGAGAGAGAGAGAGAGAGAGAGAGCGAGAGAGAAAGAGAGAGAGAGAGAGAGAGAAAAAATAAGAAACTATTTTCTATTAATACTACAGCCACGGTAGCGGCTTCCTGGAAAGACCCTGCCGTCCATGGAGAATACCCGTCATCTCCGATTTTCTCACTTTGTTTGCATTCCAAATGGCACCCTATTCCCTTTATACTTTTGGCCAGGTTCCATTTGCATCCAATATGGCTCTGGTCAAAAGTAGTGCACTAAATAGGGAATAGGGTACCATTTGGAACAGATCCTTTCCTTTCTTTCATTACCCCCCAGATTGGTTCCCTGTTCCACTTCCCTGACCCTGTACCCGACATCGCTGCACTTGCCTATTGATTGGTAGATTTGGTCTGTAGCCCCCTTTGGCCCCAAGACATACCTGTCCACCAAATAGCACAGACAACCATTATTTTAGGACAGCATCCATTCACACTTCCACTGTTTGGGTTTCCACATAGAGCAGGTGTAATTGAGATAGATCAGAGTAGACAATGCAGGGTCTGGACCATAATTACCCATAATTTCCCATTCTAGACATTCTATTTCTAAGGACTGTAGTTGATGTCCTGAATGCAAAGGGCCATAGATACACATTACACTGACACATTATTAATGACTAAATGCAGATCAGATACATATTTGATCATTGTAATATATATGACCTCTGGAGCTAACCATATGAGTGCTCACACTTACACCAAGGCCTGTAAAGCAAAGCCCTTGCTGTGTGTTGGCCCCAGCTCCTAACACACTACTACTGTACAGTTACTGCAGCTGGCTGGAGTCCCACACAGAGGTGGCACTTGTCACTGTGTTGTTATGTGTTAATAATAAAGACTACAGTTCCCACAATGCAATGCACCCTGCACAAAGAGGTTGTTAGAATGCCATGCATAGCTACACACTGATGTAGTTAGCTAGCTCAATCATCTTGTTATTAAAAGTAGCTAAACCTACACCCCAGTTCGTCATTCAACAAGGAACAAACATAACATGGGGTGTTTCTCAATATGCATACTATCGTGCTCCGAGCACACAATCCGGAGCACGGGAGGGTTGGAGCATGAGTCCAAATCAAAGTATGCGAAATGGAGCATGTAGGGCACTTCTCGGCTCCGTACTCCGCTTGTACACATTTCGATGCATCGAAGCAAGCTTCAATAAAAAGTATGGACAGAAATATGACGCAACCAAGTAAAAAACGACGCAAATCAATGGCGGCCATTATTTGAGCTGAAGCAAGAGAAAATAAACTCTAACTTTGCCCATTCACATCTCATATGTTGCCTGAATACAATATTGTGTCTTGAAAACGTTAATAAATACATTCTGTGTTAATTTTGGCATGTTTACCTGCCTACAGTAACCACTGTGTGTAGATTGCAAGCCCATAGTAAGGCAATAGGGCTAACTGGCTATCTAGCTAGCCTTTAAGAATTGGTAGCTAGCTACCCCCGAAGAGTTGACATCTACCTGGCATAACATTAGTTTAAGGTAATTTGGCCGTTTAACTAGCTAGACTATTACGATTCACATTTGCTAGCTGATAATTCTGAAGTAAAACGTTTTGCTTTGTGTATATCTTGTTTAGTCTCTATTACCATTGTCCTGGCTGGAAGAAGGTTCAGTGAATGGGGAGGTGCAGCATGTGAGGTAATACAGTAGGGGGAGTGCGAGTGCTTCTCAAATGTAATGTTTTATGCGTTCAGGAGAGTGTGGAGTACGGTAGTACGCATATTGAGAAACACCCATGGGGTCAGAAATGGCATTCAAACCCACGCCTCCAATGTAAGTAAAGGCACCTCATCCACTGACTCTTAGGAATGAGCAGCTATGTGACAACTTAAGTGCTGTTATTCACTCTCTAAGTCTCTAAGTCTATTATAACCCCCTTCTTATCAATATAAGCACAGCCTCCATTTCTCCTTCCGAAGGCCCTGTCCAGAAAAATACCTCTAGCCATTACGGTGTGAGAATCTGAAAGAATTGGACCGCTATAAGTAATATGGTTGTAACTTTACCTTGGCCTCTGAATTGCACCTATTCAATATCTATTCCCTCTTTTCAGATTTACAAGTGCCTATGAGACAGAGACCTGCAACTCCCGGCGCCCGTGGCAAATCCGGCCCACAAGCCCATTTAATGAGCCCCCCCCCCCCACGGTCACGACATCAACATACACCTGTGACATGTAAATATAATTTCCATCTCCACATGTACTATGTAAAGCACTTTGAGCTACTGGAAAAGCTTTGAAGCACTATACACTGAGTGTACAAAACATTAGGAACAACTTCCTAATATTGAGTTGCACCCCCTCAGAACAGTCTCAATTCGTTGGGGCATGGACTCTACAAGGTGTCGAAAGCCTTCCACAGGGATGCTGACCCATGTTGACCCCAATGCTTCAGTTGTGTCAAGTTGGCTGGATGTCCTTTGGGTGGTGGATCATTCGTGAAAAACCCAGCAGCGTTGCAGTTCTTGACACACTTAAACCGGTGCGCTTGGCACCTACTACCATACCCTGTTCAAACTCACTTAAATCTTTTGTCTTGCCCATTCACCCTCTGAATGGCACATACAGTGAGGGAAAAAAGTATTTGATCCCCTGCTGATTTTGTACGTTTGCCCACTGACAAAGAAATGATCAGTCTATAATTTTAATGCTATGTTTATTTGAACAGTGAGAGACAGAATAACAACCAAAAAATCCAGAAAAACTCATGTCAAAAATGTTATAAATAGATTTGCATTTTAATGAGGGAAATAAGTATTTGACCCCTCTGCAAAACATGACTTAGTACTTGGTGGCAAAATCCTTGTTGGCAATCACAGAGGTCAGATGTTTCTTGTAGTTGGCCACCAGGTTTGCCCACATCTCAGGAGGGATTTTGTCCCACTCCTCTTTTGCAGATCTTCTCCAAGTCATTAAGGTTTCAAGGCTGACGTTTGATAACTCGAACCTTCAGCTCCCTCCGCAGATTTTTTATGGGATTAAGGTCTGGAGACTGGCTAGGCCACTCCAGGACCTTAATGTGCTTCTTCTTGAGCCACTCCTTTGTTGCCTTGGCTGTGTGTTTTGGGTCATTGTCATGCTGGAATACCCATCCACGACCCATTTTCAATGCCCTGGCTGAGGGAAGGAGGTTCTCACCCAAGATTTGACGGTACATGGCCCGTCCATCGTCCCTTTGATGTGGTGAAGTTGTCCTGTCCCCTTAGCAGAAAAACACTCCCAAAGCATAATGTTTCCACCTCCATGTTTGACGGTGGGGATGGTGTTCTTGGGGTCATAGGCAGCATTCCTCCTCCTCCAAACACGGTGAGTTGAGTTGATGCCAAAGAGCTCCATTTTGGTCTCATCTGACCACAACACTTTCACCCAGTTCTCCTCTGAATCTTTCAGATGTTCATTGGCAAACTTCAGACGGGCCTGTATATGTGCTTTCTTGAGCAGGGGGACATTGCGGGCGCTGCAGGATTTCAGTCCTTCACGGCGTAGTGTGTTACCAATTGTTTTCTTGGTGACTATGGTCCCAGCTGCCTTGAGATCATTGACAAGATCCTCCCGTGTAGTTCTGGGCTGATTCCTCACCGTTCTCATGATCATTGCAACTCCACGAGGTGAGATCTTGCATGGAGCCCCAGGCCGAGGGAGATTGACAGTTCTTTTGTGTTTCTTCCATTTGCGAATAATTGCAGCAACTGTTGTCACCTTCTCACCAAGCTGCTTGGCAATGGTCTTGTAGCCCATTCCAACCTTGTGTAGGTCTACAATCTTGTCCCTGACATCCTTGGAGAGCTCTTTGGTCTTGGCCATGGTGGAGAGTTTGGAATCTGATTAATTGATTGCTTCTGTGGACAGGTGTCTTTTATACAGCTAACAAGCTGAGATTAGGAGCACTCCCTTTAAGAGTGTGCTCCTAATCTCAGCTCATTACCTGTATAAAAGACACCTGGGAGCCAGAAATCTTTCTGATTGAGAGGGGGTAAAATACTTATTTCCCTCATTAAAATGCAAATCAATTTATAACATTTTTTACATTAGTTTTTTCTGGATTTTTTTCTGGATATTCTGTCTCTCACTGTTCAAATAAACCTACCATTAAAATTATAGACTGATAATTTCTTTGTCAGTGGGCAAACGTACAAAATCAGCAGGGGATCAAATACTTTTTTCCCTCACTCACTGTATACACAATCCATGTCTCAATTGCCCATGCCCTTCTTTTACCTGTCTCCTCCCCTTCTTCTGCACTGATTGAAGTGGATTTAACAGGTGACATCAATAAGGGATCATAGCTTTCACCTGGATTCACCTGGTCAGTCTATGTCGTGGAAAGAGCAGTGTTTGTACTGTTTTGTACAATCAGTGTATAAATCCAATAAATTATTACGTATCATTACAAGGACTTACCACTGTCAGTGACAAACTAAAAGGTAAATTCAGTAGTATGATATAATCATACATAGTGGAACGACTTCCTGATTCCATTTAAGTACTTACCCCGGTCCGTATCGTAGAGGAAGACAAACTTGTTCCAGTCATAGTGGTCGAGCAACGAGAGCAGCGCTCCTCGGATGGAGGGCCGAAGCTGCAGCGTGAACTGGCTCTCTCCCTCGGTGGGGAAGCTGGGCGTGATGAGGGAGATGTGCAGCGCCCCGCAGAATGATGTCAGCGTGTGCACCGAGCGCTTGTCGTACAGGCCAAAGATGGCGAATACACCCCGCGAGTACTGCGAGCAGACTGAGGAGGAGGTAGGGAAGGGGGGAAGAGAGAAAGAGAGATAAGTTAGTTACTAAATTAGTTTACTAACCATTTGAATCTCTTCAAGAGAAACATGGTAGAGTGTATGTAAGAATAGCCAGCGAGTACAGAGAGCAGACTGTGGTAGGTAAAGAGAGAGAGAGAGAGAGAGAGAGACATTGCAGATTGCAGATAGTTCACCAACCCATTCAAATCCCTTCAAGAGTAGCCCTTTATTGCCTATGGAATAACAACTACCCAAAACATCCACAAAATATCAAATTTCCTCTAATGTTTCCATTTTAAAACATGATTTTCTTCCCCATCTAAATGAAATAACGACACCGGGAAGCAATAGCATCTAGTTTAACGAGTCTCTCTACATCATTTCTCTCTCTCTATCTCTCTCTCTATCTATCTCTCCCTCCTTATCCCTCTCTCTCTCTCTCTCTCTCTCTCTCTCTCTCTCTCTCTCTCTCTCTCTCTCTATCTCTCTCTCTCTCTCTCGCTCTTTCTCTTCCCTTTCCCCCCCACCTCTCTCTCTTTCTCGCTCTCTTTCTCTGCAAATAAACTAACGGGTATTGTGATAAGATATGACCTGTAGGAGACAAACAACACACCAGCTTAAATATGAAAAGCTATGTGTTAAGTCTTTACATACACACTGCAGAGTTTCTGCTTAAGGCGCCTTCAGGTGCTATAATTGCTTGTGCTTTGTGGTGTGTGGCGTGTGTGTGTGTGTGTTTGTGTGTGCTTAAAAAACACACCATAATGGGCGGTTACGCTGACTTCCTCGCATACGGCGAGTGCCTAAATGAAAGAACGGCACATGGTGAAAAAGTATGTTCAAAGTGTTTGAACTGTTCCATTGTTTTGTGGTTGTTTTATTGTTGCTACGCCGGGTTTGACAGCCTTTTTGTTTCACAGTGTTACATTGTTGTTGGGAGTCCCTCTCTTTGCAGCTTGTGAATGCCTAGGGCTGAATGAGAAGATAGAGAGGAGAGGGAGAGAGAGGGACAGAGAGAAAGTGAGATAGAAAGAGCGAGAGAGTGAGAGAAAGAAAACCCAGGCTTTGATGCCTTCTGAGTTTCTTCCATTTGTTCTTCACACCGTTAGACACAACAACGACGTGTAGATGTGTCAACACACTAGAAGCGAACATGTTAAAACAAACCACTACTGTCTCGTAACTCTCGTGTAACTCTCGTTCTCCATCTCTCCTGAAGCAGAGAGTGATTTGCGCAACATTAAGGCTTTGTTGTCACAGTCATTTAGGAGTAATTGAGCACCCACACACACTGTGCCAGCGCATTGTGTTATGTTACATCCAATCGTATCCTAGCACTTCATCATGTAGCGTTGTGTGTTGTATCCAGAGGTGAGGTGGAGGGTAAACACACCTAAACAGCATATGCGTACCTTTTTTGTTTTGCGCTAGCATTTATCTACCTTTTGCGGAAAGTATAGGGAGCTTTACTTTACACACTGCGAACGGCGATCAGCGTTTACCCACAGATTTTATTACCATTACATCACTGGTCGTGTAACATTATGTCACCGTATCATACATTATACAATGCATTCCACTTACTTCCAGTTTGCCTTATTGTACTTGTATGTTTTGCTTCTGTAAATGTCTGTTTAGGATATTAGCGTACTATGAGTGATACGAGACTAACAATGCACATGTGGTTAACATATCTTCACCGTGAATGCACCTGCTACCGTCTACACATTATGGAGCGCACGCAGGAGTTAAGCTAGGGTGGAGAAGGTAGGAGAGATGGGTTAGGACTGGCTCCTGGATGTGTGTGCGTGTATATGTGTGTGTGTGTGTGTGTGTGTGTGTGTGTGTGTGTGTGTGTGTGTGTGTGTGTGTGTGTGTGTAAGGGGAAGGTACAGTAATCCCAGGGGTAGAGGGGGTAGTGAGGCCTCCACTGAACCAAGGAGGAGACCAAAGGCTGGAAATACTTATGACTGCTGTTCTGTCATAGGAGACACACACACGCACACACACACACGCACACACACACGCACAAATAGACGGACATAAATGCACACACCCTCTCTCTCTGTCACACACACATACCAACACACACACTCACACCGACGCACTCCGACAAATAACACATAAATCCATTCTAAAACAGTCCAATTCGTGGCCACATGCCCAGCAGAGCTTAGCACTTTGCGAACATAAATACTGTATATCATTCATCATGCTGTCTCTCTGTCTATTCTTTCATTCTCTCTCTCCCCCTCTTTCTCTGTCTTTCCCCCCTCTCTCTACTGTTATATGTCTATAGTTATATGTCTGTAGTTATATGTCTAAGCTGCAGTGACACACATGTTGTTGCTGACAGACATTCAGTTATTTCCAATAAAAACAGACAAGCTACAATATCAACAACATCTCACACAACACACACACACAGCCACCATCGTCTCATTATAGCAGAACTCCACGTCTGCGTGCCAAATGGCACCCTATTCTCTGGTCAAACGTAGCGCTACAAAGGGAACAGGGTGCCAATTGGGACACAGACCACATTGGCTATGGAGCGAGATGAGTGATATGCCTTTAGGTAGAGATCTCTCTGTATTCCTGTGAGGGATATGGTACCTTTGGATGCCGTATAAACAGAGCTTTCTGTCCCTGTGGCCATTGGTTTATAACTAGACTGGGCTGCAATGAATTCAATGAAAGGAAGCCAGTGTGAAACATACACACACATTTACATCACACAGAGGGAGAGAGCACACACACACAAACAACAAACACACTAGCACACAGAACACACACACAAGAAGACCCTAAAAGGAGAGGACTGTGTGGAAAACAATGAACAGGGAAGGCTCAATCTGCATTCTGTTTTCCCCCTCCCCCCTCACCCCCCCCCCCCTCTCTCTAGTGCTGTTTCTTTCCTTTTGTCTGCCCGAAGAAAAGGACATTGACTACACAGCCCAGACAAGCTCTGGAGAAAGAGAGAGGAAGAGGGGGAGAGGGGTGTCACGGTTTCGGCCGAGGCTGCCTCTCTCCCTTGTTCGGGCAGGTTTCGGCGTTCGTCGTCTCCGGAATTCTAGCTGCCACCGCTGTATGTTTCATGTTCGTTTGCTTTTGTCTGTTTGTTTCCACACCTGTTTCTGTTTTGGCGTAATTAGTGTCCTATAAGTTTCTCGTTGTGTTTGTCTAGTGTTGTGTGTAATTATTTCCGTCAGTATTGTGTTTTGCTCGGTTGAGCTTATTCTCCACTGCGCTGGAGCATTTTCGCACCTGTGTGTGCACAGTTACATTTTGTCGCACCTGTTTGTGCGCAATTTACCTTTCGCCTTCGTGCGTGTTTTTTCGCTTTCGGGCTAAGTTGTCCTGTTGCCTTAGTTTGGCCAGTAATACAGCCTTTGGAACATTCAGTCTGAGTCCTGCGTTTGATTCCTACATTACACCTACAACACGCCCTGACAGAATTACACACCATCTATGGAATCAGCAGGAGCCGAAGCAGCCCAGACGAGACTGGAGGCCCAGGTTCGGGACCAGCAAGATCAGCTCCTGCAGATGGGGACCGCCCTGCAGGAGGTGATTTCCACCATCCGAGGCTGGGGTCCGCCTCCACCGCCTCCCGCCCTGCCAGCACCATCGGCCAGCCCGCCCATTCCAGCGCCGGAACCTCGAGGAGTCCGACTATCTCTCCCGAGGGCCTACGACGGAGCCGCGGCTGGGTGTCAGGGATTCCTACTCCAGGTGGAGCTATACCTGGCCACAGTGCACCCGGCACCTTCAGGGCATGAGAGTGTGTCCGCCCTGATCTCCTGCCTGGCCGGAAAGGCGTTGGAGTGGGCCAACGCGGAGTGGAGGAAGATCGACGCCACGACGATTACTTACAACGAGTTCTCCCGCCGCTTCAGGGCGGTGTTTGACCATCCCCCGGAGGGGAAAGCGGCGGGGGAGCGTCTGGTCTTCCTCCGGCAGGGGAGGAGAAGTGCCCAGGAATTCGCGCTCGAATTCCGTACGCTAGCGGCAGATGCAGGGTGGAATGATCGGGCCCTCATCGATCTGTACAGATGTAGCCTACGAGAGGACGTCCGTCGGGAGCTGGCTTGTAGGGACACCAGCCTCTCCTTCGACCAGCTGGTTGACATGTCCATCAGGCTGGATAACCTACTGGCTACCCGCGGACGTCCTGCGGAGGGTCCGCCCATTTCACCCTCCAGCGCCTCCGAGCCGTGTCCTATGGAGCTCGGGGGCGCTGGCGCTAGAGAGAGGAGGAGTCGGCAGGCTAGGGGGTCCATCCACTGCACCAACTGTGGTCGGGGAGGACACACCGCGGCTAGGTGCTGGGGATGGCCTCCTAGGGGAGATGACGACAGGTCCCGCACTGGGGATTCCCTCCAGGTGAGTAGGCGCCCCACTCACCCAGAGCTCACTGTTGCCCATTTTTGTATGCCTGTACGTTTTCCACAGGTAGCACCTCATTCCCAGCATAAGGCGCTGGTAGATTCAGGCGCGGCTGGGAATTTTATTGATAAAAAGTTTTGTTTAGAGTTAGGGATTCCCCTCATTCCTGTTGATGTTCCTTTTCCCGTTCACGCCCTAGATAGTCGTCCGTTGGGTACGGGCTTAATCAGGGAGGTCACGGCGCCACTTAGGATGTGTGCGCAGGGGGATCATCAGGAGATGATTCAGCTGTTCCTGATTGACTCTCCTGCGTATCCGGTGGTGCTGGGCATGCCCTGGTTGAGTACCCATAACCCAGCTATTTCGTGGCAGGAGAGGGCTCTGATGGAGTGGTCTGCTCAGTGTGTGGGTAGATGTTTGGGCGTTTCCGTAGGGGCTACCTCGGTGGAGAGTCCAAACCAGGTGCCCGCATTGCACGTTCCACCTGAGTATGGGGATTTGGCTATTGCGTTTAGTAAGGCGAGGGCGACGCGGTTGCCACCCCATAGGCAGGGGGATTGTGCGATAGACCTCCAGGCAGGAGCTGCGCTCCCACGGAGCCATGTGTATCCTCTGTCTCAGGAGGAGAAGAAAGCTATGGAGATTTACATAGACGAATCGCTGAGACAAGGATACATACGGCCTTCCACTTCCCCCGCGTCCTCGAGTTTCTTTTTCGTGAAGAAAAAGGATGGTGGTTTGCGCCCGTGCATCGATTACCGTGGTCTCAATCAGATTACGGTGAAGTATAGTTATCCACTCCCGCTGATTGCGACCATGACTGAGTCGTTGCATGGGGCGCGTTTCTTCACGAAATTAGATCTCAGGAGCGCGTACAACTTGGTGCGCATCAGGGAGGGTGATGAATGGAAAACAGCCTTTAGTACCACCTCGGGCCATTACGAGTATCTGGTCATGCCATACGGGTTGATGAACGCTCCGTCAGTTTTCCAATCATTTGTGGATGAGATCTTCAGGGACATGCAGGGGCAGGGGGTGGTGGTGTACATTGATGACATTCTCGTGTACTCACCTACCCGTGTCGAGCATGTGGCCCTGGTGCGCAGAGTGTTGCGGAGGCTGGTGGAGCACGACCTGTATGTGAAGGCAGAGAAGTGTCTGTTTTTCCAGGAGTCGGTCTCCTTTTTGGGTTATCAGTTGTCTGCGTCAGGGGTGAAGATGGAGGTAGACCGGGTGTCGGCCGTGCGTAATTGGCAAACACCAACCACTGTGAAGGAGGTGCAGCAGTTTTTGGGGTTTGCAAATTACTACAGGAGGTTTATCCAGGGTTTTGGACAGGTGGCAGCTCCCATCACGTCTCTGTTGAAGGGGGGTCCGGTGCGTCTGCAGTGGTCGGCCGAGGCGGACAGGGCTTTTGGGAGGCTGAAGGACCTGTTTACCTCGGCCCCGGTGCTGGCGCATCCGGATCCCTCTTTGCCGTTCCAGGTAGAGGTGGACGCGTCGGAGGCCGGTTTAGGAGCCGTGCTTTCCCAACGGTCTGGCGCGCCACCTAAACTCCGCCCCTGTGCTTTTTATTCTAAGAAGCTCAGTCCGGCGGAGCGGAACTATGACGTAGGGGACAGGGAGCTGTTAGCCGTGGTACAGGCTCTCAAGGTGTGGAGGCACTGGCTTGAGGGGGCTCAACACCCTTTCCTCATTTTGACGGACCACCGTAACCTGGAGTACATCCGGGCGGCGAGGAGGCTGAACCCTCGCCAGGCAAGATGGAGTATGTTCTTGACCAGGTTTACTTTTAAGATCACGTACATCCCTGGGTCACAGAATGGCAAGGCAGATGCGCTGTCTCGGCGGTATGACACGGAGGAGAGGTCCGTGGAGCCCACTCCCATACTGCCTGAGTCGTGTCTGGTGGCACCGGTAGTGTGGGAGGTCGATGCTGAACTCGAGCGGGCGTTACGCACCGACCCTAGTCCACCACAGTGCCCGGAGGGTCGGAAGTACGTTCCGCTCGAGGTTCGGGATCGATTGATCTATTGGGCTCACACGTCACCCTCCTCTGGACATCCGGGTATCGGCCGGACAGTGCACTGTCTTAGTGCCAAGTACTGGTGGCCCACGTTGGCAAGGGATGTGAGGGTTTATGTTTCCTCCTGCTCGGTGTGCGCCCAGTGTAAGGCGCCTAGACATCTACCTAGGGGTAAGTTGCTACCCCTGCCCGTTCCACAACGACCATGGTCCCACCTCTCAGTGGACTTTATAACAGACCTTCCCCTCTCCCAAGGGAATACTACCATCCTGGTCGTTGTGGACCGGTTCTCTAAGGCCTGTCGTTTGCTCCCCATGCCGGGTCTTCCTACTGCCCTACAAACTGCCGAGGCACTGTTTACCCATGTGTTCCGGCACTACGGGGTACCCGAGGACATTGTGGCTGATCGGGGTCCCCAATTCACCTCCAGAGTCTGGAGAGCGTTTATGGAGCGGTTGGGGGTCTCGGTGAGCCTCACCTCGGGTTACCACCCGGAGAGTAATGGGCAGGTGGAACGCGTAAACCAGGATGTGGGTAGGTTTCTCAGAACATACTGCCAGGACCGGCCGGAGGAGTGGTCAAGGTACGTTCCCTGGGCCGAGATGGCCCAGAATTCCCTACGCCATTCCTCCACTAACCTAACTCCATTTCAATGTGTGTTAGGTTACCAGCCGGTTCTGGCACCCTGGCAGCAGAGCCAGATCGAGGCTCCTGCGGTGGATGAGTGGGCGCGGCGCTCGGAGGAGACTTGGAACGCTGCACACGTCCACCTGCAGCGGGCCCTCCGACGTCAGAAGGCGAGCGCTGATCTCCACCGCAGTGAGGCACCGGTGTACGCACCTGGTGATCGAGTCTGGCTCTCTACCAGAAACCTGCCCCTCCGCCTGCCCTGTCGGAAACTGGGTCGGCGGTTTGTAGGGCCATTTAAAGTCCTGAGAAGGTTGAACGAGGTATGTTATAGATTACAGCTACCTGTGGAGTATAAGTGTATTAACCCCTCGTTCCATGTGTCCCTTCTCAGGCCGGTGGTAGCGGGCCCACTCCAAGAAGATGAGATCTTGGAGACTCCTCCGCCCCCGTTGGACATCGAGGGGGCACCGGCGTACTCCGTGAGATCCATCTTGGATTCGAGACGTCGGATGGGGGGTCTCTAGTATCTAGTGGAGTGGGAGGGGTACGGTCCGGAGGAGCGGTGCTGGGTGCCGAGGAGAGACGTTTTGGACCCGTCGCTCCTGACGGAATTCCATCGGGGGCATCCGACGCGCCCTGCTCCGCGTCCTCCTGGTCGTCCCCGAGGCCGGAGTCGGCGCACGTCTGGAGCCGCGCGTCAAGGGGGGGGTACTGTCACGGTTTCGGCCGAGGCTGCCTCTCTCCCTTGTTCGGGCAGGTTTCGGCGTTCGTCGTCTCCGGAATTCTAGCTGCCACCGCTGTATGTTTCATGTTCGTTTGCTTTTGTCTGTTTGTTTCCACACCTGTTTCTGTTTTGGCGTAATTAGTGTCCTATAAGTTTCTCGTTGTGTTTGTCTAGTGTTGTGTGTAATTATTTCCGTCAGTATTGTGTTTTGCTCGGTTGAGCTTATTCTCCACTGCGCTGGAGCATTTTCGCACCTGTGTGTGCACAGTTACATTTTGTCGCACCTGTTTGTGCGCAATTTACCTTTCGCCTTCGTGCGTGTTTTTTCGCTTTCGGGCTAAGTTGTCCTGTTGCCTTAGTTTGGCCAGTAATACAGCCTTTGGAACATTCAGTCTGAGTCCTGCGTTTGATTCCTACATTACACCTACAACACGCCCTGACAAGGGGCAAGAAGGAGGGAAAAGGGGAAGTGTAACAAAGCAGAGGGGGGTGTTTACAGCAATCAACTTCACCTTAGAGAGAAACACTAACAAAAACACACACTAGCGAGCACACACACACACCATCAGACTGACCTCTTTAAAGGGGCTAAATCAAACCAACCCTGGGAGAGTATACAGTGGAGGCAGAACACTCCACTCCACACTCTCCATATACAGTACCTTCCAAAAGATTGGGGTTACTTAGAAATGTCCTTGTTTTCAATGAAAACATACATGAAATTAGTTTGAATAAGAAATATAGCAAAATGAATAGGAAATATAGTCATTGACAAGGTTAGAAATAATGATTGTTAATTGAAATAATAATTGTGTCCTTCAAACTTTGCTTTCGTCAAAGAATCCTCAATTTGCAGCAATTACAGCCTTGCAGACCTTTGGCATTCTAGTTGTCAATTTGTTGAGGTAATCTGAAGAGATTTCACCCATTCTTCCAGAAGCACCTCCCACAAGTTGGATTGGCTTGATGGGCACTTCTTACGTACCATACGGTCAAGCTGCTCCCACAACAACTCAATAGAGTTGAGATCCGGTGACTGTACTGGCCACTCCATTATAGACAGAATACCAGCTGACTGCTTCTTCCCTAAATAGTTATTGCATAGTTTGGAGCTGTGCTTTGGGTCATTGTCCTGTTGTAGGAGGAAATTGGCTCCAATTAAGTGCCGTCCACAGGGTATGGCATGGCGTTGCAAAATGGAGTGATAGCCTTACTTCTTCAAGATCCCTTTTACCCTGTACAAATCTCCCACTTTACCACCACCAAAGCACCCCCAGGCCATTACATTGCCTCCACCATGATTGACAGATGGCATCAAGCACTCCTCCAGCATCTTTTCATTTGGTATGCGTCTCACAAATGTTCTTCTTTGTGATCCGAACACCTCAAACTTCAATTCGTCTGTCCATAACACTTTTTTCCAATCTTCCTCTGTCCAGTGTCTGTGTTCTTTTGCCCATCTTAATCTTTTCTTTTTATTGGCCAGTCTGAGATATGGCTTTTTCTTTGCAACTCTGCCTAGAAGGTCAGCATCCCGGAGTCGCCTCTTCACTGTTGACGTTGAGACTGGTGTTTTGTCGGGTACTATTTAATGAAGCTGCCAGTTGAGGACCTGTAAGGCATCTGTTTCTCAAACTAGACACTCTAATGTATTTGTCCTCTTGCTCAGTTTTGCACCGGGGCCTCCCACTCCTTTTTCTATTCTGGTTAGAGCCAGTTTGCGCTGTTCTGTGAAGGGAGTAGTACACAGCGTTGTACGAGAACTGCAGTTTCTTGGCAATTTCTCTCATGGAATAGCCTTCATTTCTCAGAACAAGAATAGACTGACGAGTTTCAGAAGAAAGTTATTTGTTTCTGGCCATTTTGAGCCTGTAATCGAACCCACAATTGCTGATGCTACAGACACTCAACTAGTCTCAAGAAGGCTTCTTTAATAAGCACAACAGTTTTCAGCTGTGCTAACATAATTGCAAAAGGGTTTTCTAATGATCAATTAGCCTTTTAAAATGATGAACTTGGATTAGCAAACACAACGTGCCATTGGAACACAGGACTGATGGTTGCTGATAATGGGCCTCTGTACGCCTATGTAGATATTCCATTAAGAATCCAGCTACAATAGCCATTTACAACATTAACAATGTCTACACTGTATTTCTGATCAATATGATGTTATTTTAATAGACCATTTTCTTTATTTTCTTTCGAAAACAAGGACATTTCTAAGTGACCCCGAACTTTTGAACGGTAGTGTATATACACACTACCAGTCAAAACTTTGGACACACCTACTAATTCAAGGGTTTTTCTTTATTTAAATTTTTTTTTTACATTGTAGAATAATAGTGAAGACATCAAAACTATGAAATAACACATATCAAATCATGTAGTAACCAAAAAAGTGTTAAACAAATCAAAATATATTTTATATTTGAGATTCTCAAAATTACAACCCTTTGCCTTGATGACAGCTTTGCACACTCTTGGCATTCTCTCAACCAGCTTGATGAGATGGTCACCTGGAATGCATTTCAATTAACAGGTTCTTCAAAGTTAATTTGTGGAATTTCTTTCCTTCTTAATGTGTTTGAGCCAATCAGTTGTGTTGTGACAAGGTAGGGGTGGTATACAGAAGATAGCCCTACTTGGTAAAAGACCAAGTCCATATTATGGCAAGAACAACTAAAATAAGCAAAAAGAAACGACAGTCCATCATTACTTTAAGACATGAAGGTCAGTCAGTCCGGAAAATTTCAAGATCTATAAAAGTTTCTACAAGTGCAGTCGCAAAAACCATCAAGCGCTATGATGAAACTGGCTCTCATGAGGACCAACACAGGAAAGGAAGACCCAGAGTTACCTCTGCTGCAGAGGATAAGTTCATTAGAGTTACCAGCCTCAGAAATTGCAGCCCATACAAATGCTTCACAGAGTTCAAGTAACAGACACATCTCAACATCAACTGTTCAGAGGAGACAGTGTGAATCAGGCCTTCATGGTTGAATTGCTGAAAATAAACCACTCCTAAAGGACACCAATAAGAAGAAGAGACTAGCTTGGGCCAAGAAACACAAGCAATGGACAGTAGACCAGTAGAAATGTGTCCTTTGGTCTGGAGTCCAAATTTGAGATATTTGGTTCCAACCGCCATGTCTTTGTGAGACGCAGAGCAAGTGAACGGATGATCTCCACATGTGTGTTTCCCACCGTGAAACACGGAGGAGGAGGTGTGATGGTGTGGGGCTGCTTTGATGGTAACACTCTCTGTGATTTATTAAGAATTCAAGGCACACTTAACCTGCATGGCTACCACAGCATTCTGCAGCGATACACCACCCCATCTGGTTTGTGCTTAGTGGGACTATCATTTGTTTTTCAACAGGACAATGACCCAACACACCTCCAGGCTGTTTAAGGACTATTTGACCAAGAAGGAGAGTGATGGAGTGTATCAGATGACCTGGTCTCCACAATCACCCAACCTCAGCCCAATTGAGATGGTTTGGGATGAGTTGGAACGCAGAGTGAAGGAAAAGCAGCCAACAAGTGCTCAGCATATGTGGGAACTCCTTCAAGACGGTTGGAAAAGCATTCCTCATGAAGCTGGTTGAGAGAATACCAGAGTGTGCAAAGCTGTCATCAAGGCAAAGATTGGCTACTTCGAAGAATCTAAAATCTAAAATATATTTTAATTTGCTTAACACTTTTTTGGTTACTGCATGATTCCATATGTGTTATTTCATAGTTTTGATGTCTTCACTATTATTCTACAATGTAGAAAATAGTAAAAATAAGTAGGTGCATCCAAACTTTTGACTGGTACTGTATATCCTCCTGAGAACCAAGGAAAATATTGTTTTTCCTAATCATATTTTTTGTGATTCAATAACTGTTTAGGGTTAAAAAAAGCATCCTACAATTTCCACATTTTAATTTAAATTTTTTATTTTACAGCATGTCCACTGTAGTGGACAACAGGATCATTTGAGTACGAAAAGAGACACATTTGGTAGATACAAATTTTTACAGAGTTCTTACAGATTACAGAGTTTTTATGAACTAAGAATACATACATTTTGGCCTGTAGATTGATTATTATCCAAGAATACAGACATTTTGATTATACAATACACATTATCATTCTTGAATCCTTTTCCTTACATTTCGCAAGGATAGCTTTACTATTAAAGCTTAACACTTTGTTATGTCCATATCCTTTGATTGGTCCCCTTGAATCCTTTCAGTGTTATTTGAACAATGAACATATAACTAATGTGTAACAGATTTATTTTGGATTTTTTCCTTCTGTCAAACTGAATCCAATCTAGCTTTTTCCTTCACTCTTCATTTTGTTCTTAGTATTTTCTTTGTTAGTGGTGAAAGTCCTGGAAGCAATTTCTCTTTTTGGGAATGCAGAGGAACATCTTGCATTTGGTACATCTCATGTACGTCTTGCTCTAGCAGCCCTTATTTCTGCATCTTTCTGCATGCTTGGTATCCATCATCTCAGGCATGTGCATGGCTCCTAGTCTGCGCACAGATGGCTCTGGTTGTGGGATCCTCATTTTAGATGGTGGCTCATACTCATCCTCACTCTCTTCACAGCTGTTTTCCAGTTCCGGACTCTCCAACAGCTCCTCAGCTAGGAGTAGTTTGAAGTCCAGGTACTGATGTGTGTTCTTGGATGGTCTGTGCAGAGCTTTGCTGTCAGACTGGTATTGTATCCAGGAGTTGGTGATGGCAACATCAAAGAAGTGACTGATCACGCGCGATGTCCACTTCTTGGTCCTGCTTGACATACGATAGAAGCTAAGCATGCGATCACAAAGATCTACGCCACCCATGTTATCATTATACTGCTTAATTACTGCTGGTCTTTTAACCTGGACCAGGTGCTTTTCTTTCTGGGACCATCTGGTACAGATGTCTTCTGGGTCTTTCCCATGTACAGTGGATGCCATGAGCACTGGTTTGTTGTCGAACCATTTTGTGATGGCCAGCTCAGGACTCTTTCTGGCCACTGACACTGATGTTCCTCTCCCCTCTTTTTTCAACTGTTTGTCTACTGGCAGCTGGGACAGCTTTGGGACACGGTTCTTCATTATAGTTCCAGTTGCAGGAAGGCCCTTTGCCAGCAATGCATCCAATAGATCTATGGTTGTGAAGTACCTGTCAAAGAATATGTGGCTTCCTGTTGGAACAGATTCAACCATGCGTAGAACTGCTGCAGCTCCAACTCCTAACCTTTGGACTGTAAAGGTATTCTTCCCTTGGTAGACTTCAAAATCAAGCATTAGACCATTTGGGGATGCAAGGACAAAGACCTTTAGGCCAGTAGGGTTTGGCTTGCCGGGAACATATTGCCTGACTGGACAACGGCCTGTGAATGGGATGATTTGCTCATCAATGCAGACCCTTTCTGGCTTTGCAAGGCTGAGACAGCCTTGGCGCACACGATCGAGTATTGGCCTGACTTTCCAAATAATATCTGCCTTCTTTGTTTCCTCTGTTACAGCCAGGTCATTGACAATCTTGAGGGAATTTCTTATCCTGAAGAATCTATCCCTAGTCATTTTGCTACTTATGACTGGCACTTTAGTTTTGTTGGCCCAAAACATTTTAATTCTGGGATAGCCAAGGCAGGCCATGTGGACTGAAATGCCCAAGAAGATTTTTATTTCTTGTGGCGTGGTGTTCATGCACACTCCTTTGATTTGCAGCTCTCTTTGATTTGTGTATGTTGCCAAATCTTCAAAGACCTTGTTGTCAATGTACTGTGAAAAGTATTCAATTGGACTCCAGTCTGCACGTGTTGTAGGGTCATCTTGACACACAGGAAGCCCAGGTAACACAGGTGCAAATCTGATATGAAGGAAAAAAGAATAATAAATGATAAGTAATAACAGTTTAAATACTCAATGCAGCTGAATTTAAAATTGTGGAACTGCATCAAACATACATGTTCCTCCTGGCCCACAGAGGGCAACGAGTTTCCTGTTCATCCCTGTCTGTATCTGTGTCTGTGTCTGCATCTGTCCCTTCAACTGAGCCTTCTGCATTGTCTTCCTCTTCTTCATCACCGTTTTGTATCACTGGTTGAAACTTATCCTCATCTCTCTCATCATCTGACAACTCCAAATCTGAATCTCCCTCGACTATTCGGTAAAGAATTCTTTCTGCTTCAGTTCTGTTTCCTACGACAATGTGGAGTCATTATTTACATGAAGATAGTCCTGATGTCCACTATAATTGACATTCATAAAATGGCAAATCTTTCAAAAGATACATAATTTAGTTGCTATCAGAACTAAATATATGATTCCTAACACCTTCATGAACAAGAAAATATATGATTATCATAGTAACAAAACCATAGACAAACAATATTTGACTTACCTCTCATCTTTCCATAAAATGTGCTTGTTCCTATGCCGTCCATTTTGAAAGGAAAGATAGAGGCGGTTCCCGGCCTCCCA
Organism: Coregonus lavaretus; assembly: GCF_964263955.1. NCBI lineage: Eukaryota > Metazoa > Chordata > Actinopteri > Salmoniformes > Salmonidae > Coregonus > Coregonus lavaretus. Next base: position 18,169,145 of record NC_139997.1, on the reverse strand, counting down.
GCCAATCAAATGACATATCACTGAAAAGCCCAGGATGTCCTCTGTACAGTACATCAGGAATTAAGAGACTTGCACAAAATATTCCAAGAAGAGGGATGAAACTCAAATGTCCACAACAGTGGACATAAGTCAATGGGCTGGGTCTCAGACAGTTGATGTCGGAAGTTTACATACACCTTAGCCAAATACATTTAAACTCAGTTTTTCACAATTCCAGACATTTAATCGTAGTAAATATTCCCTGTCTTAAGTCAGTTAGGATCACCACTTTATTTTAAGAATGTGAAATGTCAGAATAATAGTAGAGAGAATTTTTTATTTCAGCTTTTATTTCTTTCATCACATTCCCAGTGGGTCAGAAGCTTAATTAGTATTTGGTAGCATTGCCTTTAAGTTGTTTAACTTGGGTCAAACGTTTCGGGTAGCCTTCCACAAGCTTCCCACAATAAGTTGGGTGAATTTTGGCCCATTCCTCCTGACAGAGCTGGTGTAACTGAGTCAGGTTTGTAGGCCTCCTTGCTCGCACACGCTTTTTCAGTCCTTCCCACACATTTTCTATAGGATTGAGGTCAGGGCTTTGTGATGGCACTCCAATACCTTGACTTTGTTGTCCTTAAGCCATTTTGCCACAACTTTCGAAGTATGCTTGGGGTCATTGTCAATTTTGAAGACCCATTTGCGACCAAGCTTTAACTTCCTGACTGATGTCTTGAGATGTTGCTTCAATGTATCCACATACTTTTCCTTCCTCATGATGCCATCTATTTTGTGAAGTGCACCAGTCCCTCCTGCAGCAAAGCACCCCCACAGCATGTTGCTGCCACCCCCGTGCTTCACGGTTGGGATGGTGTTCTTCAGCTTGCAAGCATGCCCCTTTTTCCTCCAAACATAACGATGGTCATTATGGCCAAACAGTTCTATTTTTGTTTCATCAGACCAGAGGACATTTCTCAAAAAAGTAAGATCTTTGTCCCCATGTGCAGTTGCAAACCATAGTATGGCTTTATTATGGCGGTTTTGGAGCAGTGGCTTCTTCCTTGCTGAGCGGCCTTTCAGGTTATGTCGATATAGGACTCGTTTTACTGTGGATATAGATACTTTTGTACCTGTTTCCTCCAGCATCTTCACAAGGTCCTTTGCTGTTGTTCTGGGATTGATTTGCTCTTTTCGCACCAAAGTACGTTCATCTCTACGAGACAGAACGCGCCTCCTTCCTGAGCGCTATGACGGCTGCGTGGTCCCATGGTGTTTATACTTGTGTACTATTGTTTGTACAGATGAATGTGGTACCTTCAGGCGTTTCGAAATTGCTCCCAAGGATGAACCAGACTTGTGGAGGTCTACGATATTTTTTCTGAGGTCTTTGCTGATTTCTTTTGATTTTCCCATGATGTCAAGCAAAGAGGCACTGAGTTTCAAGGTAGGCCTTAAAATACATCCACTGGTACACCTCCAATTAATGTGAATTAGCCTATCAGAAGCTTCTAAAGCCATGATATCATTTTCTGGAATTATCCAAGCTGTTTAAAGGCACAGTCAACTTAGTGTATGTAAACTTCTGACCCACTGGAATTGTGATACAGTGAATTATAAGTGAAATAATCTGTCTATAAACAGTTGTTGGAAAAACTACTTGTGTCATGCACAAAGTGGATGTCCTAACCAACTTGCCAAAACTATAGTTTGTTAACAAGAAATTTGTGGAGTGGTTGAAAAACAAGTTTTAATGACTCCAACCTAAGTGTATGTAAACTTCCGACTTCAGCTGTATATATTAGTTGCAGTTACAGTGAGGGAAAAAAGTATTTGATCCTCTGCTGATTTTGTACGTTTGCCCACTGACAAAGAAATGATCAGTCTATAATTTTAATGGTAGGTTTATTTGAACAGAATAACAACAAAAAAATCCAGAAAAACGCATGTCAAAAATGTTATAAATTGATTTGCATTTTAATGAGGGAAATAAGTATTTGACCCCCTCTCAATCAGAAAGATTTCTGGCTCCCAGGTGTCTTTTATATAGGTAACGAGCTGAGATTAGGAGCACACTCTTAAAGGGAGTGCTCCTAATCTCAGCTTGTTACCTGTATAAAAGACACCTGTCCACAGAAGCAATCAATCAATCAGATTCCAAACTCTCCACCATGGCCAAGACCAAAGAGCTCTCCAAGGATGTCAGGGACAAGATTGTAGACCTACACAAGTCTGGAATGGGCTACAAGACCATCGCCAAGCAGCTTGGTGAGAAGGTGACAACAGTTGGTACGATTATTCGCAAATGGAAGAAACACAAAAGAACTCGGCCTGGGGCTCCATGCAAGATCTCACATCGTGGAGTTGCAATGATCATGAGAACGGTGAGGAATCAGCCCAGAACTACACGGGATGATCTTGTCAATGATCTCAAGGCAGCTGGGACCATAGTCACCAAGAAAACAATTGGTAACACACTACGCCGTGAAGGACTGAAATCCTGCAGCGCCCACAAGGTCCCCTTGCTCAAGAAAGCACATATACATGCTCGTCTGAAGTTTGCCAATGAACATCTGAATGATTCAGAGGAGAACTGGGTGAAAGTGTTGTGGTCAGATGAGACCAAAATGGAGCTCTTTGGCATCAACTCAACTCGCCGTGTTTGGAGGAGGAGGAGGAATGCTGCCTATGACCCCAAGAACACCATCCCCACCGTCAAACATGGAGGTGGAAACATTATGCTTTGGGGGTGTTTTTCTGCTAAGGGGACAGGACAACTTCACCGCATCAAAGGGACGTGTACCGTCAAATCTTGGGTGAGAACCTCCTTCCCTCAGCCAGGGCATTGAAAATGGGTCGTGGATGGGTATTCCAGCATGACAATGACCCAAAACACACGGCCAAGGCATCAAAGGAGTGGCTCAAGAAGAAGCACATTAAGGTCCTGGAGTGGCCTAGCCAGTCTCCAGACCTTAATCCCATAGAAAATCTATGGAGGGAGCTGAAGGTTAGAGTTGTCAAACGTCAGCCTCGAAACCTTAATGACTTGGAGAAGATCTGCAAAGAGGAATGGGACAAAATCCCTACTGAGATGTGTGCAAACCTGGTGGCCAACTACAAGAAACATCTGACCTCTGTGATTGCCAACAAGGGTTTTGCCACCAAGTACTAAGTCATGTTTTGCAGAGGGGTCAAATACTTATTTCCCTCATTAAAATGCAAATCAATTTATAACATTTTTGACATGCGTTTTTCTGGATTTTTGTTGTTGTTATTCTGTCTCTCACTGTACAAATAAACCTACCATTAAAATTATAGACTGATCATGTCTTTGTCAGTGGCTAAACGTACAAAATCAGCAGGGGATCTAATACTTTTTTCCCTCACTGTATATGTCTATAGTTATATGTCTAAGCTGCAGTGTCATACATGTTGTTGCTGACTGACATACAGGGCTCAGACTGTCCAGTTTGACATGTCCATTTTGTACCATCCCACACCAGCAGTGACCCTGAAACAGCATCCGCCAGCCTTCCAGTCCACTGCACAAACAGGTCAGCAGCCCCAGCCACAGCTAACACTGCACCTCACATAATCAATGGGGCAATGTGAGAGAGAGTGTGAGAGTGTGGAGTGTCTGTGTGTGCATGAGCTTGGTGGGTTGGGTTTGGGGGTGAGGAGGGTGTGTTTGTGTGTGTGTGTGTGGTACACCCTGTCCAGGTTGATTGAGCTCTGTTTTGGTGAGATTGATGAAGAATTTACTCCCATGTACAAATACATACACATACATAGCCCCACACACACACACACACACACACACACACACACACACACACACACACACACACACACACACACACACACACACACACACACACACACACACACACACACACACACACACACACACACACACAGCTGCCTCACATTTAGCAAATCCCTCACTAAAACCAATGTACCAACTCAGTGGCCTTGTGGTTAGTTTGTCTGCCCTGAGATTGGAAGGTTGGGGTTTTGATCCCTGGTTGAGTCAGACACAAAAAATGGGACCTGATGCCTCTTTGCTAGGCACTCAGCATTAAGGAGGTGGTTTAGGGATAAGGTCCTGCAATAGACTAGATCCTGTCCAGGCGGTGTACTTGTACATCAAACTGCCTCACGCTACAGAATAAGGAGTTAGGCTCCTTCCCTATGGTCCATTCTGGTATAATAATAATAATAATATGCCATTTAGCAGACGCTTTTATCTAAAGCGACTTACAGTCATGCGTGCATTCATTTTTTTGTGTATGGGTGGTCCCGGGGATCGAACCCACTACCTTGGCGTTACAAGCGCCGTGCTCTACCAGCTGAGCTACAGAGGACCACATGGACAAGGCTTACTTACTTCCCTTAAACCAATGCCACTAACACTTACATCCTAGCTTAATTGTATTGTTACCATGCTGCACTCTCACTAAATAATTAGAGCACTGAATAATACTGAGCACTGGTGACACATTTCCACAGTGTTGTGTCCCGCAGGTGTTGAGCACTACAACTAACACAACATAGTTGCTGACTGCCCTGCAGCCGCCAATATATTGATTTGACCACACAGCACAAGCCACCATCATTCACCACTCATTTCAGACCACATATATCTGATGGTTGTTGTCTCACATACCACATACTGATGTAGGATTGTAATTTGACCAGTTTCTCATAGCAGGAAAATAATCCCTTGCATAACAGGAAATGTGAATTATTGTGTGGATTATAGTTAATGGACATTTCTGTAGGGGTTGATACATTTTTAGTTAGGGCAAATCAAGCTTGACATTTAAAGTGGAAATTACAAACTTTAGAAGCATTTTTAAACCTTGAATACAGTACAAGTCAAATAAAATAAAATAAAATTGTATTTATCACATACGCCGAATACAACAGGTAAACCTTACCGTAAAATGCTTACTTACAAGCCCTTAACCAACAATGCAGTTCAAGAAATAGAGTTAACAAAAGATTTACTAAATAAAGTAAAGTAAAAATAAAATTATATAACAATAACGAGGCTATATACAGGGTGTACCAGTACCGAGTCAATGTGTGGGGGTACAGCTTAGTTGAGGTAGTTTGTAAATGTAGGTTGGGGTAAAGTTTGCATCAAATTAAGATTCTACATCTGTAGACAGGCAATACATCTTTACAAACTGATTATAGGCCAACCTTTACATTGTATCAGGTGAGGTGGCCACTCAAAAACCAAATGTCCTGTACAGTGCTTTCTTGTAAAGTAACACATCTCTATTTGGCCTATAACAGCAATGTTTGTGCTCTCTGACACCTGGAGTTTGAAGACAGAGGACAATGCCAAAGGACTAGTCAGCCCTTCCTCTTCTGAGGGGCCAAAATGTTTCTCTCTGTTACAGTATTCAGAGGGAGGACTGACTATTGAATGTGATAGAATAATACTATAGTATCCATGTCTGGTATCTATCTGAAACTTGTTCACTGAGGATAACTCTGATGCTATCTATATGTATGTATGATATCTGTGGTTAATTGTATCTGTATAGGGTGAACTCTAAATTACTCTCAAAGAGGTTCTATTGTCCTCTCAGGAATTCTGTCTCATGTACATTGGTCCCATCCCCCACACAAGCCTCTAAATGTTGTGACACTCTGTGGAGATTGGGCCTTGGTGGACAGGTTACACTGTAAACGTGGTATTGTTTCATTGGTCAATGGTGGTTGGTCTTGGGTTGAAAGGTTACACCTTCAGATGTTATAAATGATATTCAATGTCTTTGTTCTCTCTCTTATCCTGTTTCCAGCCATGGAGGAAGCTTGTATGATACATTCTAATTTCCTAGGCTTCTAGGCCTCTGGCCTAGTAAGCATCCCTTTGTTCATGCTTTGCCTTGCAAGTTAACCTTAGGATCTATATGCCGAAAATTATGTTTTGTTAATGTCAGTATTGCCTTGCAACTTAAACTTTATGCATTGTATGTGAACCCATTAATTTTACAAAGTTATGAAATAATACTTGCTTTGATATTCGCTTCTCATGACCATTCATTGATCTTAGTCAGCTAAACTCATAAAACTTGATTGCACATGGTTCAACTGTAGTCTCTTGCATATTGCTAATTACAGTATATTTATGGAGTCAGATAAACATTTTAATAGTCTAATTGCTTAGTCTTATTACGAGTCGCATGTTAGGTACTATATTTATAATACAGTACCTCATATATATAATGTATATTCACATATCAATTATTACTGTCCACTACACAGAGACAGAGAAGGAGAGTGAGAGAGAGAGAGGGAGAGAGAGTGAGAGAGACCCCCATGTGTGTGTGAACAGATGTCAATAGGGAAATCAATACAGGTCAATAAAGAGCTCTTCCTTTGACGTGTTGAAAATAAAGAGGGACCGTGTCTGTGATAAAGCAATCATATAGTCAACCCAGAGCCAGCAGGGATCAGAATACAGTAGAATACAGTAGAACACAGCAGCATGCCCCGTGTAGCTCAGTTGGTAGAGCATGGCGCTTGCAACGCCAGGGTTGTGGGTTCGATTCCCACGGGGGGGCCAGTATGAATAAAAAAAAAAAATGTATGCACTCACTAACTGTAAGTCGCTCTGGATAAGAGTGTCTGCTAAATGACTAAAATGTAAATGTAATGCTGTAGATTGCAGCAGGATCCTATAGAATGCAAAATAAGTTCTGAGAGTGCAGCAGGATGCAGTAGAGTACATCAGAATGCATTTGAGAATGCATCAGAAGGCTGTATAGAATACAGTAAAATGCATCAGAATGCAGTAGAATGCAGCCTCTTTCTGGCTTGGTTAAATTAAAGCTGATCTAATACCATGCTGCTTCTGCATGGACTGCATTCCCTATTTCCCAAAGAGTTCAGCTCCATGGTCTAGGATGGTTTGTGTGTGTGACAAAGAGAGAGAGAGTGCACACGTGTAGGATCTTAATTTGAGCCAGTTTGCTACAGCAGGAAAATAATCCTGCAGCAACAGTAAATTTGAATTATTATGGAAAAAATGTGTAGGGCGGCAGGTAGCCTAGCGGTTAAGAGCGTTGGGCCAGAAACCGAAAGGTTGCTGGTTCGAATCCCGGAGCAGACTAGGTGAAAAATCTGTTTATGTGCCCTTGAGCAAGGCATTTAACTCTAGTCGCTCTGGATAAGAGCATCTGCTAAATGATGTAAATACTGTACATTCGGCAAATCAATTCTGAAATGTCAGGAGCCTTTTTAAAGCTTGAATACACTACAAGTTTGCATTTCCTGCTGTACAGGAAACTTCTCATCAACAACAGAGTGATCAAATTAAGATAATCTGTGTGTGTGTGTGACAAAATGCACACACACTGACTGCTCCTCATTTTGTCTGTGGCGGCTCTGTCTGAATGGAGAGATAGAATCCCACTGGACGACAGCACAACGTTTCCACATCATTCATGACCGCCACCGACAGACTACCACCCCACTCCACCCTCTCCTCCCTCTACCCCACCTTACTCCGCTCCACTACATATCCCACCATGCCAATGGGGGTTCCATACCCACGTCCTTTACCCCTTCATCCCTCCTCCTCCTTCTCAATGTTTCCCCATCCTCCTTTAAAAATGGTAAAGATTATGTCATAAAAACAGGCAGGCAATCCACTGTGAAATACCAAGAAAATGGAGAGAGGGAGAGAGGGAGGGAATGGGGTGGAGAGGAGGAAGTCGAGAGATAAAGAAGGCTGTTATATTTTTGAAAGAGACTGACCGTAACAATGTGTGATCCCATGAGTCCTGGTGTAGTGTATTGAAGTGTATTGGAGTGAGCGAAAGAGTGTATGTGTGTGTGAGTGAGTGTGGAGATTGGCATTTCTTAATGTCGGACCATTTGAAGCTGCTTGAGTTCGAATTTGCCAACAACCACAGATCTTTAATCCTAACCTTAACCATTATCTGAATGAAAATAAATCTGACCCTGTGTCAGTGGTTAGGGGCATCTTCTACCTACTTGGTGTGAGAAGAGAAGAGAGGACCCAGGTAGGTCCTGTGATAAAAATCTATCCAAGGATGAATCAAAGACATGATAAAAACACAAGCCATTCAAACCTGAGAACATACAGGCAAGTACACAATAACCTAAGTGCACGCTGTGAGCCGACAGTGCATTCAGCTGTCAGCCAATGCTAGCTAGATAACTCACCCAGGCCTTCCTTATGGGACGAGCTATGACTGATAGTTAAAATACGGTCATGACCATAACTCAAACTCACCATCACGAGAGGCAGACACCGTTCAGTATTCCACACAACAATCACAGAAAACGATAATGAAAAGGCGTTAACAAAAAAATGCAATTACCATAAACTCAAAATACATTCATGACCATAACTTAACCTCACCATTATCATCACCAGAGGCAGATGCGCTTTAGTATGCCTCTAAATCACAATCACAAAAAATTACATCATGAAAAGTATTTTACACAAAAAAGCAGTTTACACCCCACAGAATCTTCAGAGAAAAAATACATTCTGGTCTTGACCATAACTCAACCTCCACAATCACCCGAGGCTGTATATACGTGTTCTACATTTAAGCAATAAGGCACCTCGGGGGTTTGTGGTATATGGCCAATATACCACGGCTAAGGGCTGTTCTATGCATGACTCAACGTGGAGTACCTGGATACAGCCCTTAGCCGTGGTATATTGGCCATATACCACAAACCCCCGAGGTGCCTTATTGCTTTTATAAACTGGTTAGCAACATAATTAGAGCAGTAAAAATAAACGTTTTGTCATACCCCTTGTATACGGTCTGATATACCACGGCTGTCAGCCAATCAGCATTCAGGGCTCGAACCACCCAGTTTATAACTATGGATATATACCCCTCAGTACCTTACACTATAATCACAGAAAACTATCATGAAAAGTAGTTTACAGACATAAGAAGAAAAATGCCTCCCAGTAATGTGAGAAAAAAAAATCCCATCTGCCATCTAACATTTCTAGGGAACCTATGAGGGAACGCCGAGAGGCATCAATGGCATTCAGAACACTCCTCAACAGGCGTATATTAAAAGTGCTAAAATGTCAAGGGAGGACTGAACTAAACTTCCAGTAAATCTTCATCCACTTAGCATCCATAAAACATGAGTCGGCTTGGGAGAGGGTAAAGTGTGTGTTTGTGTGTGTGTGTGCGCGTGTGTGTGCAAGTTCATGCATATGCGTGTGTGTGTGGCAACCTCCTGCGATTGAGCGATAATGGTGAGAGTATGTCGAAAGACTCCACTTGAACTCCGACACGCTGCCCAGCTAGCACATAACGTTCATAACGTTCTGAGAATCATATGCTTCTTAAAGCTTGGTGAGAGTGTGGTTGTCCTATGGTTATTTAGCATACAATCTTCCCACAACTTCCTGGGAATGGTGCACGATAGTTGCCAGGCTTTGGAACATTTTCAGCACATTTAAGGAACTTGGCAAAAAACGTTATTTTCTTACTTTAACAGAACATTTCTTAAAAGTTCAAACATGGTTACATTTCATTACGATTTTGATAATGTTCTAGGAATGTCCAAATAACCTATAATTTACATTCTCATAGCGTTAATAAAAACTCCCACTGGACGACTTTCATGGAACCAGAGTAAAACGTTCTCAGAACCTCCCTGCAACCTAAAAATAAATGTTCCCAGAACAGGCACAATTTTCATTTCTGTTCACAGAATGTAAAAAAAAACGTTCAGTTTTGTAGTGTACTAGTTTTGGCCAGGGCTCATCAAAAGTAGTGCACTACATAGGGAATTGGGTGCCATTTGGGATGCTCACAGCCTTTGGGAAAAATAATGCCGGTGACTTAGACATGATAGCTTCATTCATGATGCTGATGCTGCATGGCTAAATGTATTAGGTGTTTGATAATATGATACTTTCTGCGCAGGAGACTAAAAGATGATGTACTGTATGCGTGTGTGAGGGGGATTGATTTGTGTGTGTGTGTGGTGTGTGTGTGTGTTTGTGTGTGTGTGTGCAAGCCCGGTGACATAGTCTTCATTTCAACACCTTGTGATTTCCATATAATTGACAAATGCAGAATGCAGACCCACAGCTATGGTTGGGTGACATTTTATTTTCCTACACTTCCTAACACGTGTACCTAATGAATATTCATGATCAGCTTTAAATAGATGTGTATATATAAACAGTGTAGGAAGTAGCCCAGGGTGACATGGGTGGACAATATTTATACTGTAATTTCCTGAAAGTCATTTCCTGTGAAGAGGCGGCCCTGTTTCGTTTCTCCTCCCCTGCTCCGTCTGTTTTTTAACCATGGTGACGCGGTCACAACATTCCCACAATGCCATCGCGACATTAAACAAACACTTTGGTAGAAGCACTCATTCCTTCCTTCTACCAAAAGTAGATCAGTGCGACGTGCCTTCCAGCCTGAGTTGCCCCATTTCTCTCTCTCTCTACACTGTGTGCAACTATAATGTATCTCTCTCTCCTCCTCTCTTTCTCTCTCTCTTTCTTTCTTTCTTTTTTCTAGTTCTCTGTCTACAATAAGTACCTCCCTCTCGAACCACATTCTCTCTCTTCTTTTCCTGATATAATTATTTCTATCTCTCTCTTCCCCTTTCTTTTCAATATTTTTCTATTTCCTCTGTACCTGGTGTGCTCATTTCTTCTCTCTTCCTCTCTGTCTCCCTCTGTTCCTTCCTCCATCCCCTCCCCCTTCCTTCCTCCATCCCCTCCCCCTTCGTGTTTGTATTATCTTGCCTCCCATGAGAGAATTCTCTGTTTGTCCTGATTTATATATTTCATTTTCTCCTCTTTTTCTTTTCAACTGGTGCAGTGGAGCCTGAGAAAGAGGGAGAGAGAAAGAGAGGGAGAGGGAGAGGGAGAGGGAGAGGGAGAGAGAGAGGGAGAGAGAGAGAGATAGAGAGAGGGAGAGAGAGAGAGAAAGGAGAGCATCCCCTCAAGCTCAGTCCTTTATTTATACCTTCTCCTGAGTCTTCTTTAAAGACGCTCTTACAGCTCCTTTATTCTCTAGCCATAGAGGATACTAGTGCCAGTTACACACACGCACGTATGCACACATATACACACAAATGCAAGCACACACACACATGCACATGTGTACACACACATGCACATGTGTGCGCACACACGCACGCGCATACACGCAACTGTGTCATCCTAAATGTGTTACCTCCAATCTAGTACAGCCTTCACTGCCCTACCACCAGTATTCCTCCAACTCATCCTGTAATGGCTAAAGTATAAATGGCAAAGCAATATGCTGCTCAGCGCTCAGTCGCCTGATATTACCCAGATACCCACTGCCTATATACGATCAGACATGAATATGTTATTTGCTAGTTAGTTGTGTTTGGGGGTGTGGTGGGGTGTGTATTGCATCAAAAGTCAATTCCTCCAAGGGACAGATCGCAATTTACTGGGGGGGGGGGGGGGGGGGGGGGGTCCAAAATAGGGCAGGAATTGTGTCTGGTTTTTTATTGGGCACAGGGGAGGGTAGTGCGTTTTTTCCCTGGTTTACATTCGCTCTTTTGCAGGTTTTACTTTATAATGTCTTGCATGCACCTCCCCTATATCAAGGTGTTTTGGTACTTCCCTTATGCACTACACTTTTCCTTGTGCTAACTTTTGCTATACCACAGGTCAGTATAGTCTACCAGTCTAACTGTCTATCCTGCCCTCTATCCACTATTCATAGTGACAATAGTGGTAGGTGGAGCGTTTGTCCAGATCTGCAATAGGCTAACCAGCAATCATACCACACATAGAAACATTCAAAGCTGCATACATTTTTTATATAAATTGACAAGAACAAATAGGAACAGTGAAGACATGAGATACACAGCTCAAAAATCTCCCCTATTGATCTTGTTTAGGGACAATACAATTATCGTACCTCGACTAGCCTACAACACCACAATGCAATGAATAATTGCTTTATTGTTTTCAAGTGAGTACAACATTCTAGCCTACTCTAGGCTGCAGTGAAAGTGTAATTTGAATAACTGTGCAAAAGCCCTGTGATTTGAACGTTTCATTCGATTTGGATTAGTTGTGGGTTTACTCTCGACAGTTTATAATGTCTAGAAAGACACAGTAGAAAGCCAGTCTGGCCGTATTTTTACTTCTGATACTGATACTGATACTGTTGCAGATCATCATTCTCCCAAGTCGTCCTATAATAATCTGGTCACATATGCTCCCAGCAGGCCCAGTTATTCAGGAAAGCATAACACACGCTCTGCCTCCTCTCCAATCCAAGCGACTATTCCTTGCGCACCTAGAACCTAACGCTTCAATATAGACTAAATATGTATCATTTAACTTTTTAAATGTATGACCTTTTACATGTCGCATAAACACAGCCAGTCACAATGTTTTAATCTGATTAGGCTACTTCAAAAGTCTCCTGTAGGCATGCGCACGTTCATCCAAAATATAATTCCAGCATCCTCAAAATGGGTTGACATTTACCAAGTTTCCATCCAACCTTTTTATGCGAGTAAAGTAGGCGACATGTCTGATATAAAATTGGCACCACATCATGGGAAAGCATGCAGTTTATTAGGCTACAGATAAAATAAATTATGAGGAACTTCACAAGGTGGTGAAAGTGCACATTGATGAGGTTGATGCTCCTTTCAATAAATATCAAGGGTCTTATTCTGGTGACATGATAATCGATGCTTGGCTGCCATTTGACAAATAAAAATAATCTCACACTTTTGTCCATAATAATCTCATCATGTAGTAGGCTATACCTGCACTAAATCGGCTAGAGCGCACGTGCCAATACCAGAGTGGGCACATTCGCTATAAATTAAAAGCAGATAAATACAATTATAGCAAGCCAAATTGTCCAGGAGAGGCTGTCTACACCCCGAATTCGCACTTCAGCATCATTCTCTCACATCTTGTGCGCACGTGTGCCTGCTGCTAAGGAGAGAGAGAGCAACAGAGGAGCCTTGGCCTAGGCTACTGTTGATTATGAACATGGAGGCCTTTTTCATTGTAGTAAAACAAAAGTTAAAGGAAAATGATGATGCCTATAATGAAAAGCCTACAAGTTTTAATATTGTAGTGGACTAAGATGAGAAGAATGCTGGCTACTGTGCAACTCCCTATTCAGGTAGGAGGACATTTTGAACTTAATATTGATTCATAATCATTTGTTGTATCATTATTATTAATATTATTAGGTTCTAAGTAGGTCTGTTGTAAAATAAATAACATTAGCTTATTTCTGTCATTTGTTGGATATGGTAGGCAATTGCCTTTGTTGGTAATTGCTGCAATATAGCCTGTTCAAAACATTTGTGACCAGTTCGCAAGTGTTTTGTTTAATTCTGTTGAGCCATTTTCTTTGGCCAAATTAAGTTCCAACAGTAATGCTGTGTTTTCTGCAATATAATAGCCTGCTCATATTTCCCCTATAAACAATGGCTTGACTTACTTTTGATATTACCCTAATAAAGTTTAGAAACTTTTGTGAAGGTTTGGTGTGGCTATTATTAAGCTTTAGCTATTGCAGGCCTATGATATGAAGGCAGTGTGCACTGGCGCTCCAACTGACTCTGACAGTTAAACTTGAGGTGAGGAAGACTGTTTCAGGCTTACCAGAGTTACTCCTATAATCTAACAATATAATGCTTATCTTTATACAACATTTTCTGATTGAAAATTAACGAATTAGCCTCATGTACCTCTATATCTGTATAGCAGACACAGTAGCCATCTGACATAAATAAATGCATGTCCGTGTCGTAGCATGCTGCCAGCATCTCTCTATCTCGCTCTCTATCTCTCTGGGGCTGAGCCTAAACTTCTCTTCCTTTATATAGGCTATATATAGATATGTTTTTTATATGAATATCATACAGTGGACACCTAAGCCTATAGTCCTATGCATGCAATGCCCTGATGCATGTAACGCTCAAATCTCCGACAGCCGAACTATGAGGTGGACAATTTTTGTTTTAGGAAAGTAGCCTAAAAAACAATAAAAATATAGGCTATAAAGTTTTGATGCTACCTGAGCCTGATGAAGCATACATTAAATGCATTGTTTGAGCCCAATATTAAAGACATTTTATGAGCCCAAGCCCAAAAAAGCCCAAATGATTGTTCCTTTATCCAATACATAGAGTGAGGGAAAAAAGTATTTGATCCCCTGCTGATTTTGTATGTTTGCCCACTGATAAAGACATGATCAGTCTATAATTTTAATGGTAGGTTTATTTGAACAGTGAGAGACAGAATAACAACAAAAAAATCTAGAAAAACACATGAAAAAATGCTATAAATTGATTTGCATTTTAATGTGGGAAATAAGTATTTGACCCCTCTGCAAAACATGACTTAGTACTTGGTGGGAAAACCTTTGTTGGCAATCACAGAGGTCAGACGTTTCTTGTAGTTGGCCACCAGGTTTGCACACATCTCAGGAGGGATTTTGTCCCACTCCTCTTTGCAGATCTTCTCCAAGTCATTAAGGTTTCGAGGCTGACGTTTGGCAATTCGAACCTTCAGCTCCCTCCACAGATTTTCTATGGGATTAAGGTCTGGAGACTGGCTAGGCCACTCCAGGACCTTAATGTGCTTCTTCTTGAGCCACTCCTTTGTTGCCTTGGCCGTGTGTTTTGGGTCATTGTCATGCTGGACTACCCATCCACGACCCATTTTCAATACCCTGGCTGAGGGAAGGAGGTTCTCACCCAAGATTTGACGGTACATGGCCCCGTCCATCGTCCCTTTGATGCAGTGAAGTTGTCCTGTCCCCTTAGCAGAAAAACACCCCCAAAGCATAATGTTTCCACCTCCATGTTTGACGGTGGGGATGGTGTTCTTGGGGTCATAGGCAGCATTCCTCCTCCTCCAAACACAGCGAGTTGAGTTGATGCCAAAGAGCTCCATTTTGGTCTCATCTGACCACAACGCTTTCACCCAGTTCTCCTCTGAATCATTCAGATGTTCATTGGCAAACTTCAGACGGGCCTGTATATGTGCTTTCTTGAGCAGGGGGACCTTGCGGGCACTGCAGGATTTCAGTCCTTCACGGCATAGTGTGTTACCAATTGTTTTCTTGGTGACTATGGTCCCAGCTGCCTTGAGATCATTGACAAGATCCTCCCGTGTAGTTCTGGGCTGATTCCTCACCGTTCTCATGATCATTGCAACTCCACGAGGTGAGATCTTGTATGGAGCCCCAGGCCGAGGGAGATTGACAGTTATTTTATGTTTCTTCCATTTGCGAATAATCACACCAACTGAGCTCTTTGGTCTTGGCCATGGTGGAGAGTTTGGAATCTGATTGATTGCTTCTGTGGACAGGTGTCTTTTATACAGGTAACAAGCTGAGATTAGGAGCACTCCCTTTAAGAGTGTGCTCCTAATCTCAGCTCGTTACCTGTATAAAAGACACCTGGGAGCCAGAAATCTTTCTGATTGAGAGGGGGTCAAATACTTATTTCCCTCATTAAAATGCAAATCAATTTATAACATTTTTTACATGCGTTTTTCAGGATTTTTTTGTTGTTATTCTGTCTCTCACTGTTCAAATAAACCTACAATTAAAATTATAGGCTGATCATTTCTTTGTCAGTGGGCAAACGTACAAAATCAGCAGAGGATCAAATACTTTTTTCCCTCACTGTAACCTATGATATAGGCAAGTGGTTCCTAAACTGTGGGGCGCGCCCGCTAGGGGGGACGCGAGGGGTCGGCAGGGGGGGCGCCCCACAGTTTGGGAACCACTGGCCTATATCAACGGCACAATCAAACTTTTTTTTCCCTTCTTTTTAAGGAACTCAGTCCGGCTTTCAACTTACTCTTGAAAGAAGCATGAATGCACAAGGTACAATTTTGAAATTGGGTAGTGCATCATCAGTTTTCCTCTTGTGATGTCAGCCATTGCATACCTTAGACAGCCATTTATAACTCGTCAGAAATGTACAGATCAACTAGCCCATGTCAGCTAACATTTTCTTAGCTAGGTATTTTAGACCATAGAGTTTGTTGTAATGTTTGAGTCACTCAAATATCATATGAATACACATTAGACATGGGAAAATGTATAGAATTGCAAGAAGATTTGTTTTAAAACTGCAGCGTTTTCTCTGTCCCATGACAAAATGTGTAGAATGGCAGGAAATAAGCTATAAAACTGCAAAATGTTCTCTCCGCCGACAAGAGGGGTGTGAAGAGTTTGTGTCATGAACAGTGCTTTAGCCCAGATAAATACACATGGTGCGCACGTGCGCAGTGTATTCTGCTGCTGCACTGATTTCTGAACAACACACACACCCCAGCTAGCACATGAATGTTCTGAGAACCATATGTTTCTGGGAATGGTGCAGGATAGTTGCTTGGCTTTGGAACATTCTCAGCACATTTAAGGAACTTCACAAAAAAACATTATCTTCTTGGTATTTAATTTCTTTAACAGAACATTTCATAAAAGTTAAAACATGGTTACATTTAATTTCAATTTTGGTAATGTTCTAGGCACGTTCTCCAACTGGTTTGACATTGGGAATGTTCTCAAATAGTTCAGAGAAGGATAATTCTGTGGGAATTTCAGTACTTCAGCATAACGTTTCCTACAGGTTTCCTCATGGTTCTATTTAAAGAAATTTTCTCAAATAGTTTCAAGAACATTAACAAACAATGTTCTTCTGTGAGAATTTCAGAACTTCAGCACAACGTTTCCTACAGGTTTCCTCATAGTTCTATTTAAAGTAATGTTCTCAAATTCAGGGAGGTGACCAAGAACCCGATGGTCACTCTGACAGAGCTCTAGAGTTCCTCTGTGGAGATGGGAGAACCTTCCAGAGGGACAACCATCTATGCAGCACTCCACCAATCTGGCCTTTATGGTAGTGTGGCCAGACGGAAGCCACTCCTCAGACAGCCCACTTGGATTTTGCCAAAAGGCAGCTAAATGACTCTCAGACCATGAGAAACAAGATTCTCTGGTCTGATGAAACCAAGATTGAACTCTTTGGCCTGAATGCCATGCATCACGTCTGGAGGAAACCTGGCACCATCCCTAAGGTGAAGCATGGTGGTGGCAGCATCATGCAGTGGGGATGTTTTTCAGTGGCAGGGACTGGGAGGCTTAGCCTGAGGCTGCATTTATTGTAGCCGGGGATTTTAACAAATCAAATTTGAGGACTAGGCTGCCGAAGTTCTATCAACATATCGACTGTTGTACTCGGGCTGTTAAAATCCTCGACCATTGCTACTCGAACTTCCGAGATGGTTATAAGGCCCTCCCCGCCCTCCTTTCAGCATATCTGACCACGACTCCATTATTTTCCTCCCTTCCTATAGGCAGAAACTCAAACAGGAAGTACCCGTGCTAAGGTGTATAGGTGATGTTGTGCCCACCGTGACTATTAAAACCTACCCTAACCAGAAACCGTGTATAGATGGCAGCATTCGCGCAAAACTGAAAGTGCGAACCACCGCATTTAACCATGGCAAGGTGACTGGGAATATAGCAGAATACAAACAGCGTAGCTACTCACTCCGCAAGGCAATTCAACTGGCAAAACATCAGTATAGAGAAAAAGTGGAGTCGCAATTCAACGGCTCAGACACGATACGTATGTGGCAGGGTCTACAGACAATCACGGACTACAAAAGGAAAACCTGCCACGTCGCCGACACCGACGTCTCGCTTCCAGACAAGCTAAACACCTTCTTCGCCCGCTTTGAGGATAACACAGTGCCACCAACGAGGCCCACTACCAAGGACTGTGGCCTCTGCTTCTCCGTGGCCGACGTGAGTAAGACATTTAAGCATGTTAACCCCCGCAAGGCTGCCGGCACAGACTGCATTCCTAGCCGCGTCCTCAGAGCATGCGCAGACCAGCTGGTTGGTGTGTTTACGGACATATTCAATCTCTCCCTTTCCCAGTCTGCTGTCCCCACATGCTTCAAGATGGCCACCATTGTTCCTGTACCCAAGAAAGCAAAGGTAACTTAACTAAATGACTATCGCCCCGTAGCACTCACCTCTGTCATCATGAAGTGCTTAAGAGACTAGTCAAGGATCATATCACCTCTACCTTACCTGTCACCCTATACCCACTTCAATTTGCTTACCACCCCAATAGATCCACAGACGATGCAATCGCCATCACACTGCACACTGCCCTATCCCATCTGGACAAGAGGAATACCTATGTAAGAATGCTGTTCGTTGACTATAGCGCAGCATTCAACACCATAGTACCCTCAAAGCTCATCATTAAGCTTGAGGCCCTGGGCCTGAACCCCGCCCTGTGCAACTGGGTCCTGGACTTCCTGATGGGCTGCCCCCAGGTGGTGAAGGTAGGAAACAACATCTCCACTTTGCTGATCCTCAACACTGGCGTCCCACAAGGGTGCGTGCTCAGCCCCCTCCTGTAATCCCTGTTCACCCATGACTGCGTGGCCAAGCACGCCTCCAACTCAATCATCTAGTTTGCAGACGACACAACAGTAGTAGGCTTGATTACCAACTATGTCGAGACAGCCTACAGGGAGGAGGTGAGGGCTCTGGGGGTGTGGTGCCAGGAAAATAACCTCTCACTCAACGTCAACAAAACAAAGGAGATGATCGTGGACTTCAGGAAACAGCAGAGGGTGCACGCCCCTATCCAAATCGACGGGACCGCAGTGGAGAAGGTGGAAAGCTTCAAATTCCTTGACATACACATCACTGACAAACTGAAATGGTCCACCCATGCAGACAGTGCGGTGAAGAAGGTAAAACAGAGCCTCTTCAACCTCAGGAGACTGAAAAAATGTGGCTTGGCACCTAAAACCCTCACAAACCTTTACAGATGCACAATTGAGAGCATCCTGTCGGGCTGTATCACCGCCTGGTACGGCAACTGCACCGCCCGCAACCGCAGGGCTCTCCAGAGGGTGGTGCGGTCTGCCGAATGCATTACCGGGGGCAAACTACTCGCCCTCCATGACACCTACAGCACCCGATGTCACAGGATGGCCAAAAAGATAATCAAGGACATCAACCACCCGAGGCACTGCCTGTTCACCCCGCTATCATCCAGAAGGCGAGGTCAGTACAGGTGCATCAAAGCTGGGACCGAGAGAATGAAAAACAGCTTCTATCTCAAGGCCATCAGACTGTTAAATAGCCATAGCACATTTAAGACTGCTGCTGCCTATTTGAAATCACTGGCCACTTTAAGAAATGGAACACTAGTCACTTTAATAATGTTTACATATCTTGCACTACTCATCTCATATGTATATACTGTATTCTATTCTACTGTATCTTAGTCCATGCCGCTCTGTCATTGCTTATCCATATATGTTCACTACCGTTCAAAAGTTTGGGGTCACTTAGAAATGTCCTTGTTTTCAGCTGTGCTAACAATTGCAGAAGTGTTTTCTAATGATCAATTAGCCTTTTAAAATGATAAACTTGGATTAGCAAACACAACGTGCCATTGGAACACAGGACTGATGGTTGCTGATAATGGGCCTCTGTACGCCTATGTAGATATTCCATAAAAAATCAGCTACAATAGCCATTTACAACATTAACAATGTCTACACTGTATTTCTGATCAATTTGATATTATTTTAATGGACAAAGAAATAGCATTTCTTTCGAAAACAACCCCAAACTTTTGAACAGTAATGTTTATATTCTTAAATTCCATTCCTTACTTAGATTTGTGTGTATTAGGTACAGTTGAAGTCAGAAGTTTACATACACTTAGGTTTTCGTCATTAAAACCTGTTTTTCAAACACTCCACAAATTTCTTGTTAACAAACTATAGTTTTTAAAAGTCGGTTAGGACATCTACTAGTAATTTTTCCAACAATTGTTTACAGACAGATTATTTTACTTATAATTCACAGTATCACAATTCCAGTGGGTCAGAAGTTTACATACATTAAGTTGACTGTGCCCAGCTTGGAAAATTCCAGAAAATGATGTCATGGCTTTAGATGCTTCTGATAAGCTAATTGACATAATTTGAGTCAATTGGAGGTGTACCTGTGGATGTATTTCAAGGCCTACCTTCAAACTCAGTGCCTCTTTCCTTGACATCATGGGAAAATGAAAATAAATCAGCCAAGACCTCCACAAGTCTGGTTCATCCTTGGGAGCAATTTCCAAACGCCTGAAGGTACCACGTTCATCTGTACAAATAGTACGCAAGTATGGGACCACGCAGCCATCATACCGCTCAGGAAGGAGACGCGTTCTGTCTCCTAGAGATGAACGTACTTTGGTGCGAAAAGTGCAAATCAATCCCAGAACAACAGCAAAGGACCTTGTGAAGATGCTGGAGGAAACAGGTACAAAAGTATCTATATCCACAGTAAAACAAGTCCTATATCGACATAACCTGAAATGCCGCCCAGCAAGGAAGAAGCCACTGCTCCAAAACCGCCATAAAAAAGACAGACTACGGTTTGCAACTGCACATGGGGACAAAGATCATACTTTTTGGAGAAATTAAGACAAAAACAAAATTTGCCAAAGAGGATTAATTTAATGAATTCCTTATTCATTTCCAGTGTTTGCATCAGCGATTCCGATAAATCCATGACTGTGCATCGTTTTACCTTGCTAATTAGAGAGCGTAATTTATTTATTTATTTCACCTTTATTTAACCAGGTAAGCCAGTTGAGAACAAGTTCTCATTTACAACTGTGACCTGGCCAAGATAAAGCAAAGCAGTGCGATAAAAACAACAACACAGAGTTACATATGGGGTAAACAAAACATAAAGTCAAAAAATAAAGCAGAACATATATATACAGTGTGTGCGAATGTAGTAAGTTATGGAGGTAAGGCAATAAATAAATAGGCCATAGTGCAAAAATAGTTACAATGTCGTAATTAACACTGGAATGATAGATGTGCAAAAGATGATGTGCAAATAGAGATACTGGCGTGCAAATTAGCAAAATAAATAACAATATGGGGATGAGGTAGTTGGGTGGGCTAATTTGATCGGTATCGACGCGTCAACACTGCAACAAGGTCAAAATATCGCACAATAATGGCAATAAGGAGATTGACAGGGAGTTGACAGATAAAACGGCAATCATGTTATCGCACAATAACATAGAACACGAACAACAGAGTTGATCTCAGCTGTGTAAGACAGACTATATCTCGCTTTCTGTTCGTTGATGTTGATAGCACTTTGGGTTGTGACCTGAATTTCCCCACCACACGCTTTTAAATCTTCAGAGACAGACAGAGACACAGAGGGAGAGACAGACAGAGACACAGAGGGAGAGACAGACAGAGACACAGAGGGAGAGACAGACAGAGACACAGAGGGAGAGACAGACAGAGACACAGAGAGAGAGCCAGACAGACAGAGAAAGACAGACAGGGAGGGAGATGAGAGAGAGAGAGAGAAAGACAGACAGGGAGAGATAAAAATAAGAGAGAGAGACAGACAGACAGATATTGAGAGAGAGAGAGAGGCAGACAGACAGACACAGAGAAAGAGAGATTTCCTGACAAAATGTCATTTTGAGAGTGTCATTTCCCCAAATTTGAAACCGTTTTTCAAGGTTTCAAAGACCTCTCTGATGAGAATAGGCTACCCGTCCTCTGTTGGGGGAGGACGCAGAGAGCTGTGGGTTGGCAGCGCACTACATTGCTGCCTGCCATAAGATGAGGGACAGTGTCTGACAGACCAACCAACCTGCACATGTTGTTATTGGTCAATGATTATTTTGACCCCTGGTTATTGTTGTTACTGTTGTCCCTTTGACAATATCGATTATTATTATTTTAATTGTTAATATTGTAAATACTGACACCAAGCTACTGATACCAGCTATAGAAAGAAAAAGACAGGGAGAGAGAGAGAGAGATCCAGATTGTGAAGCTGAGTATTGGCTGAGTGCACACAGCTATGGAGCCGCAGATACTGTACTGTGAAGAAAGGCAGCAGGTGTTAGAGCAGGATTGAGCGACTGTACGTGTCCATATTAGCAAGTACAGCCGACATCAGACATCCGATGTCTGAAGTCACATGTATGTTGTTATATGTACACAGTACAAATCTGATGTTGCATGTTTACCCTAAAATGTACACTGTCTAATAAAAAGACAGTGTCAGCACCTCTAAATAGTTAGAGGTGCTGACCAACGGAAAAGTAAACTTGTGAAAAAAAAGGGCTGAAGAAGGCAGTGTGTGATACCCAATAAATCATTGAGACAATATATAGTGTGAAACTTTCTTCATATTTTTCGCTAATATGTACACCGTACAAATCTAATGACGCATGTACAGTTGAAGTCGGAAGTTTACATACACCTTAGCCAAATACATTTAAACTCAGTTTTTCACAATTCCTGACATTTAATCCTAGTACAAATTCCCTGTCTTAGGTCAGTTAGGATCACCACTTTATTTTAAGAATGTGAAATGTCAGAATAATAGTAGAGAGAATTATTTATTTCAGCTTTTATTTCTTTCATCACATTCCCAGTGGGTCAGAAGTTTACATACACTCAATTAGTATTCGGTAGCATTGCCTATAAATTGTTTAACTTGGGTCAAACGTTTTGGGTAGCCTTCCACAAGCTTCCCACAATAAGTTGGGTGAATTTTGGCCCATTCCTCCTGACAGAGCTGGTGTAACTGAGTCAGGTTTATAGGCCTCCTTGCTCGCACACGCTTTTTCAGTTCTGCCACACATTTTCTATAGGATTGAGGTCAGGGCTTTGTGATGGCCACTCCAATACCTTGACTTTGTTGTCCTTAAGCCATTTTGCCACAACTTTGGAAGTATGCTTGGGGTCATTGTCCATTTGGAACACCCATTTGCGACCAAGCTTTAACTTCCTGACTGATGTCTTGAGATGTTGCTTCAATATTTCCACATACTTTTGTTCCTCATGATGCCATCTATTTTGTGAAGTGCACCAGTCCCTCCTGCAGCAAAGCACCCCCACAGCATGATGCTGCCACCCCCGTGCTTCACGGTTGGGATGATGTTCTTCGGCATGCAAGCGACCTCCTTTTTCCTCCAAACATAACAATGGTCATTATGGGCAAACAGTTCTATTTTTGTTTCATCAGACCAGAGGACATTTCTCCAAAAAGTACGATCTTTGTCCCCATGTGCAGTTGCAAACCGTAGTCTGGCGGTTTTGGAGCAGTGGCTTCTTCCTTGCTGAGCAGCCTTTCAGGTTATTTACATTTTAGTCATTTAGCAGACGCTCTTATCCAGAGCAACTTACAGTTAATGCATACATTATTTCTATATTTTTTCATACTGGCCCCCCATGGGAATCGAACCCACAACCCTGGCGTTGCAAACGCCATGCTCTACCAACTGAGCTACATCCCTGCCGGCCATTCCCTCCCCTACCCTGGGCCAATTGTGTGCCACCCCATGGGTCTCCCGGTCGCAGCCAGCTACGACAGAGCCTGGATTTGAACCAGGATCTATAGTGGCACAGCTAGCACTGCAATGCAGTGCCTTAGACCATTGCGCCACTCGGTATAGGACTTGTTTTACTGTGGATATACAGTGAGGGAAAAAAGTATTTGATCCCCTGCTGATTTTGTACGTTTGCCCACTGACAAAGAAATGATCAGTCTATAATTTTAATGGTAGGTTTATTTCAACAGTGAGAGACAGAATAACAACAAAAAAATCCAGAAAAACGCATGTCAAAAATGTTATAAATTGATTTGCATTTTAATGAGGGAAATAAGTATTTGAGCCCCTCTCAATCAGAAAGATTTCTGGCTCCCAGGTGTCTTTTATACAGGTAACGAGCTGAGATTAGGAGCACACTCTTAAAGGGAGTGCTCCTAATCTCAGCTTGTTACCTGTATAAAAGACACCTGTCCACAGAAGCAATCAATCAATCAGATTCCAAACTCTCCACCATGGCCAAGACCAAAGAGCTCTCCAAGGATGTCAGGGACAAGATTGTAGACCTACACAAGGCTGGAATGGGCTACAAGACCATCGCCAAGCAGCTTGGTGAGAAGGTGACAACAGTTGGTGCGATTATTCGCAAATGGAAGAAACACAAAATAACTGTCAATCTCCCTCGGCCTGGGGCTCCATGCAAGATCTCACCTTGTGGAGTTGCAATGATCATGCCCAGAACTACACGGAAGGATCTTGTCAATGATCTCAAGGCAGCTGGGACCATAGTCACCAAGAAAACAATTGGTAACACACTACGCCGTGAAGGACTGAAATCCTGCAGCGCCCGCAAGGTCCCCCTGCTCAAGAAAGCACATATACAAGGCCGTCTGACGTTTGCCAATGAACATCTGAATGATTCAGAGGAGAACTGGGTGAAAGTGTTGTGGTCAGATGAGACCAAAATCGAGCTCTTTGGCATCAACTCAACTCGCCGTGTTTGGAGGAGGAGGAATGCTGCCTATGACCCCAAGGACACCATCCTCACCGTCAAACATGGAGGTGGAAAGATTATGCTTTGGGGGTGTTTTTCTGCTAAGGGGAAAGGACAACTTCACTGCATCAAAGGGACGATGGACGGGGCCATGTACCGTCAAATCTTGGGTGAGAACCTCCTTCCCTCAGCCAGGGCATTGAAAATGGGTTGTGGATGCGTATTCCAGCATGA
Source organism: Coregonus lavaretus (assembly GCF_964263955.1). Taxonomy (NCBI): domain Eukaryota; kingdom Metazoa; phylum Chordata; class Actinopteri; order Salmoniformes; family Salmonidae; genus Coregonus; species Coregonus lavaretus. Next base: position 18,144,505 of record NC_139997.1, on the reverse strand, counting down.
CAATGACCCAAAAACACACGGCCAAGGCAACAAAGGAGTGGCTCAAGAAGAAGCACATTAAGGTCCTAGAGTGGCCTAGCCAGTCTCCAGACCTTAATCCCATAGGAAATCTGTGGAAGGAGCTGAAGGTTCGAGTTGCCAAACGTCAGCCTCGAAACCTTAATGACTTGGAGAAGATCTGCAAAGAGGAGTGGAACAAAATCCCTCCTGAGATGTGTGCAAACCTGGTGGCCAACTACAAGAAACGTCTGACCTCTGTGAATGCCAACAAGGGTTTTGCCACCAAGTACTACGTCATGTTTTGCAGAGGGGTCAAATACTTATTTCCCTCATTAAAATGCAAATCGATTTATAAGATTTTTGACATGCATGTTTCTGGATTTCTTTGTTGTTACTCTGTCTCTCACTGTTCAAATAAACCTACCATTAAAAGTATAGACTGATCATGTCTTTGTCAGTGGGCAAATGTACAAAATCAGCAGGGGATCAAATACTTTTTTCCCTCACTGTAGATACTTTTGTACCTGTTTCCTCCAGCATCTTCACAAGGTCCTTTGCTGTTGTTCTGGGATTGATTTACACTTTTCGCACCAAAGTACGTTCATCTCTAGAAGACAGAACGCGTCTCCTTCCTGAGCGGTATGACGGCTACGTGGTCCCATGGTGTTTATTCTCGCGTACTATTGTTTGTACTGATGAAGGTAGGCCTTGAAATACATCCACAGGTACACCTCCAATTGACTCAAATTATGTCAATTAGCCTGTCAGAAGCTTCTAAAGCCATGACATCATTTTCTGGAATTTTCCAAGCTGTTTAAAGGCACAGTCAACTTAGTGTATGTAAACTTCTGACCCACTGGAATTGTGATACAGTGAATTATAAGTGAAATAATATTTTCTGTAAACAATTGTTGGAAAAATTACTTGTGTCATGCGCAAAGTAGATGTCCTAACCGACTTTCCAAAACTATAGTTTGTTGACAAGAAATGTGTGGAGTGGTTGAAAAACGAGTTTTAATGACTCCAACCTAACTGTATGTAAACTTCCGACTTCAACTCTATGTCCTAATATGTGCACCATACAAACAAGTGGTGCTGCCAGTGATATTGACAAGTCAGAGATGAGAAGGAGGAAATGGTGTTGATTGAAGCACACGACCAAGGGAGCATGTTCCTGCTAAACAGTGACACAAACACACACGTTAGCCAGGTACAGGACGGAATTATGCCTGAACACGTTGGTCTAGCGTTTGGGCAAGCAGCAAGGGAGCGCCGTGCTCCCTGAACACCGCCACAGAGAGGAGGGGGAGGCGTTGAGGGGGGAAGTAACAGGCAAGTTAAGCAATCGCCATCTGGATGTTCATACTCAGATTACTGACTGAAGACTTCGCTAAGCATCGTTACAACACTGGGACACACACAGGGACATGCAGAATACATACACATACTGTATACATTTTTACATTTACATTTTAGTCATTTAGCAGACGCACTTATCCAGAGCGACTTACAGTGCATACATTATTATTTTATTTTTTCATACTGGCCCCCCGTGGGAAACGAACCCACAACCCTGGCGTTGCAAATGCCATGCTCTACCAACTGAGCTACATCCCTGCCGGCCATTCCCTCCCCTACCCTGGACGACGCTGGGCCAATTGTACACCGCCCCATGGGTCTCCCGGTCGCAGCCGGCTACGACAGAGCCTGGTTTCGAACCAGGATCTCTAGTGGCACAGCTAGCACTGCGATGCAGTGCCTTAGACCACTGCGCACACACACATACACGCATGCAAGCAGACACCACAGGCAGACATAGACACCTAAAGACAGACACAGGTACACACTCACACACATACAAAACTGAAGAGCTTGCTAAGCTTGAAATAGATTTTTCAGATGATAAGAAAGCAAACAAATGAAGAAGAAGACTAGGAAAGTAGCAAAGTGCCCTGAACACCGTACATCTTCACTCCTCACTGCTGGGACTGGGTTTATTGGGACAGAACAGTGTCCTGTGCTGAACTTGTGAATACACCTGATGTGTGTGTCTTGTTTTCTCTCCTACCCGGACACTTACACTCACTCTCACACATACACACACATACACACACACACACACACACACACACACACACACACACACTCCTACTCCTACAGATACGAACGGAAGTTAGGAGAGCCTTTTAGCTAACCCTTTTCCTAACCTTAACCGAATTCTCCTAACCTGCTATCTTAATTCTCTGAACCTGCTAGGTAAAAGTCACTTCCGTCCGTAGCTGTATACCATCTAGTCAAAACCCTCCTCCGTTGACGTAACAGTGTTTCTGGGTAATCCCCAGAAGGGATGCTTCTGTAGAGAAGGATAGCGAAAGCATCTCTATATAGTTCCCATTATGGCGTCTGTGAGTGCACGGGCAGCACCATTGAGGCAATCTACATTTTGAAGTAGTCAATTTTCTTCTTCACAATTGGCTGATTCCTCCTGATGACCCGGTTGGACAACAGGGTCATTAGTAGGGATCAGCCAATGAAGTTGGAAGTCCCACCCAGTTGTCTATATTAAAATGGTGGAAGCTCTCAATGGCGCTGCCCATGCTAACGCAGACTTTTGGCCACTAGAGGCCTCTATCATTCTCTATGGAGGCTTCATGAAAGTGGAACCAATTAAGCATGCAAGCTGCACCCCTGCTGCACCGATGTCACCGTGATGAGGAGCGACACCAAAGTTGAGATCAGGCTGATAACCACAGAGTTAAAGGGACTACATTAATACAAAAACAATTATGGGATGAAGGCAGCAGCTAAAAGGAGGGCACAGCCTGTAGTGGGTTTGTGTGGAACACTTCTCAGTTAGAATTCAAAGTCAGCCGAGTCAATGAACACACACTCTCTTGTTTTTCAAGGTTACAGTTAAACTTTAGCTATATGCGCAGCAGTGGAGCCTGCTGAGGGGAGGACGGCTCATAATAATGTCTGGAACAGAGTCAAACCATGTGTTTGATGTATTTGATACCATTCCACCAATTCCGCTCCAGCCATTACCACAAGCCCGTCCTCCCCAATAAAGGTGCCACCAACCTCCTGTGATGCGCAGTCCCGCAGACACAAAGTACTTGTAAGGAATGTAGTGGGTGAGCGTGGAACACTAGTAGTGGAATATTTATGGTGTGGTGACTTTTTTGAATTCTGCATGTTTTTGAAGATTTTATCTGACACAAATGCCACAGCAAACTGTGTGTGAGGTCGTGGGAGTGTGCATACTGTACACATACTGTGTGTGTGTGTGTGTGTGTGTGTGTGTCTTAAAGCGCGTCTATGTCTGTATACGTATGTGTATTTGTGTGCTCGTGTGTGTCTGCCTCACACACAGCATATGCCCACTCCAGCAGTAGTCCCTCTATACCTTTTACTACCACCCTACCTTGCTCCCCCAGGTCCAGAGTCCAGTCCAATAGAGTTCATTGACTGTGCTGCAGTGCAGTGACTTGGAACCTCTCCTCCTCTATCTCTCCATAAATCTTCATCATTGCCCGAGACAGTGTGTCTGTGACCTCATTATGGAAGGTAACAACACCGTTTGGGACCTGGATTTATCTACCTCTACCTCCGCTCTATCCTCTGCACCGCTCACTCTCTTTCTTTCTGTCTCTCTCTTTTTTGTGTATTTGTCAGTGTGGCTCTCTCTCTCTCTCTCTCTCTCTCTCTCTCTCTGTGGCTCTCTCTCTCTCTCTCTCTCTCTCTCTCTCTCTCTCTCTCTCTCTCTGTCGATACACCTCACCAGAGATGACACAGGAGATAGGCATTGGAGGAGCTCTCCTCTTTCAATCCTTTATTTTGTCTATTTGTTTTTCCCCTTATTTGACAAGGAAGTCGATTTTCCGGGAGACCTGATCAGGGCACAATGTTGCTCACAGGCTACTTCCAATCGGCCTACCAAGACACAGGCTCTGTTCCAGTGTCCATGCTAGTATACCATCACTCTAAATGGTATGCTAGTATGGATATTGGAATAGAGACACAGGAAGCACTACTGGTAAGCAGGGTCATCTTCACTGTACTAATAGGAGGAATCATACAGTCTGTCAGTATCCTGTCTGTCTGCCTGCCTGTCTGTCAGTCACCTGATTTATAAACTATTAAAAATTTAGCAGGAGTGCAACATAACCTTACAAAACGGGGAAAAAAATGGTGTCGTGTTCATTATGGTATATCGCAGGAAGAACGGTACGCAACGGAAAACGAATTCAAGCGTTTCTAATTGGACGAGGTCAGATAGAACCTCTCAGTTACAGTGGGGGAAAAAAAGTATTTAGTCAGCCACCAATTGTGCAAGTTCTCCCACTTAAAAAGATGAGAGAGGCCTGTAATTTTCATCATAGGTACACGTCAACTATGACAGACAAATTGAGAAAAAAAGATCCAGAAAATCACATTGTAGGATTTTTTATGAATTTATTAGCAAATTATGGTGGAAAATAAGTATTTGGTCACCTACAAACAAGCAAGATTCTGGCTCTCACAGACCTGTAACTTCTTCTTTAAGAGGCTCCTCTGTCCTCCACTCGTTACCTGTATTAATGGCACCTGTTTGAACTTGTTATCAGTATAAAAGACACCTGTCCACAACCTCAAACAGTCACACTCCAAACTCCACTATGGCCAAGACCAAAGAGCTGTCAAAGGACACCAGAAACAAAATTGTAGACCTGCACCAGGCTGGGAAGACTGAATCTGCAATAGGTAAGCAGCTTGGTTTGAAGAAATCAACTGTGGGAGCAATTATTAGGAAATGGAAGACATATAAGACCACTGATAATCTCCCTCGATCTGGGGCTCCACGCAAGATCTCACCCCGTGGGGTCAAAATGATCACAAGAATGGTGAGCATAAATCCCAGAACCACACGGGGGGACCTAGTGAATGACCTGCAGAGAGCTGGGACCAAAGTAAGAAAGCCTACCATCAGTAACACACTACGCCGCCAGGGACTCAAATCCTGCAGTGCAAGACGTGTCCCCCTGCTTAAGCCAGTACATGTCCAGGCCCATCTGAAGTTTGCTAGAGTGCATTTGGATGATCCAGAAGAGGATTGGGAGAATGTCATATGGTCAGATGAAACCAAAATATAACTTTTTGGTAAAAACTCAACTCGTCGTGTTCGGAGGACAAAGAATGCTGAGTTGCATCCAAAGAACACATTTACATTTACATCATTTAGCAGACGCTCTTATCCAGAGCGACTTACAGTTAGTGCATACATTATTCTTTTTTATTTTCATACTGGCCCCCCGTGGGAAACGAACCCACAACCCTGGCGTTGCAAACGCCATGCTCTACCAACTGAGTTACCTCCCTGCCGGCCATTCCCTCCCCTACCCTGGACGACGCTGGGCCAATTGTGCGCCGCCCCATTGGTCTCCCGGTTGCAGCCGGCTACAGCAGAGCCTGGATTCGAACCAGGATCTCTAGTGGCACAGCTAGCACTGCGATGCAGTGCCTTAGACCACTGCGCCACTCGGGAGATTAACACCATACCTACTGTGAAGCATGGGGGTGGAAACTTCATGCTTTGGGGCTGTTTTTCTGCAAAGGGACCAGGACGACTGATCCGTGTAAAGGAAAGAATGAATGGGGCCATGTATTGTGAGATTTTGAGTGAAAACCTCCTTCCATCAGCAAGGGCATTGAAGATGAAATGTGGCTGGGTCTTTCAGCATGACAATGATCCCAAACACACCGCCCGGGCAACGAAGGAGTGGCTTCGTAAGAAGCATTTCAAGGTCCTGGAGTGGCCTAGCCAGTCTCCAGATCTCAACCCCATAGAAAATCTTTGGAGGGAGTTGAAAGTCCGTGTTGCCCAGCGACAGCCCCAAAACATCACTGCTCTAGAGGAGATCTGCATGGAGGAATGGGCCAAAATACCAGCAACAGTGTGTGAAAACCTTGTGAAGACTTACAGAAAATGTTTGACCTGTGTCATTGCCAACAAAGGGTATATAACAAAGTATTGAGAAACTTTTGTTATTGACCAGATACTTATTTTCCACCATAATTTGAAAATAAATTCATTAAAAATCCTACAATGTGATTTTTTGGATTTTTTTTTCTCATTTTGTCTGTCATAGTTGACGTGTACCTATGATGAACATTACAGGCCTCTCTCATCTTTTTAAGTGGGAGAACTTGCACAATTGGTGGCTGACTAAATACTTTTTTCCCCCACTGTATAACGTTTTTCTTCCCATTTCTTGCCTACTTAAAACAACCCAGGGCTTTTTTCTCCAGGCAGTCTGAATCAATGCTCTCCATAGAACCATGCTGGGATTTCTACCAACGGTGAGGAGATGTGCGGCTGACTGAATATGGACACATATGGAAAGTGGACAAGCATCGGCGCCTTTAGTGTGTTGTTGGGTACCTGCTGTTTGACAATGTATTCTGGTGCTTTCGCCACACAACTCCCCTTAGGCCAGAACATGAGCGCATCTAGTGTGCATAAGATACTGTATGTTGTAGGTCTATGTGTAGATGCATGCGGGCACACACACAGACACACACACACCAGCCCTGAGGCTCTTACAAGAAGGCTAGCGAGTGTAGCTAATGCAATCACCCTTTTAATGTACGGTAGAGCAAACCACCATGCGTGGAATAGCTTAATCTATCCCCTCTCCCTCCATCCTCACTCCAGCCGGAGAGGGGAGAAAAGACACAGCGGGCCTGAGCTGTGTTCATGTAGTATCCACTAGCCTCTTTTCCTTGACTCCTTTCCTTATCTCATTTCCTTCATGCCCACTGCTGTAAGCACTGGTTAGGTTACAGGAATATGATGGATATACAGTATACAGTGCCGTCGAAAAGTATTCAGACCCATTGACTTTTTCCACATTTTGTGGGTTCTGAATACTTTACAAAGGCACTTGAGATGGACAAGAGGTGAGGAAAGGAAAGGACACCATGTAAGGTGTATTGAGATACAGTCATATATGTTTTATGAACCTACACAGGTCATAGCAGACTGCAGGACTACAACAGAGGTGTTAATTCATTACAGCCACTATCCCTCTCTCACGGTTCTCTCACTGCACCTGTGGTCCTGTGTGGCTCAGTTGGTAGAGCATATGAAAAGGTAGGCACGTACTACTGTCACTTTGGATAAAGGGTGTCTGCTAAATGGCATATATTATATATAACCTCTCTCTCTGTTCAGAACTATTGTCACCACAGTGAGCCCACCATACATCCAGGGCAGTCCATGGTCCGGTCCATGATGGATACTATAGGCTACAGGCCTGTCCATGGTGGATCCACAGTCATAGTACCGCACACCGTGTTGACTCTAGGAGACTTTAGGTTACAGACAGTGCAGGGCCTTCACTGAGTGGGAGGAAGAGTGTAAGGGAGTTGTCACTCCACATCAGGCCTCTCCTCCTCTCCTCTGTCCCTGGAGCGTTCTCTCTCTCTGTATCCCTTCCGCTCTCTCTCTCCCCCTCCCCCTCTCTCTCTCTCTCTCTCTCTCTCTCTCTCTCTCTCTCTCTCTCTCTCTCTCTCTCTCTCTCTCTCTCCCTCTCTACCCCTCCTCTCTCCCCGTCCTCCCTTCCCCCAATTTTTTTTTTTTTGTTAATGCTGTTTTAATCTTTAAAATAGCTTCTCTTTTTTTACCCCAATAGCTGGTATATGTGTAGATGGAACGTTTTGCTTGGTTCCTTTTAGGGTACGTCCCTAATTGCACCCTTATTCCCTATTTAGTGTAGCCCTTTTTCTCAAAAGCAGTGAACTATATTCTGAATAGGGTGATATTTGGGACTCAGCCTTAATGCTATTCAATGCATATAAAACAGACTGTGACTGCTTAGTATGCATTAGATTCCGTCTCTAAATGTTAAATAAAAGTTATTTGCGCTCATGATTTCAGTTGCCACATTCTTCTGATTTATTTATTATATTTCGCTAACAAACTGAGATTAATAGTTCCTCATTTGCATAAATGGTTAATATAAAACCCATTAAGAAAGTTGGTTTGCTTATCTGAAAAATATGGGCCTTGGTACAGTACAGTATTGTAGAGTGTAAGTCAATCAGGGGAACATTATATCAGGCCTAGGTGCTGGTCCAGGGCATTATTGTGTGTTTGTGCAGTAACGCCCTACAAGGTTAAGTACAAAACTCCATAAACAAAATTATTGAAAAATGTGTTTAGTGACTGGATTTAATATATTTTTGTTACTCACCAAAGTAAAGATGTTGCTTTTTTACCGCCAGATTAGCTGTGGTCCATGTGCATGCAGCTCGTAGCAGCCAATTTCCAAACGCCTGAAGGTACCACGTTCATCTGTACAAACAATAGTACGCAGGTATAAACACCATGGGACCACGCAGCCGTCATACCGCTCAGGGAGGAGACTCGTTCTGTCTCCTAGAGATTAACGTACTTTGGTGCGAACAGTGCAAATAACCTGAAAGGCCGCTCAGCAAGGAAGAAGCCACGGCTCCAAAACCGCCATAAAAAAGCCAGACTACGGTTTGCAACTGTACATGGGGACAAAGATTGTACTTTTTGGAGAAATGTCCTCTGGTCTAATGAAACATAAATAGAACTGTTTGGCCATAATGACCATCGTTATGTTTGGAGGAAAAAGGGGGTCTTGCAAGCCAATGAACACCATCCCAACCGTGAAGCACGGGGGTGGCAGCATCATGCTGTGGGGGTGCTTTGCTGCAGGAGGGACTGGTGCACTTAACAAAATAGATGGCATCATGAGGAACAAAAGTATGTGGAAATATTGAAGCAACATCTCAAGACATCAGTCAGGAAGTTAAAGCTTGGTCGCAAATGGGTGTTCCAAATGGACAATGACCCCAAGCATACTTCCAAAGTTGTGGCAAAATGGCTTAAGGACAACAAAGTCAAGGTATTGGAGTGGCCATCACAAAGCCCTGACCTCAAAAAAAGAACTGAAAAAGCGTGTGCGAGCAAGGAGGCCTATAAACCTGACTCAGTTACACCAGCTCTGTCAGGAGGAATGGGCCAAAATTCACCCAACTTATTGTGGGAAGCTTGTGGAAGGCTACCCAAAACGTTTGACCCAAGTTAAACAATTTATAGGCAATGCTACCGAATACTAATTGAGTGTATGTAAACTTCTGACCCACTGGGAATGTGATGAAAGAAATAAAAGCTGAAATAAATAATTCTCTCTACTATTATTCTGACATTTCACATTCTTAAAATAAAGTGGTGATCCTAACAGACCTAAAACAGGGAATTTGTACTAGGATTAAATGTCAGGAATTGAGTTTAAATGTATTTGGCTAAGGTGTATGTAAACTTCCGACTTCAACTGTACACACACATACACGCATGGACACAAACACACACACACAAAATACATACACACCCCATTCAATATCTCTCCCTCTCTCAATTTCGCTCTTGCTCTCTCTTTTCATCAGAAAGCTACAAAACTTTGAATATTCTTTACTAGGAAGGAAGCAGGGAAGGAAGGAGGGAAGGAAGGAGGAAAGGAAGCATCATCTGGTGTGTATGCCTCATTAATCCACCCTTGGCTCCCCTTGGAGAGGAAAAGAAAAGAGAGAGGGAGAGAGGAGAGATGAAAGAAGGGGAGTGAGAGGAGGAAAAATTGAGAGAGAGAGGAGGGGTGAGGTGAGGGAGAGAGAGGAGGAGGAGAGAGAGACGGGAAAGCAAGAGGGGGATAGAGGATGGAATATGAGGTGGTGTGCGATTGCAGAATACATTTCTGTCTGTGTGTCTGTCTGTCTATCCGTCCGGCCCTCCGTCTGCTTGCTTGCCTGCCTGCCTGCCTGCCTGCCTGCCTGCCTGCCTGCCTGCTTGCCTGCATGTCTGTCTGCCTCCCTCCCTGCCTGCCAGCCTGCCTTCCTGCCTTCCTGCCTTCCTGCCTGCCTGCCTGCCTTCCTGCCTGCCTCCCTCCCTGGGTCTGGTGCTCAGCTCAGCCTGCCTGTCCTGTGGTCGGTCGGTCGGTCGTTATGTAGGTAGGTAGGTAGGCAGGTAGGTCCTTAAACACTGTGGCACAACATCAATACCCAGATGCTCCAAACAGCTATCTCCAACCTGGAACATCATCACCCATCACACACCTCTGAGCTACAGTAAAAGAGGAATCTCTCGCTCTCTCTCTTTCTCTCTCTCTCTCTCTCTCTCTCTCTCTCTCTCTCTCAAAGGGCTTTATTAGCATGGGAAACATATGTTTACATTGCCAAAGCAAGTGATATAAATAATAAACTAAAGTGCAATAAACAATCAAAAATGAACAGTACACATTACACTCACAAAAGTTTTAAAGGAATAGAGACATTTCAAATGTCATATTATGGCTATGTACAGTGCTATAACAATGTGCAAATAGTACAAAAGGGAAAATAAAACTCTCTTTCTTTCTCTCTCTCTCTCCATACTGTACAGTATGCAGCTTTTACTCCTCCTCTCCTTGTCTTCTCTCTTATTCCGCTAGTCTTCTGCTCTGGAAGGGTTGGTGTAAGGTATGACCCAGGTGCGGTGCAGGATATACAGTAGGCAGTAGGCAGAGATGGTGAAACAAGGATCTTTACTGGTGGTCTCGAAGCCAAAATACAAAATACCGACGGGGAATGAAGTGGGCAGCCTTCGAGAACCGGTCCACAACGACCAGCATGACTGTGTATCCATCAGAGGGGGGTAGGGCGGAAATGAAATCCAGAAAGATGTGGGACCAGGGACACTTGGGGATAGGTAGGGGTCGGAGCAGCCCTGCCACGGGCTGACGTGAGCTCTTCGTGCGCGCGCACACCGGGCAAGCAGCCATGAAGGCGCACGTATCCCTCTCAGCCGATGGCCACCAGAACCTCCTACACAGGAAGTTCAACGTCCTGGCGCCCCCCGGACGGCAGGTGAGGTCGGACGCGTGCGCCCACTGAAGCAGTCGCGAACGCGTAGCCTTGGGTACGTACATGCTCCCCGATGGACCTCCGCCTGGATCGGGCTCCCGCCGTAGCGCTGCTCTGACCAGCCTATCGATTCTCCACGAAACTGGGGCAGCAATCAGGGCGTTGGGGACAATGGGGTCGTCCCTCTCCACCAGGTCCATGGGGTCGAACTGCCGGGAGAGTGCGTCAGGCTTGGTGTTCTTCGACCCCAGATGGTATGAGATGGTGAACCGGAACCTGGTGAAGAACTACGCCCACCTTGCCTGGCGCGATTTGAGCCTCTTGGCCATGCAGTCGTGGGCGAACATGGAGTACAGGAGGGGACTAAGCAGACACCCCTGAGAAGCCCCCGTGTTGGGGGACAGAGTGGCAGAGGTGTTGTTGCCTACTCTCACCACCTGGGGTTCAGTCCCAGGGTCCCCAGCTTGGTGATGAGCTTGGAGAGGACTATGGTGTTGAACGCTGAGCTGTAGTCTATGAACAGCATTCTCACATAGTTATTTCCCATCTTGTCCAGGTGGGAGAGGGCAGTGTGAAGTGCAATTGAGATTGTGTCATCTGTGGATCTGTTGGCGCATTATGCGAATTGGAGTGGGTCTAGGGTGTCTGGTATGATGATGTTGCCGCATGTCATGACCAGCCTTTCAAAGCATTTCATGATTAGAGATGTGAGTGCTACAGGGCAATAGTCATTTAGGCGGGTTAGCTTGGAGCTCTTGAGAACAGGGACAATGGTGGTCAGCTTGAAACATGTTGGGATTACAGACTGGGACAAGGAGAGATTGAAAATGTCTGTGAAGACACTTGCCAGCTGGTCTGCGCATGCTTTGAGAACTCACCCTGGTATTCCACCTGGCCTGGCGGCCTTGTGATTGTTACCTGTTTAAACGTTTTGCTCACATCGGCCATGGAGAGTGAGATCACACAGTTATCTGGAAAAACAGGGTCTTTCATGCAAGGCACAGAGTTATATTCCTCGAAGCGAGCATAAAAGGCATTTAGCTCGTTTGGGAGTTCTGCACGCAGGGCAACACATGGCTGGGTTTCCCTTTATAATTCGTTATCGTCTGCAAGCCCTGCCACATATGACAAGCGTCAGAGCCGGTGTAATAGGATTTGTGTTGGTAGAAGTGAGGTAGGACGGTTTCTCCCCGCGTTAAAGTCTACGCCCATCAGAAATGTTGTCTCTGGGTCAGCGGTTTCTTGTTTGTTTATGGCCCCATACAGTTCGTTGAGTGCCAGAGGGGTGTTGGCTTGGGGCGGGATGTAGACAGCCGTGATAATTACAGATGAGAACTTTCTTGGTAGATAAAAGTGTCTGCAGTTTACCATGAGGTATTCTATATCAGATTAACAAAAACTCGATATTTCCTCCTCCATGCAGCACACCAGTTTGTTATTCATCAAAAAACACACTCCACCTCCTTTCGACTTCTCCGAAGCCACTGAACAATCCTGCTGCTGCATGGAGAATCCACCGAGTACTACGTGTATAGTGTCATTCAGCCACATTTCAGTAAGACATATAATATGGTATATTTTCAAGTCTCTCTGATAGGAGACTCTCGTATGAAGCTCATCCTGAGTGACTGGACATTTGTCAATAAAACAGAGGGGATGGCCATTCGGTTTTCTCTTCGCCTCAATTTCACCAGGACAGCCCGGATCTCAATCCCATTGAGCACGTCTGGGACCTGTTGGATCGGAGGGTGAGGACTAGAGCCATTCCCCCCAGAAATGTCCGGGAACTTGCAGATGCCTTGGTGGAAGAGTGGGGTAACATCTCACAGCAAGAACTGGTAAATCTGGTGCAGTCCATGAGGAGGAGATGCACTGCAGTACTTAATGCAGCTAGTGGCCACACCAGATAATGACTGTTACTTTTGATTTTGACCCCCCCCCCCCCCCCCCCTTTGTTCAAAGACACATTATTCCATTTCTGTTAGTCACATGTCTGTGGAACTTGTTCAGTTTATGTCTCAGTTGTTGAATCTTGTTATGTTCACACAAATATTTACACATGTTAAGTTTGCTGAAAATAAACGCAGTTGACAATCAGAGGACGTTTCTTTTTGTGCTGTGTTTATATATACACTACCAGTCAAAGGTTTGGACACTTCTACTCATTCAAGGGATTTTCTTTATTTTTACTATTTTTTGCATTGTAGAATAATAGTGAAGACATCAAAACTATGAAATAACACGTAGTAACCAAAATTTTTTAAACAAATCAAAATATATTTTGTATTTGAGATTCTTCAAATAGCCACCCTTTGCCTTGATGACAGCTTTGCACACTCTTGGCATTCTCTCAACCAGCTTCATGAGGTAATCACCTGGAATGCATTTCAATCAACAGGTGTGCCTTCTTAAAAGTTAATTTGTGGAATTTCTTTCCTTCTTAATGCGTTTGAGCCAATCAGTTGTGTTGTGACATGGTAGGGGGGTATACAGAAGATATCCCTATTTGGTGAAAGACCAAGTCCATATTATGGCAAGAACAGCTCAAATAAGCAAAGAGAAACGACAGTCCATCATTACTTTAAGACATGAAGGTCAGTCAATACGGAACATTTCAAGAACTTTGAACGTTTCTTCAAGTGCAGTCGCAAAAAACATCAAGCGCTATGATGAAACTGGCTCTCATGAGGACCGCCACAGGAATGGAAGACCCAGAGTTACCTCTGCTGTGAGGATAAGTTCATTAGAGTTACCAGCCTCAGAAATTGCAGCCCAGATAAATGCTTCACAGACGTCAAGTCACAGACACATCTCAACATCAACTGTTCAGAGGAGACTGTGTGAATCAGGCCTTCATGGCCGAACTGCTGCAAAAAAAAAACACTACTAAAGGACACCAGTAAGAAGAAGAGACCTAATTGGGCCAAGAAACATGAGCAGTGGACATTAGACAGGTGGAAATGTGTCCTTTGGTCTGGAGTCCAAATTGGAGATTTATGGATCCAACCGCTGTGTTTTTGTGAGATGCGGTGTGGATGAACAGATGATCTCCGCATGTGTAGTTCCCACCGTAAAGCATGGAGGAGGAGGTGTTATGGTGTGGGAGTGCTTTGCTGGTGACACTGTCTGTGATTTATTTAGAATTCAAGGCACATTTAACCAGCATGGCTACCACAGCATTCTGCAGCAATACGCCATCCCATCTGCTTTGGGCTTAGTGGGACTATCATTTGTTTTTCAACAGGACAATGACGCAAAACACACCTCCAGGCTGTGTAAGGGCTATTTTACCAAGAAGGAAAGTGATGGAGTGCTGCATCAGATGACCTGGCCTCCACAATCCCCCGACCTCAACTCAATTGAGATGGTTTGGGTGAGTTGGACGGCAGAGTGAAGGAAAAGCAGCCAACAAGTGCTCAGCATATGTGGGAACTCCTTCAAGACTGTTGGAAAAGCATTCCAGGTGAAGCTGGTTGAGAGAATGCCAAGAGTGTGCAAAGCTGTCATCAAGGCAAAGGGTGGCTATTTGAAGAATCTCAAATATATAATATATTTTGATTTGTTTAACACTTTTTTGGTTACTACATGATTCCATATGTGTTATTTCATAGTTTTGATGTCTTCACTATTATTCTACAATGTAAAAAATAGTATGAAATAAAGGAAAACCCTTGAATGAGTAGGTGTGTCCAAACTTTTGACTGGTAGTGTACAGTCGTGGTCAAAAGTTTTGAGAATGACACAAATATTTATTTTCACAAAGTCTGCTGCCTGATCAGATGAATTGCAATTAATTGGAAAGTCCCTCTTTGCCATGAAAATGAAATTAATTCCAAATAAACATTTCCATTGCATTTCAGCCCTGCCACAAAAGGACCAGCTGACATCATGTCACTGATTCTCTCGATAACACAGGTGAGAGTGTTGACGAGGACAAGGCTGGAGATCACTCTGTCATGCTGATTGAGTTAGAATAACAGACTGGACGCTTTAAAAGGAGGGTGGTGCTTGAAATTATTGTTCTTCCTCTGTTAACCATGGTTACCTGCAAGGAAACACATGCCATCATCATTGCTTTGCACAAAAATGGCTTCACAGGCAAGGATATTGCTGCTAGTAAGATTGCACCTAAATCAACCATTTATCGGATCATCAAGAACTTCAAGGAGAGAGGTTCAATTGTTGTGAAGAAGGTTTCAGGGCGCCAAGAAAGTCCAGCAAGCGCCAGCACCATCTCCTAAAGTTGATTCAGCTGCGGGATCGGGGCACCACCAGTGCAGAGCTTGCTCAGGAATGGCAGCAGGCAGGTGTGAGTGCATCTGCACGCACAGTGAGGAAAATACTTTTGGAGGATGGCCTCGTGTCAAGAAGGGCAGCGAGGAAGGCACTTATAATATAATAATAATATGCCATTTAGCAGACGCTTTTATCCAAAGCGACTTACAGTCATCTCTCCAGGAAAAACATCAGGGACAGACTGATATTCTGCAAAAGGTACAGGGATTGGACTGCTGAGGACTGGAGTAAAGTCATTTTCTCTGATTAATCCCCTTTCCGATTGTTTGGGGCATCCGGAAAAAAGCTTGTCCGGAGAAGACAAGGTGAGAGCTACCATCAGTCCTGTGTCATGCCAACAGTAAAGGATCCTGAGACCATTCATGTGTGGGGTTGCTTCTCAGCCAAGGGAGTGGGTTCACTCACAATTTTGCCTAAGAACACAGCCATGAATAAAGAATGGTACCAACACATCCTTGGAGAGCAACTTCTCCCAACCATCCAAGAACAGTTTGGTGACAAACAATGCCTTTTCCAGCATGATGGAGCACCTTACCATAAGGCAAAAGTGATAACTAAGTGGCTCGGGGAACAAAACATCGACATTTTGGGTCCATGGCCAGGAAACTCCCCCAACCATTCAAACAACTGCATTAGCATGAGTAGAAAAAACGTATTACACTTTCCAGTCTAAAGTGGCGTCCTCTCCTTCCAAAAACATATCTTCAGCTGTTGAGTCTAAACTATATTCACTAAATCCTCATCTACTGGTTCTGTGACACTTTCCCGGTTGATTTCTGCTATTATCTCTTCCAAATCTGTATACCTGGACTTTGATTTAGCTTTTCCAGCATTAGTAGCCATATTTTACTTTCAACATTTGCAGAAAGCATTGTTTACTAATTCGAGCTGTGCGTAACACGATGCGCCACTTCCTTGTTTAGATTTCCAATGGATACTAAACTGCATTGCGCGCATGCTGAATACACAGGCTTGTCCTCAGACAAAGGACCATCTCATACTCCTGTAAACCCCAGCACATTGGCTATCTAGCTAGCTATATTTCAAAACGATAGGTGGTCATTGGACCAAGATAGAGTCAATCAAGTGATTACCGTCCGCCTCACTGGTGCGTAATCATGTCAGTTCTCAGTGGGCTCAAATAGTTTTTGTGTAGCCTAAAAAAGTTTAGTTGCCTTCTTGAGTATCTGAGGATCGCAGAAAAACCAAACTTGACTAGGTGAAACAAGGTGTAGCGTTTATATTATGTCTCAATGTTTTGTTGCAAGTTGAATGAGTCGGAATTCAGGCGAAACGCTGTATAAAACATGGATCGTGTTAGGATATAAAAATAGATTTTATCAAACAAAACAACTTTACATTTTATCTATGGGACCCTCAGGATGACAAATCAGAGCAAGATTACTGAATGTAAGTACATTATTTACCTTCAGAGGTGAATGTACCAAACCAGTTGCCTTGATAAAAATGTTTTGTTGTTGTGCACTATCTTCAAACAATAGCATGGTATTGTTTCGCTGTAATACCTACTGTAAATTGGACACTGCAGTTAGATTAACAATAATTTAAGCTTTCTGCATATATAAGACTTGTTTATGTCCGTGAAAATGTGCTTTTGTTTACAAAGTCATTATCCGTATTGAGCAACAATTGTCCCGATTTCAGGACACCCATCCAGTAGAGGTTAACCTGTCTCCTCCCCTTCATCTACACTGATTGAAGTGGATTTAATAAGTGACATCAATAAGGGATCATAGATTTTACCTGGATTCACCTGGTCAGTCTATGTCATGGAAAGAGCAGGTGTCCTTAATGTTTTGTACACTCAGTGTATACAAATAAATGTGATGTTTGAGGCTCTCTCTCACTAATTGGATGTACAATGTACACACATAATATTATATTATGAGAGAATGTGTGGTCTCGCATTGCCATACTTCCAAAATCACTTCGTTGTCATGCCTCCCTTGGAGGCTACATGTTACGTTCGTCGTTGTTTTCAGACTTGGAAGGACACATTTTGTAGAGAGTTGTTCCATTTCCTAGTTTGCAACATTGCAGAAAATGGAAGAAAACCTGGAGGAAAAAGGTAATTCTGTTTTGCCAGAAGTGTGCTCTATACACAAAATCGACATACATCATATTTTGAAGGGGTTTTAATCTGCGATTTCCCGGCCATCCTCACGCACTGTTGCACCTACGACACTAATTTAGTGAGCACTATTGGAGCTCTGCCCAAGCAAGGCATTTGATTGGTTTGACGTGTTGTGAGGTGTCACTGATTTACACCGGATTCCCACCCCTATTTAGCAATTTTTTGCTATTACATTTCCTGGTTCGTGACGAGGCTAGTGAGTATGTGATACATGTTTATTTGGACATTATAGTGTCCGACTTTCGGCTGTCACAGTTGCACCTCCCCCGACTTCACTCCTCGACTTTTGTCTACAATCAGTTGCTTTAGCCAATCACACGTGCCCAATATCTGCGGTGCTGCTCGTGGCAACGTCATCTCATTGAGTCTATCTTTAAATTATCAAGTCAATCTCAATGTGAACCACCAGATTCGGAAGCTTGAATACCCCATTAGAAAAATAAACTTGAAAACCCCATTCGATTTTTTACCCTCCCAAAAACTAAAACTGAACATAATTCATGATGTTTATTTTGATTTTATTTTAGTTCGTTTTGGAGTTGTGAAGGAACATTTTATGTTTGTGCTTTTCTAATAACCAATTTGACTGGGTTCATGCAAGTGAGTGATTGATCGTGCCTGGGAGATATCCTCACTATCAGTATAAACAATTTGGCAGTGCGCCCAGAACATTACTTTGAGAACCAAAAGGGGTATCTCAGTTTCAAGGTCTCAGCTTGGAGAGAGGAAGCCTCGTGATGGTGACTGGCTGAGGTCATCATCAACCCTCACCTCCTGAGGCTCCTCATCATGTCAGCTGCTAGCACACACATACACACACTCTCTCTCCCTGGTCCCAGTGTGGTGTATGGTGTGATGGGTGAAGGAGGTGAGAGGCTGGTGGCCAGTAAAGATGGACTCTAATAATAGTCTGTCATCGTTACAGGCCAGGCAGGAGGAATTTAGGGTCAGGAGGTCAACTCAGACGGGCGGAGGGAGGTCAAGCTTGCTCTCTCTCTCTCCCTCTCTCTCTCTCTGTCATTCACTCTCTCTTTCATTATGGCCAGGGCTCAGGGGAAAGGGAAGATAGAGATATAATTGCTGACTATTTTTGAGTTATCTATTTTTTATTTGTTAAATGTTTCTTCCACTTTGACATTAAAGAGTATTTTGAGTTCATTGTTGACAACAAATTACAATTAAATCAATTTTAATCCCACTTTTTAGCACAATAATATTTGAAGAAATACAAGGGGTATGAATAGTTTTGCAAGCCACTGTATACTTATGGTGTACTTGATCACTCACAAGCAGAGTTTCATAAATAAAAAACAATGCTTCAACTTAAAAACAACTCCAAGTGTATTTTGAATTAATATACTAAATTACAATTAAAGCATTTTAAATTAAACAACAGTTTTCATGAGTGCGTTTAAATTGAATGATATTGAACATATAGTATACTTAAAGACTGAAAAAACTATTAATATAAAGTACACTTTTAATAAGTGTGTTGAAGTGTAATGATATTATATTTATGGTATACTTAAGATATAATAGAAAAATACATCTCGTATTTGAAGTATTTTATTTGAATTTTAGTATATTTAATATACTTTAGCATAGTTGCAATATATTAAAATATAAAAAATGTAACTTTTTCACTTTCTCAAATCATCAATAGCCTATTGTCGCATCATGCAGCTCATATATGTTTTGATTTCTAAGACATTCTAAGGTTTGTATCATTTACAACTAATGTTGCTAAATAACTCTAAATCTAGTGTATAGGACCTTTTTCAAATGTATACGCTCAACATAGCCACTTCCTATGCACACTCTCGTTCTGGAATGGCAGTTAGATTTGGGTATGTCATTTTAGGTCAAAACTGAAAAAAAAGGTCAGATCCTTAAGAGGTTAATTAATGGTAAATTTCCATGACATTGGCAGTATTTTGCATGACAATAACCGTCTGACAAAATGTCATGACCACCACAGCCCTACACACAAACAAATCAACAATACACATTTTTACTGGACTTGAACAGACACAACATGCCTTGAATTATGTACAGTTGAAGTCGGAAGTTTACATACGCCTTAGCCAAATACATTTAAACTCAGTTTTTCACAATTCCTGACAATTAATCGTAGTACAAATTCCCTGTCTTAGGTCAGTTAGGATCACCACTTTATTTTAAGAATGTGAAATGTCAGAACAATAGTAGAGAATTATTTATTTCAGCTTTTATTTCTTTCATCACATTCCCAGTGGGTCAGACGTTTACATACACTCAATTAGTATTTGGTAGCATTGCCTTTAAATTGTTTAACTTGGGTCAAATGCCTTCCACAAGCTTCCCACAATAGGTTAGGTGAATTTTGGCCCATTCCTCCTGACAGAGCTGGTGTAACTGAGTCAGGTTTGTAGGCCTCCTTGCTCGCACACGCTTTTTCAGTTCTGCCCACAAATGTTCTATAGGATTGAGGTCAGGGCTTTGTGATGGCCACTCCAATACCTTGACTTTGTTGTCCTTAAGCCATTTTGCCACAACTTTGGAAGTATGCTTGGGGTCTTTGTCCATTTGGAAGACCCATTTGCGACCAAGCTTAAACTTCCTGACTGATGTCTTGATATGTTGCTTCAATATATCCACATAATTTTCCTTCCTCATGATGCCATCTACTTTGTTAAGTGCACCAGTCCCTCCTGCAGCAAAGCACCCCCAAAGCATGGTGCTGCCACCCCTGTGCTTCACGGTTGGGATGGTGTTCTTCGGCTTGCAAGCATCCAACCTTTTTCCTCCAAACATAACGATGGTCATTATGGCCAAACAGTTCTATTTTTGTTTCATCAGACCAGAGGACAATTCTCCAGAAAGTACGATCTTTGTCCCCATGTGCAGTTGCAAACCATAGTCTGGCTTTTTAATGGCGGTTTTGGAGCAGTGGCTTCTTCCTTGATGAGCGGCCTTTCAGGTAATGTCGATGTAGGACTCGTTTTACTGTGGATATAGATACTTTTGTACCCGTTTCCTCCAGCATCTTCACAAGGTCCTTTGCTGTTGTTATGGGATTGATTTGCACTTTTCGCACCAAAGTATGTTCATCTCCAGCAGACAGAACGCGTCTCCTTCCTGAGCGGTATGATGGCTGCGTGGTCCCATACTTGCGTACTATTTGTACAGATGAACGTGGTACCTTCAGGTGTTGGAAATTGCTTCCAAGGATGAACCAGACTTGTGTATTTCAAAAAAAAAAATTACGAGGTCTTGGCTGATTTCTTTTGATTTTCCCATGATGTCAAGCAAAGAGGCACTGAGTTTGAAGGTAGGCCTTGAAATACATCCACAGGTATACATCCACCTCCAATTGTAAACTTCTGACCCACTGGAATTGTGATACAGTGAATTATAAGTGAAATAATCTGTCTGTAAACAATTGTTGGAAAAATTACTAGTGTCATGCACAAAGTAGATGTCCTAACCGACTTGCCAAAACTATAGTTTGTTTAAAAGAAATGTGTGGAGTGGTTGAAAAACGAGTTTAATGACTCCAACCTAAGTGTATGTAAACTTCCGACTTCAACTGTACGTTCATGTGATGTCAAGAAAGATGTGTATTGATTTGTATGTGTATTTGTGTAACTTTATCTTAATGATATTTATGATCGTTTCCATGGCAATGAGGAGACTCTGTGATTGGCTCATGCCTTTGATGAGACATGGGTAGTATTCATTAGGGCCCATCATAGTAAAATCTTTTGTGACGAAAACCAAAAGGAGTGTTTCTTATTGGACAAGGTATTCCCTCCCTGTTCCCTCCCTGACTTATTGGTCCAGGTATTCCCTCACTGTTTCAGTCTGTTTTCTTTCGTTTAGTAGCTAATGAATATGACCTATGTGATCGAGCCATTCCTTCAAGGTCTTCACTAGTTGAAATGTTCATTTTGGTATGAAGTTTAGAGGTGAAACGTGCTCACGGCCCTCCGCAATCATCTGAATGACCCTGAGTCATCCCTGGCCCTGAGATTGACCTCTCGACCCCTACCCTCTACCACTGGAGAGGTCTTATGGACAAAGGTCACTCACTCTTAATGGGCTGGAGGGTCTGCTTGATTTGACCTGACATGACATATTCTATAGTATATTGTACATGCATTTATATTACATATGGGGTCATATACAGTGGGGGAAAAAAGTACTTAGTCAGCCACCAATTGTGCAAGTTCTCCCACTTAAAAAGATGAGAGAGGCCTGTAATTTTCATCATAGGTACACGTCAACTATGACAGACAAATTGAGAATTTTTTTCTCCAGAAAATCACATTGTAGGATTTTATATGAATTTATTTGCAAATTATGGTGGAAAATAAGTATTTGGTCACCTACAAACAAGCAAGATTTCTGGCTCTCACAGACCTGTAACTTCTTCTTTAAGAGGCTCCTCTGTCCTCCACTCTTTACCTGTATTAATGGCACCTGTTTAAACTTGTTATCAGTATAAAAGACACCTGTCCACAACCTCAAACAGTCACACTCCAAACTCCACTATGGCCAAGACCAAAGAGCTGTCAAAGGAAACCAGAAACAAAATTGTAGACCTGCACCAGGCTGGGAAGACTGAATCTGCAATAGGTAAGCAGCTTGATTTGAAGAAATCAACTGTGGGAGCAATTATTAGGAAATGGAAGACATACAAGACCACTGATAATCTCCCTCGATCTGGGGCTCCACGCAAGATCTCACCCCATGGGGTCAAAATGATCACAAGAACGGTGAGCAAAAATCCCAGAACCACACGGGGGGACCTAGTGAATGACCTGCAGAGAGCTGGGACCAAAGTAACAAAGCCTACCATCAGTAACACACTACGCCGCCAGGGACTCAAATCCTGCAGTGCAAGACGTGTCCCCCTGCTTAAGCCAGAACATGTCCAGGCCCGTCTGAAGTTTGCTAGAGTGCATTTGGATGATCCAGAAGAGGATTGGGAGAATCCTTACTTTACTTTTTGGTAAAAACTCAACTTGTCGTGTTTGGAGGACAAAGAATGCTGAGTTGCATCCAAAGAACACCATACCTACTGTGAAGCATGGGGGTGGAAACATCCTGCTTTGGGGGTGTTTTTCTGCAAAGGGACCAGGACGACTGATCTGTGTAAAGGAAAGAATGAATGGGGCCATGTATCGTGAGATTTTGAGTGAAAACCTCCTTCCATCAGCAAGGGCATTGAAGATGAAACGTGGCTGGGTCTTTCAGCATGACAATGATCCCAAACACACCGCCCGGGCAACGAAGGAGTGGCTTCGTAAGAAGCATTTCAAGGTCCTGGAGTGGCCTAGCCAGTCTCCAGATCTCAACCCCATAGAAAATCTTTGGAGGGAGTTGAAAGACTGTGTTGCCCAGCGACAGCCCCAAAACATCACTGCTCTAGAGGAGATCTGCATGGAGGAATGGGCCAAAATAACAGCAACAGTGTGTGAAAACCTTGTGAAGACTTACAGAAAACGTTTGACCTGTGTCATTGCCAACAAAGGGTATATAACAAAGTATTGAGAAACTTTTGTTATTGACCAAATACTTATTTTCCACCATAATTTGCAAATAAATTCATTGAAAATCCTACAATGTGATTTTCTGGATTTTTTTTTCTCATTTTGTCTGTCATAGTTGACGTGTACCTATGATGAAAATTACAGGCCTCTCTCATCTTTTTAAGTGGGAGAACTTGCACAATTGGTGGCTGACTAAATACTTTTTTCCCCCACTGTATGGGATTATATATTATATATAAAAATCCCTCCTTCTCTATTGGATCAACAGATTGTTTCAGATGGCCCAGTAATACTGTAATAATACTGTAGTAATACCACAGTCTGTGTCGTTATATATCTGGGTTCTTATACAATGATACAATGATACATCTGATGAAATTCACTTATGTGTGAATAAATATGCTATGGTATAAGCAGATGTCATTATACATTACAGCATCCATATCACTTTCCACCATAATGCCACTTTGCAGATGATTTGATGCATTAATCCAAAGCTACTTACAATACAGTAAGTGCATACCTTTTGAGTTAGTTTATGCATGTGATATTTTTATTTATTTCACCTTTATTTAACCAGGTAAGCCAGTTGAGAACAAGTTCTCATTTACAACTGCGACCTGGCCAAGATAAAGCAAATTGAACCCACAACCTTTGCACTGCTAACGCCATGTTCTTACCAAATGTGTGTACATATTTGTGTATTTGCCTTACAGAGCCTAAAGATCATTCCCTAGGTGATGATGAGAGGCGATGTTGTGATTGGTTCATTCTTCTGACATCTGCACTAGTTGAGGTGGTCATTACGACGTCAATGAACACACTTAAAATTCAACTAAATTCCTCCAAGCTACCCAGTGAGTACAACTGGTCGAAAATACATAATTTCAACCAGTTTTGTCATTGAAATTACGTATTTTCTACCATTTTGCTCACTAGTAAACAGCCCAAATGTTGCCATTATGAAAACAATTTTAGCGGTGCATTCAAACACTAATAACCACTATTAAAAAAGAGAGAGATAGAGAGAGAATAGAGGTTGTTCTCTCACAACCTCTACTATCCCCACAACTCCCACACACCTCCCATGGGGGCACTTGCATAACCAGCCAACACACCAGGGAGGGGAGGGGGGAGGAGGGAACAAATTACAGCAGCCTCATTAACCTCACCCCTGAGAGAGAGCGAGGGGTAGGACTGGGTGGTAAACCATAAAAAACGATATACCAGTATTAATTTACGGAGCGGTTTGGATTTTAACTTTCCCTATAACGGTATTTTAATGTTTTATATGTTACATTTACAAATTAAACTGTCATTCAGAGAGATGCGCATTGCCTGTTGACGTAAACGAATGCATGTGAAAAACAGACAATGAGTGAAAAAGACATGATGGAGGATGAGGACAGTCATAAACCCCTTTTACGTTATCGAGCAAATTTAGAAGGAATGTCAACGGAACTTGTAGAGACATAAGAAGCAAAATTAGTTTTCCATTAAAATAATTATTGCGAGCTAATGTGACGTACTAAAGGAATTTGCGTATGTCGGAAGATAAAATATAATTTGCGCATATTAATCTTGCCAGATAATTTCCATCAATGGATGTTTATTTAACTCGTTTGACTGCTATCGATTATAAATAAATCAATTTTGCACATGTGCACATCTATAGATAAATCCAATAGGAGAGTTTAAGTGGTTAAAGTTGGATAGAGGGTCTCAAAATCTCTGCGCAAGGAACACTTGGACGAACTTCAAAAAACGAATATTATTTTCTGGAAGTACTTTCCACTAGGCACAGACGTCAGTTCAACGTCTAGTTTTGATTTAGATTTTTGGTTGAGTTGTCAACTAACGTGAAATCAACAAAAAAACATCACCATATCATTGGATTTATGTTAAAAGTTGGGTGATGTTGATGACTTTTTCAAATCCAATCTGTTTTCCACCTTGATTAAATGTTTTGTGACATGACGTGGAAACACAATAATAATATGACATTTAGCAGACGCTTTTATCCAAAGCGACTTACAGTCATGTGTGCATACATTTGTACGTATGGGTGGTCCCGGGGATCGAACCCACTACCCTGGCGTTACAAGTGCCATGCTCTACCAATTGAGCTACAGAGGACCACCAACAACGTTGATTCAACCAGTTTTTGCCCAGTGGGATGTGAGGGAGTTCCAAAACTTCAATTTCAGATTTCCACTCGCGCAGCGCTCAAGATCCAACAACTGAGCATGCGTAAAACTTAACTCACTCGATACAGTTCTTCATAAACAAAGTCGTCAATAGAATGGAGTTAAAACCAACTCTTCTGAGCAAATTTATCTAATGCGCTCTAGTGCGACTTTATGGTTTTCCGGTGTGTTTGTTTCTGTTATTGATGGCCATCAGTTCTAGAGAGTTATTTTTTTTTTGGAACAAGGGTTATAGTGCTGTTGAAGGGACTCAGACAACTTCCAAGGCAAGTGAAGAATTTGTGCCTAAGAAATGTGCTACGTCGATAGTGTGGACATGGTTTGGTTTTAAGAAAACTGACACAGAACAGCAAACATAATTCACCGCAAAAGGAGGAAACACATGTAACCTCTTCAGCCACCTAAAAACCTGCCATGTGTTCAAATATGGCGAAAGTATGAAGATCCCCCGGTGCCAGGCCTAAAACTACATCAAGTTTGAACCAAAGTGCATTGGCCGCATCATTTTCCAGGGAATGCCCTTGGAGGGACATTACAGAATCAATCACGTTACACATCAAGGACATGGTCCCCATTCAGACGGTGAAAAAGGAGGGATTTAAAAGAATGTGCAAAACATGTGGACATCAAAATAACTTTTTATAGAGTTATACTGCCACCAAACCAGGCCCTGTACTGAACGTCCTCTTATGGTTCTGAGGTTAACGTCAGGTTTTAATGTTCCTAGAACGTTCTCAGAACGTCAGTGGGATGATTTCTCGCCGAAACCCTTAAAGCGACCTAATGGGAACGTTGTTTAATGTCCTTAGGCCTTCCCCTGTTTACTGGGGTGGAACAAATAGAGTACATTTACATCACTACATCTCAATTTCAAAATAGTCTCTGTATTTGCCTTTCTTTGTAAGAAACATTCAAATAGATAATTAATATAGGCCTGTATTCATAAAGTTTCTAAGAGTAGAAGTGCTGATCTAGGATCTTTTCACCCCTGTTCATATATCTTATTCATTATGACGTAAAAGGCTAAACTGATCCTAGATCAGCGCTCCTACTCTGGTCCGTGAAGCATGCCTAATATCTGGATGATGCTATGCAGAGGACAGTGGAGGGTTGGCTTGACTAGGATGGGGGAGGGAAGTGGGTAGGCTGGGGATGGGGGAAGGGGTGTTGAAGGGCAACTCCACTACTTTTAACATATGGGTTGTTATTATGAAGTATTTAGTGATGTCCTACACAGTTGTAATGTAATTTTATTATTTCATTTCTATTGACTGTTTCGTGATGAGCAAAACCGGAAATTACTTCTCTGTAACGTTTTCAAGTAGAATCCCTGAGATGACAAACAAATAAATTATGGACAGTCATTATATATAACACATCTGTAGTTTTCTGATCATATTGGAATTCCATGCTAAATGTTGCTCTGGTTGTCTTCGTCTAACATGTGTAAATATTTGAAATAGGCACTCAAAAACCTATATAATGATATTTATATTCAGCTTACTCCAATTTCTTTCTGTTGTTCAAGGCTCAAACTCCCATGATTCCATTCGGCAAAACCACTCCCCCCATCACTGACGAAGTTGCAGTGCCTACATTGTTGTTGGATGGTTGCTTGGACAGTCGCTAAGGCTGTATTTGGCTGTTATGGTTGAAAACACTTTTTTTATGATGCAGCAGGGTTAGCTACTTAGTTAGCTAGCGTTGCTAATGTTATTACCAAAGATACAAGCTTCAATTATGAGAGACTAGGATTCTGTAGTGATTTGCCTGTAAATTTCATAATAAATGTTGTGTTCTAACAGGCCTACATGTTATTTGGACTGTTGTTTAAGACCGTCGCCAAGATTAAACTTGGCTGTTATTGTTGCAAACACTATTATTTTGGATGTAGCAGTCGGGCTAGCTAGCGTGCTAGCTAACCATTAGATACAGAAACTTATGGTTAGCATTCGTTAGCGTCTAAATATGAATTTTGTTTTTATGTAGTGCAGTTGATTGGTGACAATGACATTCACATATATTCAGCATGATATTCATGCAAGCATTATAATATGATTACAACCCCAAAGGTAGTGTGGTGCCAGGAAAATAACCTCTCACTCAACGTCAACAAAACAAAGGAGATGATCGTGGACTTCAGGAAACAGCAGAGGGTGCACCCCGCTATCCACATTGACGGGACCGCAGTGGAGAAGGTGGAAAACTTCAAGTTCCTTGGCGTACACATCACTGACAAACTGAAATGGTCCACCCACGCAGTCAGTGTGGTGAAGAAGGCGCAACAGAGCCTCAAACTACCCGCCCTCCAAGACACCTACAGCACCCGATGTCACAGGAAGGCCAAAAAGATAATCAAGGAAATCAACCACCCGAGCCACTGCCTGTTCACCCCACTATCATCCAGTAGGCGAGGTCAGTACAGGTGCATCAAAGCTGGGACCGAGAGAATGAAAAACAGCTTCTAGCTCAAGGCCATCAAACTTTTAAATAGCCATCACTAGCACATTAGAGGCTGCTGCTGCCTATTGCAATCACTGGCCACTTTAAGAAATGGAACACTAGTCACTTTAATAATGTGTACATATCTTGCACTGCTCATCTCATATGTATATACTGTATTCTATTCTATAATATTCTACTGTATCTCAGTCCATGCCGCTCTGTCATTGCTTGTCCATATATGTATATATTCTTAAATTCCATTCCTTACTAGATTTGTGTGTATAGGGTATATGTTGTGAAATTGTTAGACATTACTTGTTAGATATTACAGCTCTGTCAGAGCTAGAAGCACAAGCATTTCTCTACACCCGCAATAACATCTGCTAAACACGTGAATGTGACAAATACAATTTGATTTGATTTGATATGCAGTGGGGGAAAAAAGTATTTAGTCAGCCACCAATTGTGCAAGTTCTCCCACTTAAAAAGATGAGAGAGGCCTGTAATTTTCATCATAGGTACACGTCAACTATGACAGACAAAATGAGAAAAAAAATTCCAGAAAATCACATTGTAGGATTTTTAATGAATTTATTTGCAAATTATGATGGAAAATAAGTATTTGGTCAATAACAAAAGTTTCTCAATACTTTGTTATATACCCTTTGTTGGCAATGTCACAGGTCAAACGTTTTCTGTAAGTCTTCACAAGGTTTTCACACACTGTTGCTGGTTTTTTGGCCCATTCCTCCATGCAGATCTCCTCTAGAGCAGTGATGTTTTGGGGCTGTCGCTGGGCAACACGGACTTTCAACTCCCTCCAAAGATTTTCTATGGGGTTGAGATCTGAAGACTGGCTAGGCCACTCCAGGACCTTGAAATGCTTCTTACGAAGCCACTCCTTCATTGCCCGGGCGGTGTGTTTGGGATCATTGTCATGCTGAAAGACCCAGCCACGTTTCATCTTCAATGCCCTTGCTGATGGAAGGAGGTTTTCACTCAAAATCTCACGATACATGGCCCCATTCATTCTTTCCTTTACACGAATCAGTCGTCCTGGTCCCTTTGCAGAAAAACAGCCCCAAAGCATGATGTTTCCACCCCCATGCTTCACAGTAGGTATGGTGTTCTTTGGATGCAACTCAGCATTCTTTGTCCTCCAAACACGACGAGTTGAGTTTTTACCAAAAAGTTCTATTTTGGTTTCATCTGACCATATGACATTCTCCCAATCCTCTTCTGGATCATCCAAATGCACTGTAGCAAACTTCAGACGGGCCTGGACATGTACTGGCTTAAGCAGGGGGACACGTCTGGCACTGCAGGATTTGAGTCCCTGGCGGCGTAGTGTGTTACTGATGGTAGGCTTTGTTACTTTGGTCCCAGCTCTCTGCAGGTCATTCACTAGGTCCCCCCGTGTGGTTCTGGGATTTTTGCTCACCGTTCTTGTGATCATTTTGACCCCACGGGGTGAGATCTTGCGTGGAGCCCCAGATCGAGGGAGATTATCAGTGGTCTTGTATGTCTTCCATTTCCAAATAATTGCTCCCACAGTTGATTTCTTCAAACCAAGCTGCTTACCTATTGCAGATTCAGTCTTCCCAGCCTGGTGCAGGTCTACAATTTTTTTTCTGGTGTCCTTTGACAGCTCTTTGGTCTTGGCCATAGTGGAGTTTGGAGTGTGACTGTTTGAGGTTGTGGACAGGTGTCTTTTATACTGATACAAGTTCAAACAGGTGCCATTAATACAGGTAATGAGTGGAGGACAGAGGAGCCTCTTAAAGAAGAAGTTACAGGTCTGTAATAGCCAGAAATATTGCTTGTTTGTAGGTGACCAAATACTTATTTTCCACCATAATTTGCAAATAAATTCATTACAAATCCTACAATGTGTTTTTCTGGAGTTTTTTTTCTCAATTTGTCTGTCATAGTTGACGTGTACCTATGATGAAAATTACAGGCCTCTCTCATCTTTTTAAGTGGGAGAACTTGCACAGTTGGTGGCTGACTAAATACTTTTTTCCCCCACTGTATAAGCTCATCTGGGCTTGCTAGCCAGCTAAGCTAACTGCAGACTGGGTGAAGCATTGCATCCTGGGATGTGAAATGCACCCTGGTAATTGTAGTGTACTGTAGACGAGAGCAATGCAGAAACTAAAAAAATGACAAAAATGAGGAATCGTGCAACATGACTAACAAAACAGATAAAACATCCAAATGTGTATCAAATCTTACAGTAGTGCATATATACTAACAGCATGGTAACTGGTTATAAAGTGTTGGAATTGTCCTTTAATGAAAAGTCAACCCATCCCAGTAAAGTCCTTGTGTTTTGACTGGTCTCCAACCTCCTTCTCTCCCTCCCCTTCTCCCTCTCCCCTTGTCCCTGGCCTCATCCACTGTGCTTAGGGACTGAAGTGATTCCTCATAAAACGGAGAGCCCTGCTATCAGTCCAGTCTGCCAAACCACACACACATACACACACTAGATCAGGCTGAAGAACAGGTAGAGCAGAAGCAGAGCCACGACAAGACTGTAACGTCCCACTGGGGGTGAACAGGGCCTGGCTGGGAATCAGGTTAAAAGGCTTTACAGCATGAACAGGGATGATTATGAGAAACATGGGTCGTGTTCAGTTTGGCACACCGAAGAAAAACATTTAGCAATTGAAAATGAAAATCTGTGTTCTTATTGGACAAGGTCAGGTAGCACTTCTTAATTTCAACAAACTGAACTAGTGTACCACTACGGGGTGAACAAGGCCTGTCTGGGATTCAGGTTCAAAGGCTGTACATCAGGGTTCCCCAACTGGCGGCAGGGTGATTTTATTTGGCCCCCCCAAAAAATACCCTTAATTCCTTCATCCCCTCCTACGCCTCGCAACATTAATCCCTCATTAGAGGTGAAGCACCCTTGTCTCTCCCTGGCCCCCTCCCTTAATCCCTCCATCCCCTCCATCCCCTCTTCTCTCCTAACACCACCCATTAACCTGCCTCACAGAGCTCCACATACAGACACACAGACATGCACATACACACACACACACACACACACACACACAGGCACAAACAAGCGCAAGCATAAACACACACAAAAGAAAACCAGGGTTTCCGTTAGCCTGCAATAGCCGGCTTTTGCGAAATAATACTTTTTAGCCTATTAATTGAGGGAAATACCAGTTGATGTAATACATTTGACTAGTCGTGCTTATCGGTCTATGGGTTAATTTGCATAATTTAGTGGAATTAGCATACAGATACAGAGCATTTGAGCAGAAAATATGCCAGACAGCGCTTTTAGAAAAAATATTTTTTGCCCATGATTAAAAATAACTACTATTTTTATTTCTCAACTGGTAATTGAAGAGCGCTTCCCATTCGCCATTCAAATGCATAGGCAACGGAAGGCAGGCTTCATCAGCGCCTCACACACCACTTTGCAATGAGCTGTATGCATTTTGAAAACATACTGTAGCTACTTAATTGTTTAAAACCTGAACGTTTTACTACATATTATGAGGCACATTTTACCTTGCTTCAAAGTAGCCTAGGCAAAAATCCGACCATATCCGTGGAGGCAATTATTTTATAAAGACTTTCCATATGCCATTGAAACCAGTAGCCTATTTCTCTGATGTTCTATTGGTTTTCAACTTTCTTTCATTGTCCTGTAGCCAAATGCACATTCATGTGTAGCCTACTATCTTGTGCACATTGCTGTACTAATAATGTTAAGACATAATAGTTTATCAACATTTTAAGCTAAACGTTCTGATCTCGATTGCCTCAGAGGAGGAAGAGGAGGACCATCCTCCTCAGTGAATTTCATAAAAATAAAAACTGTAAAACATTAAAAAAGTTATCCTTTTTAGATAAAACTATAGTAAATATATTCACGTCACCAAATAATTTATTAAAACACACTGTTTTGCAATGAATGTCCACAGTAGCCTCAACAGCACTCTGTAGGGTAGCGCCATGGTGTAGCCGGAGGACAGCTAGCTTCTCTGGGTACATTGACTTCAATAAAAAACCTAGGAGGCTTATGGTTCTCACCCCCTTCTATAGACTTACACAGTAATTATGACAACTTCCAGAGGACGTCCTCCAACCTATCAGAGATCTTGCAGCATGAACTGACATGTTGTCCACCCAATCAAAGGATCAGATAATTAATCTAGTACTGAAAGCATAAGCTACAGCTAGCTAGCACAGCAACACATAAAATGTGGTTAGTAGTTGTCTCAATGAGAGCGAAAGACAATAGTTGAACAGTTTTGAACAAATTAATTTCTTCAAAAATGAAGGAGAAGCAAGAGAGAGAAAGAGAGAGAAAGAGATTTTGTCATTTGTTTTTCACTTTCAGTTTCACTTCCTTAGCTAGCAAATGCAGCTAGCTACTTTAGCCTACTCAAACACCCGGCGCTAAAAAATGGAGATGCTATGTTAGCTAGCTGGCTGTGACTATCCAACACTACACTGGAACTCTTACAAGTCAAGGTAAGCTTTTGGTTTCACAAATGTATTGCCACCAGGGTCCGCCAATGTAACTGCTAAACAGCTTACTGACTATACAGTGCATTTGGAAAGTATTCAAACCTCTTGACTTTTTCCACATTTTGTTACGTTACAGCCTTATTCTAAAATTGATTAAATTATTGTTTTCCCTCATCAATCTACACACAATACCCCATAATGACAAAGAGAAAACAGGTTTTTAGAAATGTTTGCAAATTTATTAAAAATAAAAACAGAAATACCTTATTTACATAAGTATTCAGAACCTTTGCTATGAGACTCGAAATTGAGCTTAGGTGCATCCTGTTTGCATTGATCATCCTTGAGATGTTTCTACAACTTCATTGGAGTAAATGTAATTGATTGAACATGATTTGGAAAGGCACACACCTGTCTATGTAAGGTCCCACAGTTGACAGTGCATGTCAGAGCAAAAACCAAGCCATGAGGTCGAAGGAATTGTCCATGCAACTCCGAGACAGGATTGTGTTGAGGCACAGATCTGGGGAAGGGTACCAAAACATTTCCGCAGCATTGAAGGTCCCCAAGAACACAGTGGCCTCCATCATTCTTAAATGGAAGAAGTTTGGAACCACTCTTCCTAGAGCTGGCCGCCCGGCCAAACTGAGCAATCAGGGGAGAAGGGCCTTGGTCAGAGAGGTGACCAAGAACCCGATGGTCATTCTGACAGCGCTCCAGAGTTCCTCTGTGGAGATGGGGGAACCTTCCAGAAGGACAACCATCTCTTCAGTACTCCACCAATCAGGCCTTTATGATAGAGTGGCCAGACGGAAGCCACTCTTCAGTAAAAGGCACATGACAGCCCGCTTGGAGTGTGCTAAAAGGCACCTAAAGGACTCAGACTATGAGAAACAAGATTCTCTGGTCTGATGAAACCAAGATTTAACTCTTTGGCCTGAATGCCAAGCGTCACGTCTGGAGGAAACCTTGCACCATTCCTATGGTGAAGCATGGTGGTGGCAGCATCATGCTGTGTGGATGTTTTCAGCAGCAGTGACTGGGAGACTAGTCAGGCTCGAGGGAAAAATGAACGGAGCAAAGTACAGAAAGATCTTTGATGAAAACCTGCTCCAGAGCACTCAGGACCTCAAACAGGGGCGAAGGTTCACCTTCCAACAGGACAATGACCCTAAGCACACAGCCAAGACAACGCAGGAGTGGCTTCGGGACAAGTCTCTGAATGTCCTTGAGTGGCCCAGCCAGAGCCCGGACTTGAACCCTATCTAACATCTCTGGAGAGACCTGAAAATAGCTGTGCAGCGACGCTTCCCATCCAACCTGACAGAGCTTGAGAGCATCTGCAGAGAAGAATGGGAGAAACTCACCAAATACAGGTGTGCCAAGCTTGTAGCATCATACCCAAGAAGACTTGATGCTGTAATCGATGCCAAAGGTGCTTCAACAAAGTACTGATGTTAATGTGAGATTTCAAAAATTGATATAAACGTGCAAAAATGTCTCTTAAACCTGTTTTTGCTTTGTCATTTTGAGGTATTCTGTGTAGATTGATGAGGTGAAAAAAACAATGTAATCCATTTTAGAATAAGGCTGTAACGTAAAACATTTGGAAAAAGTCAAGGGGTCTGAATACTCTCTGAATGCACTGTACACTGTAACGTTACTGCATGATTGTAGCGGGTTTACTAACACGTTAGTTCTATTAGCTATGTTAACCATGACTTTACTTTATCTAATATGGTGACAACTCTGTAGGCCTGAATTTGTCCAATAGAAACTCTCGTTTGCAACTGTTGGACTAATGATTACACCCTAGATCAGCTAGATGCATGCAAGAGTGTGCAAGGCGGTATTGAATGTGTCACTGTTTGTGACCTCAAATTTTTCTCTCCAACTGTGTGTACCTACGTTGTAAACATTGATTCATAGGCTAGGTTGTCGCAACCTCATGATGGGTATAGGGAAAATTATCATGTAGTAGCCTAAACCTATCGATGTTACATTGAACTGGGTGAATGGAATATGAATGACAGTCATCCAATATGCTATAATAGAAATAAGGTTATGCTTATGAGAAGGAAACAAAAATTGTCCTCCCTAATCTTAAATGGCACCGACCACCACTGGTACAGACATGTAGTGATACATTACTGTACTATACAGTGAGGGAAAAAAGTATTTGATCCCCTGCTGATTTTGTACGTTTGCCCACTGACAAAGACATGATCAGTCTATAATTTTAATGGTAAGTTTATTTGAACAGTGAGAGACAGAATAACAACAAAAAAATCCAGAAAAATGCATGTCAAAAATGTTAATGAGGGAAATAAGTATTTGTCCCCTCTGCAAAACATGACTTAGTACTTGGTGGCAAAACCCTTGTTGGCAATCACAGAGGTCAGACGTTTCTTGTAGTTGGCCACCAGGTTTGTACACATCTCAGGAGGGATTTTGTCCCACTCCTCTTTGCAGATCTTCTCCAAGTCATTAAGGTTTCGAGGCTGACGTTTGGCAACTCGAACCTTCAGCTTCCTCCACAGATTTTCTATGGAATTAAGGTCTGGAGACTGGCTAGGCCACTCCAGAACCTTAATGTGCTTCTTCTTGAGCCACTCCTTTGTTGCCTTGGCCGTGTGTTTTGGGTCATTGTCATGCTGGAATACCCATCCACGACCCATTTTCAATGCCCTGGCTGAGGGAAGGAGGTTCTCACCCAAGATTTGACGGTTTATGGCCCCGTCCATCGTCCCTTTGATGCGGTGAAGTTGTCCTGTCCCCTTAGCAGAAAAACACCCCCAAAGCATAATGTTTCCACCTCCATGTTTGACGGTGGGGATGGTGTTCTTGGGGTCATAGGCATCATTCCTCCTACTCCAAACACGGCTAGTTGAGTTGATGCCAAAGAGCTCGATTTTTGGACTCATCTGACCACAACACTTTCACCCATGTGCTTTCTTGAGCAGGGGGACCTTGCGGGCGCTGCAGGATTTCAGTCCTTCACGGCGTAGTGTGTTACCAATTGTTTTCTTGGTGACTATGGTCCTAGCTGCCTTGAGATCATTGACAAGATCCTCCCGTGTAGATTATTGCAACTCCACGAGGTGAGATCTTGCATGGAGCCCCAGGCCGAGGGAGATTGACAGTTATTTTGTGTTTCTTCCATTTGCGAATAATCGCACCAACTGTTGTCACCTTCTCACCAAGCTGCTTGGCGATGGTCTTGTAGCCCATTCCAGCCTTGTGTGGGTCTACAATCTTGTCCCTGACATCCTTGGAGAGCTCTTTGGTCTTGGCCATGGTGGAGAGTTTGGAATCTGATTGATTGATTGCTTCTGTGGACAGGTGTCTTTTATACAGGTGAAAAACTGAGATTAGGAGCACTCCCTTTAAGAGTGTGCTCCTAATCTCAGCTCATTACCTGTATAAAAGACACCTGGGAGCCAGAAATCTTTCTGATTGAGAGGGGGTCAAATACTTATTTCCCTCATTAAAATGCAAATCAATTTATAAAATTTCTGACATGCGTTTTTCTGGATTATTTTGTTGTTATTCTGTCTCTCACTGTTCAAATAAACCTACCATTAAAATTATAGACTGATCATTTCTTTGTCAGTGGGCAAACATACAAAATCAGCAGGGGATCAAATACTTTTTTCCTGTACATGCACTCTGTACATTCTGTTCATACACACACATGAAAACAGAGAGACGTTGAGAGATACATTGACATACTTGCGCTCATAGACACTTATAGAAACCTGAGTAGACCCTTATATAATATAGAAACATATAGATACCTGACTCCCTAAATTAGGGTTCGATTAAATCTGTATCGCCGAAGTTCAGCTCTTTTGCACGCTTGAAATGTAAAGGTAATTTCCGATTGAGACGACATATGTAGCATTTACCGTGAATGCAGTCAGGGCCGGCTCCAGGCATAACAGTCGCTAACACTGAAAAAAGTGAAAATGAATGTGTCCACAATGTATGTATTTTTTTGGATTCGTTTTATTAAACATTATACTTTAGGGGTTTCAACCTATTTCTTGTGGATTCGCTCAACCTAAATAAATGTACATTCCCCTCAATCTAATATTTCTGTTTCAATGGAAGCATAGAAATGGGTTTTTCTCCTTACGCATGCAAATGTGTAGTCTGCGCAGACATCTGATGTCATGCCACGCTGATCCTCAACACGGGGGCCCCTCAGGGGTGCGTGCTCAGTCCCTTCCTGTACTCCCTGTTCACCCATGATTGCATGGCCAGGCACAACTCCAACACCACAACAGTGGTAGGCCTGATCACTGACAACGATGAGACAGCCTATAGGAAGGAGGTCAGAGACTTGGCCGTGTGATGCCAGGATAACAACCTCTCCCTCAACGTGATCAAGACAAAGGAGATGATTGTGGACTACAGGAAAAAAAAACGGACTGAGCACACCCCCATTCTCATCGACAGGGCTGTAGTGGAACAGGTTGAGAGCTTCAAGTTCCTTGGTATCCAGATCGCCAACAAACTACATGGTTAAACACACCAAGACAGTCGTGAAGAGGGCACGACAAAGCCTATTCCCCCTCCGGAGACTGAAAAGATTTGGCATGGGTCCTCAGATCCTCAAAAAGTTCTACAGCTGCACCATCGAGAGCATCCTGACTGGTTGCATCACCGCCTGGTATGGCAACTGCTCGGCCTCCGACCGCAAGGCACTACAGAGGGTAGTGCGTACGGCCCAGTACATCACTGGGGCCATGCTTCCTGCCATCCAGTACCTCTATACCAGGCGGTGTCAGAGGAAGGCCTTAAAAATTGTCAAAGACTCCAGCCATCCTAGTCATAGACTGTCACCTCTGCTACCGCACGGCAAGCGGTACCGGAGCGCCATGTCTAGGTCCAAAAGGCTTCTTAACAGCTTCTACCAAGCCATAAGACTCCTGAACAGCAAATCATGGCTACCCTGACTATTTGCATTGCCCCCCACCCCACCCCACCCCACCCCATCACCCTCTTTTATGCTGCTGCAACTCTGTTTATTATTTATGCATAGTCACTTTAACTCTACCCACATGTACATATTACCTTGATTAACTGGTGCCCCCGCACATTGACTCTGTACCGGTACCCTCTGTGTATAGCCTCCCTACTGTTATTCTATTGTTCTGCTGCTCTTTAATTATTTGCTATTTTGTATTTTTTACTTATCTATTTTTTACTTAACACTTTTTTTTATTTTCTTAAAAACTGCATTGTTGGTTAAGGGCTTGTAAGTAAACATTTCACTGTAAGATCTACACCTATTGTATTCGGCGCATGTGGAAAATAACATTTTATTTGATTTGATGACGCAACGTTCACCTGCAAATCCTCTTGCTCTTCCCAGTTCATAACGGTTGATGAGAAAGCACGATTATACACGGTAGGTTGAGTCATGAAATCATATTTCGTAAGCAATATGTTGTTGGTGGTGTGTTTGATAATTGTATAATTGACCATTTGGCGGCCTTAATGCAGGTCACCTGAGGGTGCTTGAGGAAAAGCAACTTTGTTGTGGACTTAATGTGTTATGAAAGTCATTGGTAACTAAGCTAGCTAGCAAATGGTAGTCACTTTTACTAGCTAGCTAACGAGCGAGCTCGTGTCTGTGTTAAGTTTTGTAAGGGTAGTTCTGACATTGTCAACTAAGTCAGTGTATTTTCTCCCGTTTCATTTTGTTAAAAAAAAAGTGTAATGTGCAAGTGGCTATTGGATAAGTTTGTTTTATGCTGACATTGTGTCTTGGGATGGTGGCTAGCTACTTCTAACGGTTAGCTATTATTATTAGTAAGGTTATTTTCTTTCTTTGTCATAGTAATTGTGTTAGCGATAATGCTAGCTAATGTTGAATAGTACCTGGTAATCACTTCTGAACATTATGAACATTTTACTGGCCTCAACATTGAAAGTAACTTTTTTAACATTTTATCCCCAGCATTGTTTAAGTGAATTCACTCAACACCTGAAGGTTGGACTTTTTTATTTTACCGCTGCTGGTAAGTCATTCTAAGAATAGAGACTGGTATAAGGTTCATGTTAATATTGTTGGGTGTCACAATATTCAACATAATTGGTTGTGATAGTCAGCAAATCACAAATGTACCACTAATACAACTAACCTTATGTGTCACAGTCCATTCTATGCATCACAGTCAAATTCTAATCATAATTTAGAGGTTTGCTAGATTGGCATTATGTATTTCTCCCAGAGGTAACGTTATTTAGACAGGCCTAATGTGACTAGTAAAGTCCTTGTCTTTTGTTTTTCCAGAATTGCAATGAAAGTGGAAATGCAAAGATTGCGGGAGGTATTTTTCAAGAAGATCAGAACTGCTCAAGCATTATAAACTTAGTCATAGGCATTATGGATGGGGCCAATCATACCCATGTACAGTGGCTTGCGAAAGTATTCACCCCCCTTGGCATTTTTCCTATTTTGTTGTCTTACAACCTGGAATTAAAATTGATTTTTGGGGGGTTTGTATCATTTGATTTACACAACATGCCTACCACTTTGAAGATGCATAATATGTTTTATTGTGAAACAAACAAGAAATAAGACAAAAAAACAGAAAACTTGAGCGTGCATAACTATTCACCCCCCCCAAAGTCAATACTTTTTAGAGCTGCAAGTCTCTTGGGGTATGTCTCTATAAGCTTGGCACATCTAGCCACTGGGAGTTTTGCCCATTCTTCAAGGTAAAACTGCTCCAGCTCCTTCAAGTTGGATGGGTTCAGCTGGTGTACAGCGATCAATTGGATTGAGGTCTGGGCTTTGACTAGGCTATTCCAGGACATTTAAATTTTTCTCCTTAAACCTCTTGAGTGTTGATGGCCAAAAAGCTCAAAAGAAAAGTCTCATCTGACCAGAGTACCTTCTTCCGTATGTTTGGGGAGTCTCCCACATGCCTTTTCGCGAACACCAAACGTGTTTGCTTATTTCTTTCTTTAAGCAATGGCTTTTTTTCTGGCCACTCTTCCATAAAGCCCAGCTCTGTGGAGTGTACGGCTTAAAGTGGTCCTATGGACAGATACTCCAATCTCTGCTGTGGAGTTTTGCAGCTCCTTCAGGGTTATCTTTGGTCTCTTTGTTGCCTCTCTCGATTAATGCCCTCCTTGCCTGGTCCGTGAGTTTTGGTGGGCGGCCCTCTCTCGGCAGGTTTGATGTGGTGCCGTATTCTTGCCATTTTTTTAATAATGGATTTAATGGTGCTCCGTGGGATGTTCAAAGTTTCTGATATTTTTTTATAACCCAACCCTGATCTGTACTTTTCCACAACTTTGTCCCTGACCTGTTTGGAGAGCTCCTTGGTCTTCATGGTGCCGCTTGCTTGGTGGTGCCCCTTGCTTAGTGGTGTTGCAGACTCTGGGGCCTTTCAGAACAGGTGTGTATATATACTGAGATCATGTGACAGATCATGTGACACTTAGATTGCACACAAGTGGACTTTATTTAACTAATTATGTGACTTCTGAAGGTAATTGGTTGCACCAGATCTTATTTAGGGGCTTCATAGCAAAGGGGGTAAATACATGTGCACGCACCACTTTTCTGTTAGTTATTTTTTAGAAATATTTGAAACAAGTTTTATTTTTTTTTCACTTCACCAATTTGGACTATTTTGTGTATGTCCATTACATGAAATCCAAATAAAAATCCATTTAAATTACAGGTTGTAATGCAACAAAATAGGAAAAAGGCCAAGGGGGATGAATACTTTTGCAAGGCATTGTATATATGAAGTGAATGTGGACCCTGGATTTGAGAATGAAAGTTCTGAAGACTTAGCAAAAGATATTGAACTTAAAATTGCTTCAGTCCTTCTTAAGTTAGAAAACAATTTATTGTATCCAGTGCAGCCATAGATGAGCTCCTGCAGGAGTTTCAATATTTGCTCAGTTCTGTATCTTTGCCTATTACACAGAAGACTATAAACAAAATAATACAGGATAACTGTTGCCATGTCGAGCAATCAGTTGTTCAAGAGCTAGCCCTCTTTGATGGTGTATTTTTCAAAGAAATGAATTGCTATCCAAACAGGATAGTATCTCGTTGATATTATATATTGACGACTTTGAAATGTACAATCCCCTCGGTACGTCTAGAAAGAAACATAACATCTGTGGCGTTTATTGGAATTTGAGTAATTTGCAGCCAGGTTGTCAGTCCACTTTGTCGTCTATATATTTGGCTGCTTTAATCAAAAGTAATGATGCTATGGTTATGCAAAAGTTTTAGAACCTCTGATTAGTGATCTTGTACATTTAGAACAGAATGGGGTCTTTGTCTCGAAGTTGGGCAGAACATTGAAAGGCACAGTTCAGTGTGTTGTCGCAGACAACCTTGGTGCACACGTTATTGCAGGATTTGTTGAGAATTTCACAGGGGCGTACACCTGTAGATTATGCACTGTAGAGAAGTTAGAATATCAGACAAAATAAGTTAGAAGTGGAGCTTTCTGTCTAAGAACTAAGGAAATTAATGCAGGTCACCTGAGGGTGCTTGAGGAAAAACAACTGTCCAACTATTACGGTGTGAAGAAAAACAGTGTTTTGTCAAAGCACCTCTCCTATTTTTATGTGACCACTGATTTTCCTCCAGATACTGTTCATGATCTCTTTGAAGGCATTGTCCCTTTTGAGCTTGCACTGTGCCTCAATGTATGCATCACACTTCACTTTATCCACTTTGAACGAGGCAATAATAACTGTTCCTTTAAAGTGGACTGACAAAACTAATTGGCCTCATCCTGTGCATCTTACTTTTGGATGAAGAAAAACTGTTGGAGGAAATGCCCATGAGAACTGGAGTCTGCTGAGATTTGTACCTTTTTTCATTGGGCAGAGCGTTCCCTTTGAGGAATCAGCTTGGCAAATCTTAACAGACCTAAAGGACATAGTGGACCTTGTAGTTACACCTATTCATACTGAGGAATCCAATGCATATCTTGACTTTAAAATCTCAGAACACAGAATAAGATTTAAAGTGGTTTTCCCTGACTCTGACCTTAAGCCTAAACACCATTTCTTAGAACATTATCCACTATTGATACGCCAGTTTGGACCACTA
This sequence comes from Coregonus lavaretus, assembly GCF_964263955.1. Taxonomy (NCBI): domain Eukaryota; kingdom Metazoa; phylum Chordata; class Actinopteri; order Salmoniformes; family Salmonidae; genus Coregonus; species Coregonus lavaretus. The sequence goes on along the minus strand of NC_139997.1, from coordinate 18,103,363 downwards.
GTTGGACTATGGACAATGCGTTTTGAAGCCAAACATAGCTTTTTTAAAGAAAGTTGTAAGACACACCAGCTGCTTCAAAAATGTGCTCCTTTCGGTCTCAGAGAGACATCAGTATTAGATGGCATATCATTTACACACATGTAGCCTTCTCAAACCTTTGTTGGAAGTGACAAATGTTTCAACTATTCACACTGATGTTCTAAAAGAGGAAATCTCAAATGTTCTGAGACGGAACTACTCAAATGTGGACATAGTATGCCTAGCTAAAAGTGTGACACACAATGGAGTTAACTACAGGGATGGCATGATTTTGGCTCACTCAGGGGACTGCCAGAGTTTAGTGAAATCATTAACATGATAATATTGCAGGAGAAGTTGATCTTCATTGTCAGGAGGCTTTGCGGGTGGTATATTGAACACTACAGAGCATATGACCTTAAAATGTTGCCCAATAAGGAAGTGTAACTTGTAGAGCCACATTGTAGAGCCACAAGAACTCAAAGATGTATACCCGCTAGCAGACTACAGAATAAGATGGATGCGTCTCGTCACAGTGAAAAGATACATACATGTTTAAAGGTTAGACTGGTGAACGTAATAGTAATTCATTATATTCAATTGAGCCCTACATTGTATTGAGTTTAAAGCCACATTGATAGATGTATAAAACTAAGTAAAATAATGTGTCCTTGCTCTCTTTTTCAGTTCAACATGGCTGGAACCAAGCCCGCAAGATGTCTGGGGAGAACAACTCTGAAAAACTTGCCCTCCAAAATGGCATACCAGAGTTCTTGGATGACCTGCTCGAAACGATCAAAAGTGTCTTTGGGTTAAAAGGCAGCATTAGACTGCAATATATGGACCAAGATTTTGGCAACGAGTTCTTCAATTTGACTTCTACCTCTGAACTCAGGGATTTGGGGACAGTAAAGGTGATTCAGCAGCACACTAACCCAACTTTGACCAGTACCCCTGTTGAGACTGCATCTCACTCAACCTCACATGGCTCTGATGACAGCATTTCCATAGTATCAGATGACACTCTGATCCTGTCATCCTCTGAGTCTGTGATGTCCCGATCAGAACAGTGTCCAAAGGACTTTCTGATTCCACGCTTCTCATACGACACTGAGATCCAACTCGAGAGGGCAAATGCTGAGTACCAGGTTAGCCAAACAATGCTGACTGTCAGCTCCAAGATTAAGTCTGATATACTGGATAAACTAGCAGAGGAAATCTTCAAATACAAGGCCTACCCAGAAGAATTAGACTTCTGTGCTGTTTCAGAGGCCTTAATCAGTATGCATCATTGTTTGAAAGAGCCTGGCTCCTTCAATGGCTGCTACGGCTGGAAACAAAGACTGAAGCACAAAATGGGAAACTACAGGACCCAGCTCAAATCACACGGGTGTCCTGAGCTCTCAGTTAACTCATTGATATTCAAAGCAACTTAAGATGCTTTCCCTGCTAAAATGGTGAAGAAGCCAAAACGAGCTGAGGCTAACTTCTACCCATCCTTGCCAATTGGTGAAACTCCCGAAAACCTTGAAAAAGAGAGACGTTAACTTCTTAAAGAGATTATAAAAAGGAACAATGAGAGGACAGTCGCGGACAAAATGGCTCAGACATTTGCTTACAGACGTCAGGAGGTGGTGAACAAGGACCCGAGGATTGCAGACGTCAAGGCCAGATGGCCTGCTCTGTTCCAACAGAAAGAGGTAAAATGAGAGGATGTAGAAGTGACTGGTTTTAGGTACAGCTATGATACCTTGGTCACAATTTGGGAAGGTTGAGAGAAGATAGATGATGTAGGTGATATTTATTGACACGTGGAGGTTGTTTTAGTGATCCCCTCCCCTGCCCTGCTGTCTTATGTTTCAGATCAATGCTGAGTTCTTGAGGCTCATGACTGTTCCCCTGGAATCAAAGTTCATGGCCCAGTTAGACATGCTTTCAACTCAGCTGATTAGAGTAATCCGAGCCAAAGGAGGAGCAACTCGGGAAAAGACCACTGAAATCATGCAGATTTTAGATCAGGTGCATCTATCACATTTGTGTGTGTTTGTATCTACAACAGAGCTAAACGTGATTCATTAAGAGAGAGAGATGGAGCAGGTGAACTTCAGGTGAGTGGGAATATGAAAATTGATCAAGATTGTGTTTTCCCAGATGGAAGACATTAATATTAGAAGGGAGTGTGTCCTGAAGGCCCTGGGAGAAGATGAGAAGGACCTGATCAAGGAATACTTGGTACTTAGTTTCTGTCAGCATGTCCTGTGCCGATTATATATTTATTTAGATTACAGAAAAAGCTGAGTGAATGGTGTCCTTTTAACATTTTGTTTTTATATTTGTGTTATGTTGCCTTCTGTAGGTCATCCAGGCTGATGAGGCTCAGAGGGATTTGGAGCAGCTCCCTATGGCAGTGTTTGTCATTCGTAAGGAAGGTGAAGGACTACTGCATCCACCAGAAGACATCGGCATAGTCATCGAAGGAGTGGAGGTGGTGAATGAACTGAGTTCAGTCGCATCTGCTTGTGCCTTACTTCTGGGTTTGATGTATGTACTCAACTTGGTTTATCCAAAGCCACTTCGTTTCACTTTTGAAGTGTTACAGAAAGTCCTAATGCAGCTTGATTTACACAAAATGTCTCCAAAAGTGCAGAATCTTTGTTGCAAACTGCAAGGCTAACAGTAATCAACACCACGTTGTTGATAGTGTTTCTCTTATGGTTTATGTTGTTTACAGATTTGACACTTAACTGGATTTTGGTTACAGATTTGAGTTCATTTGAGTGTGGCAAGGAAGTTCCAGGTAACTCCTAACATAAATAAACCATTCAAAGTTCAAATATGTCTCTAAATAGTTTGGTTTATTCATACAGGTTGCCAGAAGATTGGAAAAAAGTGTTATGGACAGACAAATCGAAGTTTGAGGTGTTTGGATCACAAAGAAGAACATTTGTGAGACACAGACCAAATGAAAAGATGCTGGAGGAGTGCTTGATGCCATCTGTCAAGCATGGTGGAGGCAATGTGATGGTCTGGGGGTGCTTTGGTGGTGGTAAAGTGGGAGATTTGTACAGGGTAAAAGGGATCTTGAAGAAGGAAGGCTATCACTCCATTTTGCAACGCCATGCCATACCCTGTGGACGGCGCTTGATTGGAGCCAATTTCCTCCTACAACAAGACAATGACCCAAAACACAGCTCCAAACTATGCAATAACTATTTAGGGAAGAAGCAGTCAGCTGGTATTCTGTCTATAATGGAGTGGCCAGCACAGTCACCGGATCTCAACCCTATTGAGCTGTTGTGGGAGCAGCTTGACCGTATGATACGTAAGAAGTGCCCATCACGCCAATCCAACTTGTGGGAGGTGCTTCAGGAAGCATGGGGTGAAATCTCTTCAGATTACCTCAACAAATTGACAACTAGAATGCCAAAGGTCTGCAAGGCTGTAATTGCTGCAAATGGAGGATTCTTTTGACGAAAGCAGTTTGAAAGACACAATTATTATTTCAATTAAAAATCATTATTTCTAACCTTGTCAATGACTACATCTCCTATGCATTTTGCTATATTTCCTATTCAAACTCATTTCATGTATTTTTTTTTGGGAAAACAAGTTCATTTCTAAGTGACCCCAAACTTTTGAATGGTAGTGTATATGTATTCTTTTTTTAGGAAATCAGTCGGGGTCTCAGCTTACTGTTGAGATTTAGAATAGTAGAATACCCAAGGTGCAAGATGAGTAGAACTGCCTGAAATGTGTTATAACATTTCAACATTTTCTCTCCGCCCCATGGCAAAATGTGTAGAACTGCAGAAATCTTGCATTAAAACAGCAAAGATGTCTCTCTGCCCCATGGAAAGATGAGTAGAATTGCATGAAATGTGTTATAAAATTGCCAAATCCAACCAAATCTTGCTTAGGGACCCCAAAAGGCTAGAGCCAGCCCTGAATACAGTCTCCATGAACGCAGGAACATTGCCTTCAAATTTAAATTGCGCCATGGTGCTGAACTTCTGCAATAAGGATTGAATTGGGCCCTTACACACACACAGTGTGGTTAAGGTTAGGGTTAAGGTTTAAGATTGTATGACTTTGTGGCTGTGCCAGCTAGTGACCACACTGCAGAGCTGCCTCCACGGCAAGATTCATGACAATAAATGCCAACATGCATTACAATATGTAATAATGAATCTTAGTATTCTAGAAGAATGTGTAAAATGAAAGGAAAACTTAACATGATGAACAGGAATTATATTTACTCTTCACCGGTGGCCAATAAGATCTGTCTGAAAACCACACCCCTAATACGCCATGCCTCCTGAAAATAACCAGAGGCTTACATAAAAAAATACACAGCTGCTAGGTCAACCCAGCATGTAAGTAAAACATACCCAATTGATGGTTAAATTAACATGTTTGGGTAATCCCAACAAAACAACATGTTGGGTTATTAATTCAACCCACTGGGCACAGAAGTCAATTCACATTGGTTCAACGTAATTTCATTGAAATTAAGTGGAAACAACGTTGATTCAACCAGTTTGTGCCACTTGGGAACCCAACTGGCTGGGTCAAAAAACCCAGCATGTGTTCTGTCCAATAATTACCAGTGCTGGGTTACCAAATAACACAAATTGGGTTGTTTTTAACCAAGTATTTTTTTTGTGTAAACACACACAAACACACACACGCACAGACATACTTGTTGTGGAGGAGACTGAGTCAGATTGCCATGCAGAATATCAATGAGTCATCAGAGATTAACATGTCACTGTGTCAATAAGGGGAGCGGCACAGGGCAGCAGCGCAATATGTTGGAGGTGGATTTAACCTCTTCAATCTCTAACCCTCATCCTTCTTCTTCTTCCTCACAAAATCCTCCTCTTGTTCAATAAATCACGGTCAATGTCGGTGTTTTGGAAAGAAATCTCTTCATGGAGAGAACTCCAAAATTGCCCATTTCACACTATCGGGCCGTCTCGATCAGTATTATACTTTGCGGTACTGGTTCCGATATGTCCTGTTCCCATTGTCCTTTTGATATGAAAGGTCTGCCTAGGGCTGTTGTGGTGACCATATTACTGCCACACCTGCAGTCATGAGTCATCACCGCAGTAAATGTCCATGGGACCATATTAGAGTTTATTTATAGGCTTATGAGCCCAAGCCCGAAAACATTACCTTAATTAAAATTATATGATTGTGCGGTTATACAATACATAGCCTACAGCATATTAGGCATGGCAGAAAAACATAAAATAAAACTGATTTAAGATGTCTTTGGTACATAACTGGTCTAGCCTATACTCCAAAATTAAACAAATTCTAGCAATCACCTTTGAGTGTGGACTGTATTATTATGCATACTGGATGGACTGGTTACCATATGCTACACTCCAAATGTTCTATCCATGAGTCTGGGAGAGAACGTATAGCCCTAGGGAATGCTGTTGCATGGTTCATTGATTGTGCAAGGTGGCTTACAGCCTACAATTATTGAATTTGTATTTGATTTTTAATAGCCTAGTAATAGGGATTTTTTATTTATTTTCATAATGAATTTGGTGACACGTTACCTTTAGCTATACAGAATATCTCACCACCATGAGTTTCCATCTCCTCCTCTCTCTCCTTTAATCCTTTCTTGAGCGCGCAGACGGGTTGTCAACAGTTTAGTGAAATATGTTCCGTTGCGAAAACATGTTACTGTCGATGTTCCCAAACGGATTTCACTTGGTTTCCCAAATTCAGCACTGGGTAGCTGCAGGAACAAGGTTGGAGAGCCCACGGCATACCGAGTTTGGGTGGAATATCACCTGTCGGTCAGCGAGAGCATGCTCCTCAAACAGTGTTTGATGTGTGGAGTGAAATAAGTTGTTCTTAAATTTATTTCTCAGCTGCTGGTATTAAGCACAGCTCCGCTATGAAACCAAAGTAGCCTACAAAACAGACAGGCGGAAAAGCTTGCGGCCTCCATTCGCTATTTGAGTGCATACAGATGACACGTCTTTTTCCCCTGCCCTGTTCCTGCCCATTTGATAAATGGGCCATTCGATATCGAAACAAATTGTACATATTATTAAAGACAAGATTAACTTGAGAATAGTCTGATGGGTGAACATTTGATCACTTGTTGGGAGAACAGCTGTGCAGCCTGAGTCAAGGAACAGAGCGCAAGCTTTTTTTGTTACTTTCTCAAATCATCAATAGCCTATAGTCACACCATGTAGCCCATATATGTTTTGATTTCTAAGACATTCTAAGGTTTGTATCATTCACAACTAAAGTTGCCAAATAACTCAAAATATAGCATATAGGAGCTGTTTCAAATGATCACTTTTAAGCTCAACATATCCACTTCATAAGCGTACTTGCTCTGTAATGGGACAAATATCCTTTCTATTTATTCAGCTCAGTTCAATTATATTCTTCTTACTATAAAATAATATAAAATAAAATAATGGAACGGGACTTACAGTATATGCATATTTTGTCAGCTAAATGAACAAGCCTACAACATTTACATATACGTCATTTAGCAGACGCTCTTATCCAGAGCGACTTACAGTTAGTGCATACATTATTATTATTTTTATTTTTTTCATACTGGCCCCCCGTGGGAATCGAACCCACAACCCTGGCGTTGCAAACGCCATGCTCTACCAACTGAGCTACCTCCCTGCCGGCCATTCCCTCCCCTACCCTGGACGACGCTGGGCCAATTGTGCGCCGCCCCATTGGTCTCCCGGTTGCGGCCGGCTACAGCAGAGCCTGGATAAAACCTATGGCATGGAGCATAGCCAGATAGCATAGGCCTACAGTAGGCAAACACATATTTTGTTCTTCTGAAATACATTTTCTTCATATCATAATATTCCTTTAGACCTGACTAAAATAAATAATGGATTTATTGTGATGGTGTATATTAAATTGATTTATTAAACTTTTTTAAATGTAGATTTTCCAAAGATGTACATCAGAGGCTTGTATGCCTGGAGGCCTGGAGATGCTAAACATGTTTATGTTAATTTACAGTAAATTACTGACTTTTGCATGACAATAACCGGCTGACAAAACGTCATGACCGCCACAGCCCTAGGTCTGCCTGGGTTTATATATGGTTTCAGCTGCAGAAAGAATGATAACCAATTATAATACTAGCATATAACAGCATCCATTCTCATCATCACAGCAACTATCCTTGTCAGCTTTGTAGACTGTCACAAACAGGATTCGTTGAATGGGGTCATCTTCCCCACAAATAAGTCCATCTCTCAGTCTCTCTCTCTTTCTCTCTTTGGAAACATATGTCCTTGAACCAACACTAAGGTTAGAGGAGAGAGTTAAAAGATGGAAAGAAAAGGGGGATGAAAGAAAGAGTGAGAGAGAGAGAGAGAGAGAGAGAGAGAGAGAGAGAGAAAGAGAGAGAGAGAGAGAGAGAGAGAAGAGAGAGAGAGAGAGAGAGAGAGAGAGAGAGAGAGAGAGAGAGAGAGAGAGAGAGCCAGCTCAGCAGATCTGGTCTCATTCGATCTCAGAGTCTCTCCTGCCCCTCAGCTATTTGAGCCACATTGATTTGGTCATGTAATTCTGGTCTGATTTGGCTCTGCAAATCAATGGTTGCCCACTGACTTCCTGTGTGCCAGGCAGCCATTAGCCTGTGAGGAAAGGGAATCGGAATTCTCTTATCTTCCGGGTGGGAGATTTTCACACTAAACTTCAGGAGGAAAAATGGTTTGGCTCTACCTCAAGCCATAAATCAGTGGGCAAAAACGGGCATGGGACTTCATAATAATGTAATTTTCAGGTTGTAAACTCATTTTCTGGTTGTAGAAACATGAGATATCAACCAGATTACAACCAGTTAAAAACATTATTTTTTCTGGTTGCTAAAAAAACATTGTTTTATCAGTAGACAAAATTCCATTAGAATAACGTTCTTGCGTCTAGTTTTGAAACCACCTTACTGGAAAAGTCTGAACCTGTTTCTCTTCCAGGTGACAATGCCATGGAAATCAGAGGTATACATGTCAAAAACACACTAACAATGGCTGTTCAATCATTCTTACTAATGATGACTAAAAGGAACAGTAACACATTCAGGAGATTATATTACGTATATACAGTATACAATACATATAGCATACTCATACTGTAGGAAGGCAGTTCAAGAGCTCCCATGACTTGGTACTATTAGGTTGTGTCCCAAATGGCACCCTATTCCCTACATAGTGCACTACTTTTGACCAAAGCCCTATGTGGCCTGGTCAAAAGTAGTGCACTATGTAGGGAATAATGTCATTTGGGACATAACCTTACTGTACACCACTGCAGGGCAATGTGAGAATGAATGCTGGTGGGTTGGAAAGTAATGATGTTGAACCACAGAGAGAGAGCCATGGTCCAGTGAACGCACTACTGCTACTCTTCAGCCAGCCAGCATGTCCTGAAGGTCACAGCACCCCTCTCTGTGTCTCCAAGCATCACTCACATACACACACATGCAAAACACACACACAAAAAAAACATACACACACAAGCACACACGCATGTGTACACACAAGCGTGAAGACACATGCACAAGTTAATACACACACACACACAGGCACAGGTCTCAGACACAACTCTTCATTCTCTGCTTAATTTAGCCATCGATTTTCGAATATCGCACCGAAATCCTCGAGGGCGAGAGGGATCATCAGAAGCCAAATCATCCATCCTGGGTACCCGATCTGGGGCCAAACACAGCTGAGAGAAATATTGCTCACCAGAGAACCAGAGAGCAACAAACCACTAACACACCAAATATGAAACATGGGTATTGGGGAAAGTGAGAGAAATGAGATTGTGCTTGCTGCTGCACAGTAGCAAAAGAGAATGGAACATACTGTATAGTTTATAGTAGATGAACACCAATTATGAGACATGGATTGGGTGTTGCTGCTACACACACAGCAATAGAGAAGGGATGGCACATAGCCTTTAGTTGGTAGGGGAACATAAAATGCTGGTATGAGACATGGGGGATTGACGGAAGAGAGAAATTGACTTTGCAGTGCACAGCAATAGAGAATGGATGGAACAGAATAGATGAACGTCCAATATGAACCATGGGTATTGGGGATAGCATGGAACGTAGAAGTCGGTACACACACAGCCATAAAAAATGTATCATAGCTTTGCCGCAGATAGCAGATGAACATTCAATATGAAACCTGGGCATTGGGGATATAATTAAATCAACTTGGTGCAATTATAAAATGGTGAATGGGAGATTGGGGAATTGAGCATGTTGGATGGAAATGAAATACAAATTCTGCATCACAAATAGCACCCTATTCCCTACATCAGGGTTTCCTAAACTCTGTCCTTGGGCCCCCCCATTTTGTTTTGTGCCCTAGCACTAAACAGCTGATTAAAATAACCAACTCATTATCAAGCTTTCATTATTTGAATCAGCTGTGTAGTGCTAGGGCACAAACCAAAATGTGCACCCCGGGGAGGCCCCAGGAGCGAGTTCAAATCAAATCAAATCAAATTTTATTGGCCACATGCGCGGAATACAACAGGTTCAGACTTTACAGTGAAATGCTTACTTACAGCCCTTAATCAACAGTGCATTTATTTTAAATAAAAAAGTAAAATAAAACAACAACAAAAAAGTGTTGAGAAAAAAAGAGCAGAAGTAAAATAAAATAACAGTAGGGAGGCTATATATACAGGGGGGTACCGGTGCAGAGTCAATGTGCGGGGGCACCGGCTAGTTGAGGTAGTTGAAGTAATATGTACATGTAGGTAGAGTTAAAGTGACTATGCATAAATAATTAACAGAGTAGCAGCAGCGTAAAAAGATGGGGTGGGGGGGCAGTGCAAATAGTCCGGGTAGCCATGATTAGCTGTTCAGGAGTCTTATGGCTTGGGGGTAGAAGCTGTTGAGAAGTCTTTTGGACCTAGACTTGGCACTCCGGTACCGCTTGCCGTGCGGTAGCAGAGAGAACAGTCTATGAATAGGGTGGCTGGAGTCTTTGACAATTTTGAGGGCCTTCCTCTGACACCGCCTGGTATAGAGGTCCTGGATGGCAGGAAGATTGGCCCCAGTGATGTACTGGGCCGTACGCACTACCCTCTGTAGTGCCTTGTGGTCGGAGGCCAAGCAGTTGCCATACCAAGCGGTGATGCAACCAGTCAGGATGCTCTCGATGGTGCAGCTGTAGAATTTTTTGAGGATCTGAGGACCAATGCCGAATCTTTTCAGTCTCCTGAGGGGGAATAGGCTTTGTCGTGCCCTCTTCACGACTGTCTTGGTGTGTTTGGACCATGATAGTTCGTTGGTGATGTGGACACCAAGGAACTTGAAGCTCTCAACCTGTTCCACTACAGCGCTGTCGATGAGAATGGGGGCGTGCTCAGTCCTCTTTTTTTTCCTGTAGTCCACAATCATCTCCTTTGTCTTGGTCACGTTGAGGGAGAGGTTGTTATCCTGGAACCACACGGCCAGGTCTCTGACCTCCTCCCTATAGGCTGTCTCATCGTTGTCGGTGATCAGGCCTACCACTGTTGTGTCGTCGGCAAACTTAATGATGGTGTTGGAGTCGTGCCTGGCCATGCAGTCATGGGTGAACAGGGAGTACAGGAGGGGACTGAGCACGCACCCCTGAGGGGCCCACGTGTTGAGGATCAGTGTGGCAGATGTGTTGTTACCTACCCTTACCACCTGGGGGCGGCCCGTCAGGAAGTCCAGGATCCAGTTGCAGAGGGAGGTGTTTAGTCCCAGGATCCTTAGATTAGTGATGAGCTTTGAGGGCACTATGGTGTTGAATGCTGAGCTGTAGTCAATGAATAGCATTCTCACGTAGGTGTTCCTCTTGTCCAGGTGGGAAAGGGCAGTGTGGAGTGCAATAGAGATTGCATCATCTGTGGATCTGTTGGGGCGGTATGCAAATTGGAGTGGGTCTAGAGTTTCTGGGATAATGGTGTTGATGTGAGCCATGACCAGCCTTTCAAAGCACTTCATGGCTACAGACGTCAGTGCTACGGGTCGGTAGTCATTTAGGCAGGTTATCTTAGTGTCCTTGGGCACGGGGACTATGGTGGTCTGCTTGAAACATGTTGGTATTACAGACTCAGTCAGGGACATGTTGAAAATGTCAGTGAAGACTCTTGCCAGTTGGTCAGCACATGCTCGGAGTACACGTCCTGGTAATCCATCTGGCCCTGCGGCCTTGTGAATGTTGACCTGCTTAAAAGTCTTACTCACATCGGCTACGGAGAGCGTGATCACATAGTCATCCGGAACAGCTGGTGCTCTCATGCATGCTTCAGTGTTGCTTGCCTCGAAGCGAGCATAGAAGTGGCTTAGCTCGTCTGGTAGGCTTGTGTCACTGGGAAGCTCGCGGCTGTGCTTCCCTTTGTAGTCTGTAATAGTTTTCAAGCCCTGCCACATCCGACGAGCGTCAGAGCCGGTGTAGTACGATTCAATCTTAGTCCTGTATTGACTCTTTGCCTGTTTGATGGTTCGTCGGAGGGCATAGCGGGATTTCTTATAAGCGTCTGGGTTAGAGTCCCGCTCCTTGAAAGCGGCAGCTCTACCCTTTAGCTCAGTGCGGATCTTTCCTGTAATCCATGGCTTCTGGTTGGGGTACGTACGGTCACTGTGGGGACGACATCATCGATGCACTTATTGATGAAGCCAGTGACTGATGTGGTGTACTCCTCAATGCTATCTGAAGAATCCCGGAACATGTTCCAGTCTGTGCTAGCAAAACAGTCCTGTAGCTTAGCACCTGCGTCATCTGACCACTTTTTTATTAACCGAGTCACTGGTGCTTCCTGCTTTAGTTTTTGCTTATAAGCAGGAATCAGGAGGATAGAGTTATGGTCAGATTTGCCCATTGGAGGGCGAGGGAGAGCTTTGTATGCGTCTCTGTGTGTGGAGTAAAGGTGGTCTAGAGTTTTTTTTCCTCTGGTTACACATTTAACATGCTGGTAGAAATGAGGTAGAATGGATTTAAGTTTCCCTGCATTAAAGTCCCCGGCCACTAGGAGTGCTGCCTCTGGATGAGCGTTTTCCTGTTGACTTATGGCCTTATACAGCTCATTCAGTGCAATCTTAATGCCCGCATTGGTTTGTGGTGGTAAATAGACAGCTATGAAAAATATAGATGAAAACTCTCTTGGTAAATAGTGTGGTCTACAGCTTATCATAAGATACTCTACCTCAGGCGAGCAAAACCTTGAGACTTCCTTAGTATTTGATTTTGTGCACCAGCTGTTGTTTACAAATATACACAGACCACCACCCCTTTTCTTACCGGAGTCAGCCGTTCTATCCTGCCGATGTAGCGTATAGCCCGCTAGCTGTATGTTATCCATGTCGTCGTTCAGCCACGACTCGGTGAAACATAAGATATTACAGTTTTTAATGTCCCGTTGGTAGGATAACCGTAATCATAGGTCATCCAATTTATTTTCCAATGATTGAAGATTGGCTAATAGGATTGATGGGAGCGGCAGTTTACTCGCTCGCCGTCGGATCCTTACAAGGCACCCCGACCTACGTCCACGATATCTCCGTCTCTTCCTCATGCGAATGACAGGGATTTGGGCCTTGTCGGGTGTCTGTAGGATATCCTTCGCGGCCACCTCGTTGAAGAAAAATTATTTGTCCAATACGAGGTGACTAATCGCTGTCCTGATATCCAGAAGCTCTTTTTGGTTATAAGAGACGATGGCAGAAACATTATGTACAAAATAAATTACAAATAACGCGGAAAAACACACATAATAGTACAATTGGTTAGAGGGCTGTAAAACGGCAGCCACCTGCCTTACGTAGTGCATTACTTTTGACTAGACCCCTATGAGCCCTGGTAACATAAAGTAGTGCACTATTAGAATAGGGTGCCATTTGGGATGCAGCCAAAGACTATAGCACAGAATGTTAACCATGGGGGGCTGGTAAGAATGCAACAAATTGATACGCTCCACTCAATGTGATATGCCATAATATGCAATTCCATGCAACAACCCTCAACTTGATGCAATTATAGTACGTGACACGACTCAATGTGACACCAACACTGGCTGTGATGCATCCATTTTCAACTTAAGACCGAATGGAATAGATTAATTGTTTACCAACGCTCAATGTGATGTCACTCTACTGTGTGACGCTAACCGTTGAGGCTATACAGTACTATACTATACTATACTATGGCAATATACAAACCCCCAACAGGAGAGGAGAGACAGACTGAGCATGTGCAGACATTTACCTTAAAGGTGCAATATGCAGGAAGCGCTCCGCCATTTCCTGGTTGCTAAAATTCCTAATTTCAGTTTATGTGACAAAACAAGCACTCAGAGTGAAGAGAATAATTGTACCATTTAAACCACTGTGAAATATATTTTCAATAACCAAAAATATTGTATTTTCAGCTGTTTGAAGCTGGTGTTCAAAACTGAAAGAAAGACGCAAAAAACTAAACTTAAGAACTGAGGCATAGAAATAGCGCACATAGAACAGATCTATTGCTTCTTATACTTGCTTTCAATGAGAATAACAGACCTTTAACACACATTTCTATGTGAATTTGGTCGGGTTGCCCAAAAAGTTACATATTGTAGATTTAACTAAGGGAGACAACCCAGCTGAGGATGAGGGGAATAAAGGCCTGACTGTGGAGAGAATGGTGTGTGTGTGTGTGTGTGTGTGTACTAAAGCAGAGTAGGTGAAGTCACGTCCAGTGCCAGACTGCCGCAGTAACCGGGGGCAAGACAGGATAACCCTCTGTCATCAATAACACCGCTAGCTTATTTTGGATTTACTTTTTTGAACCCCAAACACAAATAGGACACATGGAAAGTTGTTTCCTTAGGCATTAATCATGCAAACAATTATTTTTTTTTATTGTGACAAGGCATTCTCTATCCATGGAAGGAGGGGTGAGCAGCAATGTTCCCTCTAAACTGCGCACATGCGCGGACGCGCACCTCCTCCAGGACTGCTGCGCAAAATAAATGCCATGCCACTCAGAGACACAAGAGATTGAACTTCACTGAGTTCGCCCTATTAGTCTGCATTATATAGACCAACGTTTTTTCTGTGATGGAATCAACATAATATCAGCCCCTTTTCAATGCAACAAACCAAAACAAATCAAACTTTGCAAGATTGAGTCTATGATTTTGTTGTAGGCAGAGCCAGAACGCAACTGAGTAGAATTCTATTGGTGGGGGTAGCCCACAAGCGGTCTTTCAATCCCCCGTGAGTGAATGCGCTTTTCAGATAATCTCAGATAATTTGTTGATATTCTTTGCTAGTTAGCGAGTTATTAGCCCAGTTATAGATAAGTATAGGTCAGCAATTGGGAGTTACTGCTTCCAACAAAACATGTTGGCTACATTTCAAGCTGTCTTTGAAAAGCTAGTCAGGTAAAAAGCTTATGTCTTAATTAAAGGGGCAGTGTTGTGTTTTGAGACAGGTTGGAATATGCAAATAAGACAATAGGCAGAGGTTTAGCCTACATTGTCTAATTCTCTGTATGGTAATAATAATTAATTTTATTTTGTAAAGTGGCTTCTTGCATCATACACCACAAGACAATGCAATTTACAGTCACCTATTTGGCCCATGGTGTTACAGACCAAGTAAAAAATAATTAATTAATGTCAAGCCCTTCATAATGTAAAAATGTTTTTAAAAGTCTCATGCAATGTAGGCCTGCATTGAACACCACCAGTGGCGACCCGTCATTCAGGGCAGGTGAGACAGAGCCTGTTTTGCATGTTATTTTGGCATTAATACATGTCACATATCAGTTTGCAAACCATGTAAAAAAAAAATATATATATATCAATGAGTTAATGAAGGCGCAAACAAACATGGTCACTTTTTTGTTTTCTTGAGTAAGGCAGCTCCAAAATGTTTCAGCCTAGCTCAGTGCTTTCTGTGGTGGTGGGGCAAGCCAGCAGAAAATAGGAGCGTTGCACCGTGATTGGCTCAGTGTTCTGTCACTCATGGGGACACTACGTCACCGCCAAGTCTGTCCTTAGGAAGGGTAGACATAGAAAATTCTAGCCCTTTGGGTCCTGCCATAGAGTTACATTAGAAGTGCCCTTCCATGAAGGCTCAAGGTCATTGGCCACAGATAAAATGACGTCAAATCACATTATATGTAGAGTAGCTTTGATTGGACTGATCATGTCAACATCTTACTTTCAAAATCTTAGCTAGCAGTCATCATCATGAATCAAGTCGACAATCTACCGGCAAATCCATTTTAATCCTTGACATATGAAGAGAAATAAGGAAGAGAAATTATAGATAAAACATATTGGTGCTCATCGGCCATTGGACATAAGTTGGAAATCGCTAATTCAACAATGAGTGGTTTGGAAGGAATCAGTGACAGTGGCTAACTACAAGCATTGCAAAGCAATCCCTAGCCTGCTATTCAGTGGAGTGTCTGTGTGGTCCCAAATCTGGGATTAAGGGGCTCTTTTCCAAGTTTAAAATGAAAAACATTCAATATTGGCAATGCTGTCAATGAAGCATGATTTGTGCCGCGTTCAAAACAACTGTTAACTCGGAACTGTGAAAACTTGACTTCCAGTGAGTTCAAGACAACTGGGAAGTTGGGAATAAACAAGCTCCGACTGGGAAAATAATTGACGGATTGCCTCTTATCCGCTTGTCGTCCCCTTATGCCATAGTTTGTACATCTCAATTGTCAGTAGAAACCACATTTCTTTAACCAAGTCAGCCATATCAGCTATGTTTTTTTAAAAGGCAGTAAATGAGGCTGAATGAACTGTTTCGCTGCCAGACAAGGCTCCGCTGATAGCCAGCTGTAGCAGTGGTAAGGTGTTGGGACTGCTGTTGGGACTCTGCTGTTGGGACAGCTTTATGTCGACCCTAACAGTTTGTGGGCACCGTTTGTCACCGTTATAGTGCAATTAATGTATCGTTTAGTGTTGTGTTGTGTAGTGGCTATGCTGGCATGCATCCCCCCCAAAAGAAAATTCCACCACCAAGATTGACATGCTAAAATCACCACCGAACACCACATAGAGGCTACTGTAGGCTATATTATAGAAAACAAAAGCTATTTCCATGTGAAAATGTTATAGGATTTTCTCCATTGGTTTTGTTGGTAGGCCTACATTATGCTCAAATAGCCACAATAGCCTATTGGCTACTGTCTAAAACTGTAAGGGTACAGTCTCAGTGTTCACTGTAAATGCGCAACGTAAGTTACACAACGTTCAGGTTTCTGCTCACAAGACCTAAAATTAGCTCAGTACCCCCACAAATGATAGGGAACATTGGTGAGCAGTGTTTTATTACGCATACAAAGCTGTTCATTTTAGTCTATTCAAACAGACCTCATTTAAAAGGAAACAAGCACTCATTAAGATCAGGTGTGGCCAATCAGGTGTGGGCAACACACCTGAACAAACTTAACAAGATAGAGGAGAGAGAAGCTGTGTTCGAATACCCATACTAACATACTGTATACTACATACTTAATGAGTATATACTACATACTATATACTAATTGTTCATTTTAGTATACTATAAACAAACTGTATCCTTTCAGTTGAGCGTACTAGCGCTTCGCCTGTCTACCGGAAGTTGATGCTGTTGTTCTGCAACCTTTTCCTAGCTTGTTAGCATAACAAATGACTAGCTAGACATTTTATGATTTCGGGTGTGTTTGTCAATTCAATCTGGAGCGCACACTGAACGCTCTGGCTGAGGAGTAGGGTTGATCCGAGCAGTCAAGCACCCAAGCTAACTGGCTAACGTTGGCTAGCTTGCTAGCTACTTCCACACACAAATGAGAGAACACCTCACTCTGACCATTTTACTTGCCCTAGCAGAGCTGGTTAGGCTGTTTTCAAGTTATTCAGAGCATTGGTGACTGTAACTGTGCTGCTGGCAACAATTTAATTACGCTTTTTTTTGCCGACGTTTGCTGACACTGGACATATTCAACAGGTGTTGAGCGTTCATAAATTCATCCGTTATTCTGCGCTCTGGCACACTCAGAGGAGAGCGCTCTGAAATCGGAGTAGATAGCCAGAATTAACAATGTCCATTGAGAACGCACAATGACTATACCACTTAGCTAAAAATGACATGAATAATCAAGTCAATAAACTTTGGGTAGTTAGTTAGATTATAGTTAATATACTGCCTGGCAAGTTCGATGTATTAGTAGCCAACTAACGTTAGGTAACTAACAGTAGCTAACATACCGGTACATACTACTGTAATGCTATGCGGTTCGTAAGGATAGCGTAGCTAACAAATTGTCAGCCAACATAACGTGTAACGTAACTTTTTTTGAAAAGTCATTACTTTATTACATTGCTCAACATTTTCTTAACATTTGCCATAATTAGTTTAAAAAATGAATTTGTGTCCGCTGTCGTCAGACTTCGGTTGCATATTTTCCGTCATTTTCTTCAAATCTGAAAACATTGTGAAGCCACGCCCATTTTCGGAATAATTGCACTATGGGCCCTAAAAGAACGAAAATAGTGTCCACTGCTTGTATACTTCGTATTTGGCGAATTTAGTACGACATCCGGGAACTTTTGGCATACTAACTATATCCATTACTATGATCAATAAGCATACTACATACTCAATTTATGTCACAAATAGTACGATTAGTACATTATGCTGAAGTACTGAAATCCCCACAGAAGAAATGTATTTCTTAACGTTCTCTGAACTATATGAGAACATTTCCAATGTCAAACCAGTTGGAGAACGTTCCTAAAACATAACCAAAAGTGAAATTAAATGTAACCATATTTGAACTTTTAGGAAACTTTCTGTTAAAGTAATGAAATACAAAGGAAATAACTTTTTCTTTCAAGTTCCTTAAATGTGGTGAGAATGTTCCAACGCCAAGCAACTATCCTGCACCATTCTCAGAATGTTGAGGGATGGTTGTATGCTAAATTACCATAGGACAACCACACACTCACCAAGCTCTTAGAAACATATGATTCTCAGAATGTTATGTGCTAGCTGGGATGTGTGTGTGCGTGCGCGTGTGTACATGCTCGAATGTATGCAAGGATAGACTGCCTGGGATCACAGTCTGTCTCTCTCTCTCTCTCACACACACACACACACACACACACACACACAAACACTGAGTTGAGGCTGTGAGTAATCCAGGGAGTGTCCTGTCATGCTGCAATGTTCATGGGGGGACATACAGTGCCTTGCAAAAGTATTCAATTTTGTTGCATTACAACCTGTAATTTAAATTTATTTTTATTTGGATTTCATGTAATGGACATACACAAAATAGTCCAAATTGGTGAAGTGAAATGAAAAAGAAATCTACAAAATAAATAACGGAAAAGTGGTGCATGCATATGTATTCACCCCCTTTGCTACGAAGCCCCTAAATAAGATCTGGTGCAACCAATTACCTTCGGAAGAAACATAATTAGTTAAATAAAGTCCACCTGTGTGCAATCTAAGTGTCACATGATCTGTCACATGATCTCAGTATATGTACACCTGTTCTGAAAGGCCCCAGAGTCTGCAACACCACTAAGCAAGGGGCACCAACAAGCAAGCGGCACCATGATGTCCAAGGAGCTCTCCAAACAGGTCAGGGACAAAGTTGTGGAGAAGTACAGATCAGGGTTGGGTTATAAAAAATATCCGAAACTTTAAACATCCCACGGAGCACCATTAAATCCATTATAATTTTTTTTTAAGAATATGGCACCACAACCAACCTGCCAAGAGAGGGCTGCCCACCAAAACTCACAGACCAGGCAAGGAGGGAATTAATCAGAGAGGCAACAAAGAGACCAAAGATAACCCTGAAGGAGCTGCAAAGCTCCACAGCAGAGATTGGAGTATCTGTCCATAGGACCACTTTAAGCCGTACACTCCACAGAGCTGGGCTTTGCGGAAGAGTGGCCAGAAAAAAGGCATTGCTTAAAGAAAAGAAAAATGTGGGAGACTCCCCAAACATATGGAAGATTGGTACTCTGGTCAGATGAGACTAAAATTGAGCTTTTTGGCCATCAAGGAAAACGCTAAGTCTGGCACAAACCCAACACCTCTCATCACCCCGAGAACACCATCACCACAGTGAAGCATGGTGGTGGCAGCATCATGCTGTGGGGATGTTTTTCATCGGCAGGGACTGGGAAACTGGTCAGAATTGAAGGAATGATGGATGGCGCTAAATACAGGGAAATTCTTGAGGGAAACCTGTTTCAGTCCAGATTTGAGACTGGAAAGTAGGTTCACCTTCCATCAGGACAATGACCCTAAGCATACTGCTAAAGCAACACTCGAGTGGTTTAAGGGGAAACATTTAAATGTCTTGGAATGGCCTAGTCAAAGCCCAGACCTCAATCCAATTGAGAATCTGTGGTATGACATAAAGATTGCTGTACACCAGCGGAACCCATCCAACTTGAAG
This sequence comes from Coregonus lavaretus, assembly GCF_964263955.1. Taxonomy (NCBI): domain Eukaryota; kingdom Metazoa; phylum Chordata; class Actinopteri; order Salmoniformes; family Salmonidae; genus Coregonus; species Coregonus lavaretus. Next base: position 18,083,879 of record NC_139997.1, on the reverse strand, counting down.
GAGCTGGAGCAGTTTTGCCTTGAAGAATGGGCAAAAATCCCAGTGGCTAGATGTGCCAAGTTTATAGAGACATACCCCAAGAGACTTGCAGCTGTAATTGCTGCAAAATGTGGCTCTATAAAGTATTGACTTTGTGGGGGTGAATAGTTATGCACACTCAAGTTTTCTTTTTTTTGGTCTCATTTGTTGTTTGTTTCACAATAAAACATATTTTGCATCTTCAAAGTGGTAGGCATGTTGTGTAAATCAAATGATACAAACCCCTCAAAAATCCATTTTAATTCCAGGTTGTAAGGCAACAAAATAGGAAAAATGCCAAGGGGGGTGAATACTTTTGCAAGCCTCTGTATAGCCAGCTCAAGTCCATTTCCATCAATACATCCTTTTTATAAGTGTGTGTGTGTTTGTGTGTGTGTGTGTGTGTGTGTGTGTGTGTGTGTGTGTGTGTGTGTGTGTGTGTGTGTGTGTGTGTGTGTGTGTGTGTATCTATCCATGCATGCATGTGCACGTGTTTGTGCCAGAGAAAGAGAAAAGGCACACACACACCATCTTCTCACACTCTCACCGTAGCATACAGTAACATACCACTATCGTCTCACAATGGTTGAGGTCAACCTGTCTCATGCCATAAGACAATTCTAATCACAAACATCCTTCCATACACCCCAAACTGGGCTTTTATCGTCTTTAATCACTGTCCAACAATGGAAACAACTGTCTTATGCCAACACCCTGGCATCCCAACCCGGGTTTGACTTGACTGGTCAAATGAGAAAGATAGCTATTAAAACATTAAATTGGGCCACATCTGACCCGCATGCCACCAGTTTGAGACCCCTGAGATAAAGCCAATTCCCATTGAGCGTGGAAACAACCTTGATTTAACCAGTGTGTACCTAGTGTGTTTGTACTCACAGGCGTTGGTGACAGCGAAGCTGTTGGCCGTCTCGATGTTGTCCACATGAGGCACCAGGTTGAAAGGGGCCTCAGACGCGTTGGGGCTGGTATTGTGCAGGAAGATGGCCAGGCGAAACGCTGTGTATTCCTGATCCGTGTTTCTGATGAACAGGCCGCCTGCACACACACACACACAGAGAGAGAGAGAGAGAGAGAGAGAGAGAGAGAGAGAGAGAGAGAGAGAGAGAGAGAGAGAGAGAGAGAGAGAGAGGACTGGTCAATGGGGTCTCTGACACTGCGCATGTAGAAAATGCTTTTGATGGAAAAACAAGAGACACAGCCAATGACCTTAACACATTTTCCCTCCCAAAGGACCCTGCCTGGAAATCTTAAAATGCCCACCAAGCCTGAATGTGATCCATTGGAATATCCCTTTTAAAACACCCCAAACATGTATTAAGTTCAACATTACTAGTCGACAGAGAGAGATCATAAGACCCCGCGTTGGCATTTATTTGCGGTCAGCATGATTCGTTCGGACGGGCTATAAATCAGCCTGTTCGGTCAGCTTAGCAATGAAATGAAGGCGGTGTATTTACGGTTAAAGGCTAAAAGGCAGGGGGCACTTGGTAGTAGCAGAGATCCAGAGATCTCACCACGGCGCGGCTTTTAGGCTACAGACAGTCAGTGCTTTAGCTGGGTTTGGATAGAGATAGGCCCTATCTTGAATAACCGCACTTCTCTCAGTTACAAAGAAACCAACCAGCCAACCACATATGAAACGGTATGACTATGACAAACAGGTTTATGCAAAAGGGGAACGGAGTCTTCTGAATGTAACAGGGACGAGTGTGCACTCTGCAGCAGGGATACACACTTTGAGAGAATTCCCACTGCTGATCCATTCGCTCCAACCATGCGAAGTATCCAATCACTGCACAGAGCACTAGGCTAGGCTACTGCTGCAGTGGTGCTTTGAAAGAACACGGGCTGCTGAAGAACGCACTGGAACAGTTATGAGTGCATATTTGCCCTGTGCACATTAGAAAAAACATCGAATCAGCTAGGAACACATAAAAATGGTCATGTAGGAATAGGTTTGTGTCGGCACTTTTTAATTATCAGTCAATTCTACTTTGCAATGTCACAATGTTATGTGACATGAATGACGAACACGCATTTCTTAACACTGTTACACACGCTATGATGAAAAACAAGCTCTTGTTCACGCTTCATAACCCAGTGGCTCTTTCCATGCCCTTTTGATTGGCAAGCACTAATGTACACTTACCGATCTGAACACTGCTCGGGAAAGCACCCATTGTGAGTCCCCAAAAGCCAGTAAATATCAATAAAAACTGGTCACAAGAAATCCACATTTTGTTTTGGTTAAAAACTTATAAGAGACATCGAGGAGGATGACAGTCTGGGGAAAAACAAGACTAAAAGAAAAAGAGACTCTCCGTTCATTAGCAATCCATTCTGGGTTGAATTTTCCCCCGCAGTGCCCGCGGACGCTGGTACGGCTGTCCGGTGGTAGAGACGTTATACACACAAGATGGGGGGAGCTCACCAATGGTGGGCTGCCTGCATGGAGAGAGAGCGGAATCACACATGCGCTATCTCTCGACCCTGTCTTCCTCTCTGCTGTCGTTCTCTCGCACTGAACAGTGCGCACCCCTCCCGCACATATTCCTTCAACGCCGCCCTGTTACTCCTTGAGAAGAAGTGTCCTATTCACCTAGTTTTGGTATAAGGACCATTGAATTTCAGCACACTGAAATGATTAGACTCTGACACTGTAATAGCGTTATTTGAGTGCCATCGATATCCGCACCTGGTGGGTTATCTGATGGTATTATTGGCACCGTTGCGGTGCAGTGACGCACTGTCGGTTATTTCGGAGCTCTTGCAGCGCAAAGGAGAGAATCAAAGGTGCGAGGCACTGCGAGCTAGGGGCCCATGTGGGATTTGCAACGAATATATAGCTATGCGCCAGTGAGTGAATCTGTAAGATATTGTAAGCTATTCTATGATGTCACTGTAAATAAAGTATCTGTGGCAATTCAGTGCCCTTAGGTCGACGCTATAAACGTGTGAGAAATATGAGTGTCACTTTAATCATTCAGCTCACGCTTTGCTGATTAGAGATTTGTATTCGTAGGACTATACAAAGGAATAGGCCAACTCACACAATGCAAACCTCGGTTCGATATTCACTAGTCATGCCTTTTATTTAGCTTTCTTCGTTGTCACATCACAAGATTAATAGCAGATGAATGGCAGATACCCACAGGGACTATAAGGACCTGCACACGCGCGTGGACATGCAGGCAGGCGCGCATCATTACGAAAGAATCTTAACAGTAAGAGGCAAACTGTAAAATAGATTTTGCTTTTATCAATATGCTAATGAGAAACAACGTTAGTCACCCTCACTTTTGCTCGTGCTCCAATGGATTTAATTAGGCTAAGGCGTTTATGTATGCAGATTGCACACTCCTAATTACTGTGATCGAGCTGCCCTTGCTACAAGGAATTATAGGGATATTAGATAGGAGACAGACCAGAATGTGATATTGCAGAAGCGTATATGTCTGCAGCACTATCTGCACTTTAAAGTGAAATATTTCGACGTTTTCTAACCCTACAGACAGTGAGAGGTGACGTAGGTAGGCGCACTGTGCTGTGGGTTAGGCAGCTGTCCTGGGTGATGACACTAAACTGTCAGTCTGTGGGTCCTGAAACTAGTAGATCTACAGTATAAAGCAAACTTACTTGCTAATACTGCATGTGGCGCGCTATGGTTTAAGCCGCTGTCCATGGTGCTGAATCAAACTTCTGTCTGCTGGGTACTGAAAGTATATAAATGTTTTATTATTATTAATTTTTTTTTTTTTTATCCTTTTAAAAATTATATTTCCCTTCATTACTTTCCAACCCCACCACCACCCCCTCCCCAATTGGAGTAAACTAGTGAACAACAACACTTAGGCCTCTACTTCCAGCCCATACATACTACATACATTTTATGGACACAGTCAAATTCTACAATAATTATATTTGGTTTGTTTTTACTCCTGAACTTCCTCCGATCATTTTCATGATGTCCATCTGGTTTGTCATCTTTTTCTAACTGTGCTCTTTCACAAAAGCTCTCAACCTATAACCTATACAGTGGGGGAAAAAAGTATTTAGTCAGCCACCAATTGTGCAAGTTCTCCCACTTAAAAAGATGAGAGAGGCCTGTAATTTTCATCATAGGTACACGTCAACTATGACAGACAAAATGAGAAAAACAAATCCAGAAAATCACATTGTAGGATTTTTAATGAATTTATTTGCAAATTATGGTGGATATAAGTATTTGGTCAATAACAAAAGTTTCTCAATACTTTGTTATATACCCTTTGTTGGCAATGACACAGGTCAAACGTTTTCTGTAAGTCTTCACAAGGTTTTCACACACTGTTGCTGGTATTTTGGCCCATTCCTCCATGCAGATCTCCTCTAGAGCAGTGATGTTTTGGGGCTGTATTTGTATTTGGTCACCTACAAACAAGCAAGATTTCTGGCTCTCACAGACCTGTAACTTCTTCTTTAAGAGGCTCCTCTGTCCTCCACTCGTTACCTGTATTAATGGCACCTGTTTGAACTTGTTATCAGTATAAAAGACACCTGTCCACATCCACAAACAGTCACACTCCAAACTCCACTATGGCCAAGACCAAAGAGCTGTCAAAGGACACCAGAAACAAAATTGTAGACCTGCACCAGGCTGGGAAGACTGAATCTGCAATAGGTAAGCAGCTTGGTTTGAAGAAATCAACTGTGGGAGCAATTATTAGGAAATGGAAGACATACAAGACCACTGATAATCTCCCTCGATCTGGGGCTCCATGCAAGATCTCACCCCGTGGGGTCAAAATGATCACAAGAACGGTGAGCAAAAATCCCAGAACCACACGGGGGGACCTAGTGAATGACCTGCAGAGAGCTGGGACCAAAGTAACAAAGCCTACCATCAGTAACACACTACGCCGCCAGCGACTCAAATCCTGCAGTGCTAGACGTGTCCCCCTGCTTAAGCCAGTACATGTCCAGGCCCGTCTGAAGTTTGCTAGAGTGCATTTGGATGATCCAGAAGAGGATTGGGAGAATGTCATATGGTCAGATGAAACCAAAATAGAACTTTTTGGTAAAAACTCAACTCGTCGTGTTTGGAGGACAAAGAATGCTGAGTTGCATCCAAAGAGCACCATACCTACTGTGAAGCATGGGGGTGGAAACATCATGCTTTGGGGCTGTTTTTCTGCAAAGGGACCAGGACGACTGATCCGTGTAAAGGAAAGAATGAATGGGGCCATGTATCGTGAGATTTTGAGTGAAAACCTCCTTCCATGAGCAAGGGCATTGAAGATGAAACGTGGCTGGGTCTTTCAGCATGACAATGATCCCAGACACACCGCCCGGGCAACGAAGGAGTGGCTTCATAAGAAGCATTTCAAGGTCCTGGAGTGGCCTAGCCAGTCTCCAGATCTCAACCCCATAGAAAATCTTTGGAGGGAGTTGAAAGTCCGTGTTGCCCAGTGACAGCCCCAAAACATCACTGCTCTAGAGGAGATCTGCATGGAGGAATGGGCCAAAATACCAGCAACAGTGTGTGAAAACCTTGTGAAGACTTACAGAAAACGTTTGACCTGTGTCATTGCCAACAAAGGGTATATAACAAAGTATTGAGAAACTTTTGTAATTGACCAAATACTTATTTTCCACCATAATTTGCAAATAAATTCATTAAAAATCCTACAATGTGATTTTCTGGATTTGTTTTTCTCATTTTGTCTGTCATAGTTGACGTGTACCTATGATGAAAATTACAGGCCTCTCTCATCTTTTTAAGTGGGAGAACTTGCACAATTGGTGGCTGACTAAATACTTGTTTTCCCCACTGTATACTTATTATGGACACAGTATGCTTTACATTAGTTATCTTGTTGTTATTAGTTGTTGTTATTAGTCCCATCCTTCAGCTCCATTCAACACCTCCCATCTATCTCTTAACACCATCCATATTGGATTTCTATTTGCCATATATTTTTCAACTGTACTGTGATGTTTTACAAAAGGTCTGAACCTTTCTATTCTCATTGTTTCTACAGATCATAAATTGAATATAAACATTTTTGCTAAAAGTATTATTATATTATTGATCGATTGATTCTGACTTTTTAGATCACCCAAATATTGCAATCCTTTAGCCATTCCTGGATCTGTGTCCAAAAATAAGCTAGAAATGGACAGTACCAAAACTGGGTTGGTTGTTTAGCAACTGTCACGATCGTCTACCAAAGATGAGGACCAAGGCGCAGCGTTGCAGGCAAACATACTCTTTAATTCGAGACACAATCAAAACCACAAACGATGCGTGACAGTTCACGGTCGAACATAAACAGACTTGAAACAAGATCCCACAACATTTGTGGGAAAATAGCCTCTATAAATATGGCTCCCAATCAGAGACAACCCGCCACAGCTGACACTCGTTGCCTCTGATTGGGAACCACTCTGGCCAACACAGAAATACAACATATAGACTATCCACACCCTGGCTCAACATATAGAGTCCCAGAGCCAGGGTGTGACAGTACCCCCCCCTAAAGGCGCGGACTGCGACCGCGCCTAAACGTACACAAACCAGGGGAGGGCTGGGTGGGCATTCCTCCTCGGAGGCGGTTCCGGCTCCGGGCTTGACCACCACCCTTCCACCATCCCCCCGTGGCGCCCCTGGTCCGGTCTGGCCCCGCTGGCTGGAGCGGACATCGTTGAAGCGGACCGCTTAGGCTCCGGTGTGGAGCAGCTGACCGGTACCTTACCAGGCACCGGTGACCCAGGCACGGGTTGTGCGGGACTGACGACACGCACCCCTGGCTTGGTGCGTGGAGTAGGAACGGGCCGGACCGGGCTGACGATGCGCACCCCTGGCTTGGTGCGTGGAGTAGGAACGGGCCGGACCGGGCTGACGATGCGCACCCCTGGCTTGGTGCGTGGAGTAGGAACAGGCCGGACTGGGCTGACGAAACGCACCACTGACTTGGTGCGGGAAGCAGGAATGGGCCGGACCGGGCTGACGATGCGCACCACTGACTTGGTGCGGGGAGCAGGAACGGGCCGTGCCGGGCTGACGAAGCGCACCACTGACTTGGTGCGAGTGGCAGGAACAGGCCAGACCGTACTGGGAACACACACCACTGGCCCTACGTGGGGATCAGGAACAGGCCGGACCGGACTGGCAACACACGCCAGTACCTCTCGCCGTGCCTCTACATCCTCCTTCCCCCTGGTGACCAGTGACTCCCGTAACCTGGCGGCCTCCTGCTGCCCCGTCGTCCACGGCGTTAGCCCCCCCCTAAAAAATGTATGGGCTTCACTCCTACCCGTGGCCAAGGCCTCCATCCCTCTTGCCAGACTCGCACTCATCTCCTCCCAGGTCCATCCTCTCTCCTCGTCACGCTGCTTGATCCAGTCGAGGTGGGATCTTCTGTCACGATCGTCTACCAAAGATGAGGACCAAGGCGCAGCGTTGCAGGCAAACATACTCTTTAATTCGAGACACAATCAAAACCACAAACGATGCGTGACAGTTCACGGTCGAACATAAACAGACTTGAAACAAGATCCCACAACATTTGTGGGAAAATAGCCTCTATAAATATGGCTCCCAATCAGAGACAACCCGCCACAGCTGACACTCGTTGCCTCTGATTGGGAACCACTCTGGCCAACACAGAAATACAACATATAGACTATCCACACCCTGGCTCAACATATAGAGTCCCAGAGCCAGGGTGTGACAGTACCCCCCCCTAAAGGCGCGGACTGCGACCGCGCCTAAACGTACACAAACCAGGGGAGGGCTGGGTGGGCATTCCTCCTCGGAGGCGGTTCCGGCTCCGGGCTTGACCACCACCCTTCCACCATCCCCCCGTGGCGCCCCTGGTCCGGTCTGGCCCCGCTGGCTGGAGCGGACATCGTTGAAGCGGACCGCTTAGGCTCCGGTGTGGAGCAGCTGACCGGTACCTTACCAGGCACCGGTGACCCAGGCACGGGTTGTGCGGGACTGACGACACGCACCCCTGGCTTGGTGCGTGGAGTAGGAACGGGCCGGACCGGGCTGACGATGCGCACCCCTGGCTTGGTGCGTGGAGTAGGAACGGGCCGGACCGGGCTGACGATGCGCACCCCTGGCTTGGTGCGTGGAGTAGGAACAGGCCGGACTGGGCTGACGAAACGCACCACTGACTTGGTGCGGGAAGCAGGAATGGGCCGGACCGGGCTGACGACGCGCACCACTGACTTGGTGCGGGGAGCAGGAACGGGCCGTGCCGGGCTGACGAAGCGCACCACTGACTTGGTGCGAGTGGCAGGAACAGGCCAGACCGTACTGGGAACACACACCACTGGCCCTACGTGGGGATCAGGAACAGGCCGGACCGGACTGGCAACACACGCCAGTACCTCTCGCCGTGCCTCTACATCCTCCTTCCCCCTGGTGACCAGTGACTCCCGTAACCTGGCGGCCTCCTGCTGCCCCGTCGTCCACGGCGTTAGCCCCCCCCTAAAAAATGTATGGGCTTCACTCCTACCCGTGGCCAAGGCCTCCATCCCTCTTGCCAGACTCGCACTCATCTCCTCCCAGGTCCATCCTCTCTCCTCGTCACGCTGCTTGATCCAGTCGAGGTGGGATCTTCTGTCACGATCGTCTACCAAAGATGAGGACCAAGGCGCAGCGTTGCAGGCAAACATACTCTTTAATTCGAGACACAATCAAAACCACAAACGATGCGTGACAGTTCACGGTCGAACATAAACAGACTTGAAACAAGATCCCACAACATTTGTGGGAAAATAGCCTCTATAAATATGGCTCCCAATCAGAGACAACCCGCCACAGCTGACACTCGTTGCCTCTGATTGGGAACCACTCTGGCCAACACAGAAATACAACATATAGACTATCCACACCCTGGCTCAACATATAGAGTCCCAGAGCCAGGGTGTGACAGCAACAAAACCGAAAAGTGCACAACTATGAGGCAAAACAGATTGTTAACACCATGCCAGCTATGTTTTTTCTCCAATATTTACATCGTAACAGTTGTTGGTGCGCTAGCTAGCACATTTTAGCCATATTAGCATTGACATGAAATCTGTCAAAACACCTCAAAACAAGACATGGTATCAAGAACAATATCATACCAGCTGAAACGAGCCACTTAAGATTCATTCCCCACATGGCAGTTTCTTGTCAATATGGCTAACAATCTGGCCTTCCAGAAACACAACAACACGCTGACTTCTGCCCCATGGAAGCCAGCACATCATTTTCGTGACCTTGTCAGCTAACCCATCTATAGCCCTTGTCAGCTAACCCATCTATAGCCCGTTAATAAAACCGACCTTTACTATACTACTGTAGCCTACACATACGAATAGCAAAACCGGCCTCTGTGGGTTAGGGCGCTGTCCATGGTACTGAAATGAAACTAAACTGTCAGCCCGAAATGAAACTAAACTGTCAGCCCGTGGTCCTGAAACTATAGCGCACTGATTAACTGAACTTTACTAGCTACTAGCTACTACTGTAGGCCTACTAGTAAGGGCGAAACATTATGAACACTCAACAATGTAAGCAACTCATGAACATATGGTGGTATGGGATGTTCATCAATCAACAAATAACCTGGATTGCTGGGGCGAAGGTTCACCTTCCAACAGGACAACAACGCTAAGAACACAGCCAAGACAACGCAGGAGTGGCTTCGGGACAAGTCTCTGAATGTCCTTGAGTGGCCCAGCCAGAGCCTGGACTTGAACCACATCTAACATCTCTGGAGAGACCTGAAAATAGCTCTGCAGCGACGCTCCCCATCCAACCTGACAGAGCTTGAGAAGAATGGGAGAAACTCCCCCAAATACAGGTGTGCCAAGCTTATAGCATCATACCCAAGAAGACTCAAGGCTGCAATCGCTGCCAAAGGTGCTTCAACAAAGTACTGAGTAAAGGGTCTGAATACTTATGTAAATGTAATGTAACCTGTTTCTGCTTTGTCATTATGGGGTATTGTGTGTAGATTGATGAGGGGGGGAAAAACTATTTAATCCATTTTAGAATAAGGCTGTAACATAACAAAATGAGGAAAAAGTCAAGGGGTCTGAATATTTTCAGAATGCACTGTAGAAGAAGCTAATAAAACTGCATGATCATTACACAGGTGCACCTTGTGCTGGGGAATATAAAAGGTCCTGTCTTTTACTATCTTCCAAGGGCACAGCTGTGTGGAGATATGAGTAGTAACGGAACTAACATTATCACTTGTTTGTGTGCTATGACCCGATACACATAGCCACAAGAAGAAAACAAGGTAGCTCCTGATCTGCCGGGGAGGGGTGGAACCAGCCATGACCAAGCATTTTTAGGTCCACTGTATGAGACGTCAGCATTTCCTGTCCGTTGGGCTCTTACTATATCCACTTGGTTGTGTGGGTATTGCGACCAGCTCCCTTATCGATAAGTTATTTGAATAAAGATTTAGTTTAAGTATAACTCTGACTTGTGTGATAAGTTTGTCTCTCCTCATTTGATAGTATTTAAAATATCCACCACCATTACCAAATAGGGCTATCGTCTGTATACCACCCCTACCTTGTCACAACAACTGATTGGCTCAAACGCATTAAGAAGGAAAGACATTCCACAAGGCACACCTGTTAATTGAAATGGATTCCAGGTGACTACCTCATGGAACTGGTTGAGAGAATGCCAAGAGTGTGCAAAGCTGTCATCAAGGCAAAAGGTGGCTACTTTGAAGAATCTCAAATATAAAATATGTCTTGATTTGTTTAACACTTGTTTGGTTACTACATGATTCCATATGTGTTATTTCATAGTTTTGATGTCTTCACTATTATTCTACAATGTAGCAAATAGTAAAAATAAAGAAAAACCCTTGAATGAGTAGGTGTGTCCAAACTTTTGACTGGTAGTGTATGTCCGAGACTTCGTTCGTCCGGCCATGTACTGCCGAATTCATAGTTGTCAAGGCGTCAGTGTAATGCGGTAGGACGAAGTCAGGCGCAGGACACAGAGCTACTCGAAAAACGTACTTTACTCGTAGGTATCTTAATGAACATACCTCCACGCAGGGAGGAACAAACCCGCTCACATACGACAACCAAAACATGGACAAACACGCACAACACACAGTGTGAGCCAGAGGGTTAAATAGGGAAGACATAATTACAAGATGGGAAACAGGTGAGACCAATACAGACAAAACAAGTAGAACATAGAAACATGGATCGGTAGCAGCTAGTACTCCCGTGACGACGAATGCCGAAGCCTGCCCGAGCAAGGAGGAGGGGCCATGCCATGCGCCGACCCCGGCCTCGGGGGCGGCCAGGAGGACGCGGAGCAGGGCGAGTGGTCTAAGGCACTGCATCGCAGTGCTAGCTGTGCCACTAGAGATCCTGGTTCGAATCCAGGCTCTGTCGTAGCCGGCCGCGACCGGGAGACCCATGGGGCGGCGCAGAATTGGCCCAGCGTCGTCCAGGGTAGGGGAGGGAATGGCCGGCAGGGATGTAGCTCAGTTGGTAGAGCATGGCATTTGCAACGCCAGGGTTGTGGGTTCAATTCCCACAGGGGGCCAGTATGAAAAATAAATAAAAATAATGTATGCACTCACTAACTGTAAGTCGCTCTGGATAAGAGCGTCTGCTAAATGACTAAATTGTAAATTGTAAATTGTATGACTACGGTGGAAATCCCTCAACATGGAGGGATCAAGGATGCACCGTTCATCCGGACCCAGCACCGTTCCTCCGGACCATACCCATCCCACTCCACGAGATACTGCAGGCCCCGCACCCGACGCCTCGAATCCAAGATGGAACGGACCAAGTACGCCGGTGCCCCCTCGATGTCCAGTGGGGGCGGAGGAACCTCCCTTACCTCAGACTCCTGGAGTGGACCAGCTACTACCGGCCTGAGGAGAGACACATGGAACGAGGGGTTAATACGGTAATTCAGAGGAAGCTGTAACCTATAACAAACCTCATTCAATCTCCTCAGGACTGTAAATGGCCCCACAAACCGCCGACCCAGCTTCCGGCAGGGCAGGCGAAGGGGCAGGTTTCGGGTCGAGAGCCAGACCCGGTCCCTCGGTGCATACACCGGGGCCTCACTGCGGTGGCGGTCGGCGCTCGCCTTTTGTCGCCTGATGGCCCGCTGCAGGCGTACATGGGCAGCGTTCCAGGTCTCTTCCGAGCGCCGAAACCACTCATCCACCGCAGGAGCCTTGATCTGGCTCTGATGCCAAGGTGCCAGGACCGGCTGATAACCTAACACACACTGAAAGGGAGAAAGGTTAGTGGATGAGTGGCGGAGTGAGTTTTGGGCCATCTCTGCCCATGGGATAAAACCCGACCACTCCCCCGGCCGGTCCTGGCAATAGGACCGCAGAAACCTACCCATATCCTGGTTAACTCTCTCCACCTGCCCATTACTCTCGGGGTGAAAACCTGAGGTCAGGCTGATCGAGACCCCCAGACGTTCCATGAACGCCTTCCAGACCCTTGAGGTGAACTGGGGACCCCGATCCGATACAATATCCTCAGGCACCCCGTAGTGCCGGAATACTTGTTTAAATAGGGCCTCAGCAGTTTGTAGGGCCGTAGGGAGACCTGGCATAGGAATGAGGGGGGAAGGTCCGTAACAAAATCCACTGATAGGTGGGACCACAGCTGTTGTGGAACGGGTAGGGGTTGTAATTTCCCTCTGGGTAGGTGTCTAGGTGCCTTACACTGGGCGCACACCGAGCAGGAGGAAACATAAACCCTCATGTCCTTGGCTAAAGTGGGCCACCAGTACTTCCCACTAAGACAGTGCACTGTCCGACCGATGCCAGGATGACCAGAGGAGGGTGACGTGTGAGCCCAACAGATCAATCGAGCGGCACATACATACGACCCTCTGGACACTGGGGGGAGTGGGCTCGGTACGTAACACCTGCTCGATGTCCGCGTCAACCTCCCACACCACCGATGCCACCAGACACGACGCCGGAAGTATGGGAGTGGGCTCAATGGACCTCTCCTCTGTGTCATACAGTCGGGACAGGGCGTCTGCCTTAGAGTTCTGGGAACCTGGTCTGTAAGTAAGAGTAAACACAAAACGAGTGAAGAACATGGCCCACCTTGCCTGGTGAGGGTTCAATCTCCTCGCCGCCCGGATGTACTCTAGATTGCGATGGTCAGGGTGTTTAGCCCTCTCAAGCCAATACCTCCACACTTTCAGAGCCTTAACCACAGCTAACAGCTCCCTGTCCCACACATCATAGTTGCGCTCCGCCGGACTGAGCTTCTTAGAAAAGAAAGCACAGGGGCGGAGCTTTGGTGGCGTACCCGAGCGCTGAGACAGTACAGCTGCTATCCCAGCCTCGGACGCGTCTACCTCAACCTGGAATGCTAAGGAGGGATCCGGATGAGCCAGCACTGGAGCCGAGGTAAACAGGTCCTTCAGATGACCAAAAGCCCTGTCCGCCTCAGCTGACCACTGCAGTCGCACTGGTCCCCCCTTCAGCAAGGAGGTAATGGGAGCCGCTACCTGACCAAAGCCCCGGATAAACCTCCGGTAGTAGTTGGCAAAACCCAAGAATCGCTGCACCTCCTTCACCGTGGTTGGAGTCGGCCAATTACGCACGGCCGAAATGCGGTCAATCTCCATCTCCACCCCTGACGCGGACAGGCGGTGCCCTAGGAAGGAGATGGACTCTTGGAAGAACAGACATTTCTCCGCCTTCACATACAGGTCATGCTCCAACAGTCGACCAAGCACTTGACGCACCAGGGACACATGATCAGCCCGTGTAGCGGAGTATATGAGAATGTCATCAAAATACACCACTACACCCTGTCCGTGCAGGTCCCTGAAAATCTAATCAACAAAGGATTGGAAGACTGATGGAGCATTCATCAACCCGTATGGCATGACAAGGTACTCATAGTGCCCAGAGGTGGTACTGAATGCTGTCTTCCACTCATCTCCCTCCCGGATACGCACCAGGTTGTACGCGCTCCTGAGATCCAATTTAGTGAAGAAGCGCGCCCCGTGCAATGACTCTGTCATACTAGCAATCAGAGGTAGTGGATAGCTGTACTTCACAGTGATCTGATTAAGACCACGGTAGTCAATGCACGGGCGTAAGCCACCATCCTTCTTCTTCACAAAAAAGAAACTTGAGGAGACAGGGGGAGTGGAACGCCGAATGTATCCCTGCCTCAGAGATTCGGTGACATATGTTTCCATTGCCGCCGTCTCCTCCTGTGACAGAGGATACACGTGACTCCGGGGAAGTGCAGCGCCTACCTGGAGGTTTATCGCACAATCTCCCTGTCGATGGGGTGGTAATTGAGTCGCCTTCTTTTTACAGATCAGATAGAGACACATTTTTTCTTCATGTCCCTCCTGCGTCTTCATCCAGAGTGTAGCTGTGACCTCCCTAATCAGACCTGACCCTAAATGGCGACTCTCTAGGGCATGTACAGGGAAGGGCACAGCAACAGGCACAATAGGAATCCCTAAACTACGGGAAAACTGACGATCAATAAAGTTCCCAGCTGCGCCTGAATCTACTAGCGCCTTATGCTGGAAACGAGGGGAAAACTCTGGAAATACAACATCTATACACATATGCGCAACAGGGAGCTCTGGGTGAGTCGGGTGCCTACTCACCTGAAACGATCCACCAGTGCTCTGCCTACTGCCTCGACTCCTTAAAGACCCTCCCCAGCACCGACCAGCAGTGTGTCCTCTGCGGCACAGTTGGTGCAGGGGACGGCCCCTCTACCGGTCTCCCTAAGAGCAGCACCTCCGAGCTCCATAGGGGTAGGGTCGGAGGTGCTGGGGGATGGAATGGACGGCCCCTGATCCGGACGTCCGCGGGTGGCCAACAGGTTATCCAGCCTGATTGACATATCCATCAGTTGGTCCAGGTTAAGGTTGGTGTCCCTGCAGGCCAGTTCCCGACGAACGTCCTCGCTTAGGCTGCATCGGTAGTGGTCGATAAGGGCCCTCTCATTCCATCCCGCGCTGGCAGCCAGAGTCCTAAAGTCCAGTGCAAAATCCTGTGCGCTCCTCTTCCCCTGTCTGAGGTGGAATAGACGTTCGCCCGCCGCTCTCCCCTCCGGCGGATGATCGAATACCGCCCGAAAGCGGCGGGTAAACTCCTCATAACGAACAGATGCTGCGTCTATTCCTCCCCACTCGGCGTTGGCCCACTTGAGCGCTTTCCCGGACAGACAGGAGATGAGGGCGGACACGCTCTTGTATCCCGAGGGAGCCGGGTGGATGGTTGCCAGGTATAGCTCTACCTAGAGCAAAAAACCTTGACACCCGGCAGCTGTACGTATGCCCTCGGGAGCAAGAGCCGAATCCCACTGGACCCAGGTGGTGAAAAGGTGGACAGCGGTGTTGGTGGTGGTGTAGTTGGAGGAGGTATAGGAAAACCTCCTCTCTCCCATCTCTCCGTAGTATTCACCACGCGTTCCATTGCGGTGCCGAGAGCCTGGATCATGGTCGCTTGTTGTTGGACGCGTTCCTCCATCGATCCGGCTGGCATGGCTGTACCTGCTGACTCCATAAATGGTGCGTGTTATTGGCAAGGCGTCAGTGTAATGCGGTAGGACGAAGTCAGGCGAAGGACACAGAGCTACTCAAAAAACTTACTTTACTCGTAGGTATCATAATGAACATATCTCCACGCAGGGAGGAACAAACCCGCTCAAATACGACAACCAAAACATGGACAAACACGCACAACACACAGTGTGAGCCAGAGGGTTAAATAGGGAAGACATAATTACAAGATGGGAAACAGGTGAGACCAATACAGACAAAACAAGTAGAACCTAGAAACATGGATCGGTAGCAGCTAGTACTCCGGTGACGACGAACGTCGAAGCCTGCCCGAGCAAGGAGGAGGGGCAGCCTGGGCTGAATTCGTGACAATAGTAAAACTCCTTGTATGCTATTTTTATCTCACTCGAGTTGTGTTCTGATTATGAGGGGGTCCCTGATGAATTTGCTATCACAAAAGTGGTCCTGGTCCCAAAAGGTTTAATAACCCCTGATGTACAGTATATTAGGGAAAAGGAAAGGGGGATACCTAGTCATTTGTACAACTGAATGCATTCAACTGAAATGTATCTTCCACATTTAACCCAACCCCTCTGAATCAGAGGTGCGGAGGGCTGCTTTAATCGACATCCACGTCTTCGGCGCCCGGGGAAATTATGGGGTTATGCATAAAACGTAATGCTACCGTAAGTCCATACAACCTGCTTTTCCAATCACTCCAATTCAAGGTCACCCTAAAAACATACGGTCACTTACAACATGTCGGCTACCTAACCAATCATTTTTTAAAGGGGCAATCTGGGATTCAAACAACAAACCAACACCCCACCACTTTTTGGGTAAACAGCGGGTTGTGATGGAGTGGCAGTTGAACTAAGCTCATGAGGCATTTAGAAATTATATTTTTCAAGAATCAATATTTCATTGATTTTATTGTCCAAAAATGGATGTACCAATCCTAGATTGTCCCTTTAATTCAGGGTTCGGTCCAATTTTATATATACGTTTATCTCCAATAAACTTATTTTCAGAATGTAATCAGATTTACCAAAGTTGTTGTACCGCATTGCTATTTGCAGTCCTTTTCCAATTGCTGGCCTGAAAGGAACTCCACTTCCAATCAATGGCAATTTATTATGTGATATTACAAGCATATTACCCAATAGTGAGTTGGAAATTACATTTCAAATTATTTCAATCAAATTATATTTTATTGTATGAGGCTAGGTAAGGCTGTGTAAAGTAAACCACATCTCTCTCTCTCTCTCTCTCTCTCTCTCTCTCTCTCTCTCTCTCTCTCT
>NC_139997.1:17832701-18066786 GCF_964263955.1 Coregonus lavaretus | reverse complement strand
TTCAGATTACCTCAACAAACTGACAACTAGAATGCCAAAGGTCTGCAAGGCTGTAATTGCTGCAAATGGAGGATTCTTTTGACGAAAGCAGTTTGAAAGACACAATTATTATTTCAATTAAAAATCATTATTTCTAACTTTGTCAATGACTACATCTCCTATGCATTTTGCTATATTTCCTATTCAAACTCATTTCATGTATTTTTTTTTGGGAAAACAAGTTCATTTCTAAGTGACCCCAAACTTTTGAATGGTAGTGTATATGTATTTTTTTTTTAGGAAATCAGTCGGAGTCTCAACTTACTGTTGAGATTTAGAATAGTAGAATACCCAAGGTGCAAGATGAGTAGAACTGCCTGAAATGTGTTATAACATTTCAACATTTTCTCTCCGCCCCATGGCAAAATGTGTAGAACTGCAGAAATCTTGCATTAAAACAGCAAAGATGTCTCTCTGCCTCATGGAAAGATGAGTAGAATTGCATGAAATGTGTTATAAAATTGCCAAATCCAACCAAATCTTGCTTAGGGACCCCAAAAGGCTAGAGCCAGCCCTGAATACAGTCTCCATGAACGCAGGAACATTGCCTTCAAATTTAAATTGCGCCATGGTGCTGAACTTCTGCAATAAGGATTGAATCGGGCCCTTACACACACACAGTGTGGTTAAGGTTAGGGTTAAGGTTTAAGATTGTATGACTTTGTGGCTGTGCCAGCTAGTGACCACACTGCAGAGCTGCCTCCACGGCAAGATTCATGACAATAAATGCCAACATGCATTACAATATGTAATAATGAATCTTAGTATTCTAGAAGAATGTGTAAAATGAAAGGAAAACTTAACATGATGAACAGGAATTATATTTACTCTTCACCGGTGGCCAATAAGATCTGTCTGAAAACCACACCCCTAATACGCCATGCCTCCTGAAAATAACCAGAGGATTACATAAAAAAATACACAGCTGCTAGGTCAACCCAGCATGTAAGTAAAACATACCCAATTGATGGTTAAATTAACATGTTTGGGTAATCCCAACAAAACAACATGTTGGGTTATTAATTCAACCCACTGGGCACAGAAGTCAATTCACATTGGTTCAACGTAATTTCATTGAAATTAAGTGGAAACAACGTTGATTCAACCAGTTTGTGCCACTTGGGAACCCAACTGGCTGGGTCAAAATAACACAGCATGTGTTCTGTCCAATAATTACCAGTGCTGGGTTACCAAATAACACAAATTGGGTTGTTTTTAACCAAGTATTTTTTTGTGTAAACACACACAAACACACACACGCACAGACATACTTGTTGTGGAGGAGACTGAGTCAGATTGCCATGCAGAATATCAATGAGTCATCAGAGATTAACATGTCACTGTGTCAATAAGGGGAGCGGCACAGGGCAGCAGCGCAATATGTTGGAGGAGGATTTAACCTCTTCAATCTCTAACCCTCATCCTTCTTCTTCTTCCTCACAAAATCCTCCTCTTGTTCAATAAATCACGGTCAATGTCGGTGTTTTGGAAAGAAATCTCTTCATGGAGAGAACTCCAAAATTGCCCATTTCACACTATCGGGCCGTCTCGATCAGTATTATACTTTGCGGTACTGGTTCCGATATGTCCTGTTCCCATTGTCCTTTTGATATGAAAGGTCTGCCTAGGGCTGTTGTGGTGACCATATTACTGCCACACCTGCAGTCATGAGTCATCACCGCAGTAAATGTCCATGGGACCATATTAGAGTTTATTTATAGGCTTATGAGCCCAAGCCGAAAACATTACCTTAATTAAAATTATATGATTGTGCGGTTATACAATACATATCCTACAGCATATTAGGCATGGCAGAAAAACATAAAATAAAACTGATTTAAGATGTCTTTGGTACATAACTGGTCTAGCCTATACTCCAAAATTAAACAAATTCTAGCAATCACCTTTGAGTGTGGACTGTATTATTATTCATACTGGATGGACTGGTTACCATATGCTACACTCCAAATGTTCTATCCATGAGTCTGGGAGATAACGTATAGCCCTAGGGAATGCTGTTGCATGGTTCATTGATTGTGCAAGGTGGCTTACAGCCTACAATTAGTGAATTTGTATTTGATTTTTAATAGCCTAGTAATAGGGATTTTTTATTTATTTTCATAATGAATTTGGTGACACGTTACCTTTAGCTATACAGAATATCTCACCACCATGAGTTTCCATCTCCTCCTCTCTCTCCTTTAATCCTTTCTTGAGCGCGCAGACGGGTTGTCAACAGTTTAGTGAAATATGTTCCGTTGCGAAAACATGTTACTGTCGATGTTCCCAAACGGATTTCACTTGGTTTCCCAAATTCAGCACTGGGTAGCTGCAGGAACTAGGTTGGAGAGCCCACGGCATACCGAGTTTGGGTGGAATATCACCTGTCGGTCAGCGAGAGCATGCTCCTCAAACAGTGTTTGATGTGTGGAGTGAAATAAGTTGTTCTTATATTTATTTCTCAGCTGCTGGTATTAAGCACAGCTCCGCTATGAAACCAAAGTAGCCTACAAAACAGACAGGCGGGAAAGCTTGCGGCCTCCATTCGCTATTTGAGTGCATACAGATGACACATCTTTTTCCCCTGCCCTGTTCCTGCCCATTTGATAAATGGGCCATTCGATATCGAAACAAATTGTACATATTATTAAAGACAAGATTAACTTGAGAATAGTCTGATGGGTGAACATTTGATCACTTGTTGGGAGAACAGCTGTGCAGCCTGAGTCAAGGAACAGAGCGCAAGCTTTTTTTGTTACTTTCTCAAATCATTAATAGCCTATAGTCGCACCATGTAGCCCATATATGTTTTGATTTCTAAGACATTCTAAGGTTTGTATCATTCACAACTAAAGTTGCCAAATAACTAAAAATATAGCATATAGGAGCTGTTTCAAATGATCACTTTTAAGCTCAACATATCCACTTCATAAGCGTACTTGCTCTGTAATGGGACAAATATCCTTTCTATTTATTCAGCTCAGTTCAATTATATTATTCTTACTATAAAATAATATAAAATAAAATAATGGAACGGGACTTACAGTATAAGCATATTTTGTCAGCTAAATGAACAAGCCTACAACATTTACATATACGTCATTTAGCAGACGCTCTTATCCAGAGCGACTTACAGTTAGTGCATACATTATTATTATTTTTATTTTTTTCATACTGGCCCCCCGTGGGAATCGAACCCACAACCCTGGCGTTGCAAACGCCATGCTCTATCAACTGAGCTACCTCCCTGCCGGCCATTCCCTCCCCTACCCTGGACGACGCTGGGCCAATTGTGCGCCGCCCCATTGGTCTCCCGGTTGCGGCCGGCTACAGCAGAGCCTGGATAAAACCTATGGCATGGAGCATAGCCAGATAGCATAGGCCTACAGTAGGCAAACACATATTTTGTTCTTCTGAAATACATTTTCTTCATATCATAATATTCCTTTAGACCTGACTAAAATAAATAATGGATTTATTGTGATGGTGTATATTAAATTGATTTATTATACTTTTTTAAATGTAGATTTTCCAAAGATGTACATCAGAGGCTTGTATGCCTGGAGGCCTGGAGATGCTAAACATGTTTATGTTAATTTACAGTAAATTACTGACTTTTGCATGACAATAACCGGCTGACAAAACGTCATGACCGCCACAGCCCTAGGTCTGCCTGGGTTTATATATGGTTTCAGCTGCAGAAAGAATGATAACCAATTATAATACTAGCATATAACAGCATCCATTCTCATCATCACAGCAACTATCCTTGTCAGCTTTGTAGACTGTCACAAACAGGATTCGTTGAATGGGGTCATCTTCCCCACAAATAAGTCCATCTCTCAGTCTCTCTCTCTTTCTCTCTTTGGAAACATATGTCCTTGAACCAACACTAAGGTTAGAGGAGAGAGTTAAAAGATGGAAAGAAAAGGGGGATGAAAGAAAGAGTGAGAGAAACGGAGAGAGAGAGAGAGAGAGAGAGAGAGAGAGAGAGAGAGAGAGAGAGAGAGAGAGAGAGAGAGAAAGAGAGAGAGAGAGAGAGAGAGAGAGAGAGAGAGCCAGCTCAGCAGATCTGGTCTCATTCGATCTCAGAGTCTCTCCTGCCCCTCAGCTATTTGAGCCACATTGATTTGGTCATGTAATTCTGGTCTGATTTGGCTCTGCAAATCAATGGTTGCCCACTGACTTCCTGTGTGCCAGGCAGCCATTAGCCTGTGAGGAAAGGGAATCGGAATTCTCTTATCTTCCGGGTGGGAGATTTTCACACTAAACTTCAGGAGGAAAAATGGTTTGGCTCTACCTCAAGCCATAAATCAGTGGGCAAAAACGGGCATGGGACATCATAATAATGTAATTTTCTGGTTGTAAACTCATTTTCTGGTTGTAGAAACATGAGATATCAACCAGATTACAACCAGTTAAAAACATTATTTTTTCTGGTTGCTAAAAAAACATTGTTTTATCAGTAGACAAAATGCCATTAGAATAACGTTCTTGCGTCTAGTTTTGAAACCACCTTACTGGAAAAGTCTGAACCTGTTTCTCTTCCAGGTGACAATGCCATGGAAATCAGAGGTATACATGTCAAAAACACACTAACAATGGCTGTTCAATCATTCTTACTAATGATGACTAAAAGGAACAGTAACACATTCAGGAGATTATATTACGTATATACAGTATACAATACATATAGCATACTCATACTGTAGGAAGGCAGTTCAAGAGCTCCCATCACTTGGTACTATTAGGTTATGTCCCAAATGACACTATTCCCTACATAGTGCACTACTTTTGACCAGGCCACATAGGGCTCTGGTCAAAAGTAGTGCACTATGTAGGGAATAGGGTGCCATTTGGGACACAGCCTAATAGTACCAAGTCATGGGAGCTCTTGAACTGCCTTCCTACAGTATGAGTATGCTATATGTATTGTATACTGTATATACGTAATATAATATCCTGAATGTGTTACTGTTCCTTTTAGTCATCATAACCTTACTGTACACCACTGCAGGGCAATGTGAGAATGAATGCTGGTGGGTTGGAAATTAATGATGTTGAACCACAGAGAGAGAGCCATGGTCCAGTGAACGCACTACTGCTACTCTTCAGCCAGCCAGCATGTCCTGAAGGTCACAGCACCCCTCTCTGTGTCTCCAAGCATCACTCACATACACACACATGCAAAACACACACACAAAAAAAACATACACACACAAGCACACACGCATGTGTACACACAAGCGTGAAGACACATGCACAAGTTAATACACACACACACACAGGCACAGGTCTCAGACACAACTCTTCATTCTCTGCTTAATTTAGCCATCGATTTTCGAATATCGCACCGAAATCCTTGAGGGCGAGAGGGATCATCAGAAGCCAAATCATCCATCCTGGGTACCCGATCTGGGGCCAAACACAGCTGAGAGAAATATTGCTCACCAGAGAACCAGAGAGCAACAAACCACTAACACACCAAATATGAAACATGGGTATTGGGGAAAGTGAGAGAAATGAGATTGTGCTTGCTGCTGCACAGTAGCAAAAGAGAATGGAACATACTGTATAGTTTATAGTAGATGAACACTAATTATGAGACATGGATTGGGTGTTGCTGCTACACACACAGCAATAGAGAAGGGATGGCACATAGCCTTTAGTTGGTAGGGGAATATCAAATGCTGGTATGAGACATGGGGGATTGACGGAAGAGAGAAATTGACTTTGCAGTGCACAGCAATAGAGAATGGATGGAACAGAATAGATGAACGTCCAATATGAACCATGGGTATTGGGGATAGCATGGAACGTAGAAGTCGGTACACACACAGCCATAAAAAATGTATCATAGCTTTGCCGCAGATAGCAGATGAACATTCAATATGAAACCTGGGCATTGGGGATATAATTAAATCAACTTGGTGCATTTATAAAACGGTGAATGGGAGATTGGGGAATTGAGCATGTTGGATGGAAATGAAATACAAATTCTGCATCACAAATAGCACCCTATTCCCAACATCAGGGTTTCCTAAACTCTGTCCTTGGGCCCCCCCATTTTGTTTTGTGCCCTAGCACTAAACAGCTGATTAAAATAACCAACTCATTATCAAGCTTTCATTATTTGAATCAGCTGTGTAGTGCTAGGGCACAAACCAAAATGTGCACCCCGGGGAGGCCCCAGGAGCGAGTTCAAATCAAATCAAATCAAATTTTATTGGCCACATGCGCCGAATACAACAGGTGCAGACATTACAGTGAAATGCTTACTTACAGCCCTTAATCAACAGTGCATTTATTTTAAATAAAAAAGTAAAATAAAACAACAACAAAAAAGTGTTGAGAAAAAAAGAGCAGAAGTAAAATAAAATAACAGTAGGGAGGCTATATATACAGGGGGGTACCGGTGCAGAGTCAATGTGCGGGGGCACCGGCTAGTTGAGGTAGTTGAAGTAATATGTACATGTAGGTAGAGTTAAAGTGACTATGCATAAATAATTAACAGAGTAGCAGCAGCGTAAAAAGATGGGGTGGGGGGGCAGTGCAAATAGTCCGGGTAGCCATGATTAGCTGTTCAGGAGTCTTATGGCTTGGGGGTAGAAGCTGTTGAGAAGTCTTTTGGACCTAGACTTGGCACTCCGGTACCGCTTGCCGTGCGGTAGCAGAGAGAACAGTCTATGACTAGGGTGGCTGGAGTCTTTGACAATTTTGAGGGCCTTCCTCTGACACCGCCTGGTATAGAGGTCCTGGATGGCAGGAAGATTGGCCCCAGTGATGTACTGGGCCGTACGCACTACCCTCTGTAGTGCCTTGTGGTCGGAGGCCAAGCAGTTGCCATACCAAGCGGTGATGCAACCAGTCAGGATGCTCTCGATGGTGCAGCTGTATAATTGTTTGAGGATCTGAGGACCAATGCCGAATCTTTTCAGTCTCCTGAGGGGGAATAGGCTTTGTCGTGCCCTCTTCACGACTGTCTTGGTGTGTTTGGACCATGATAGTTCGTTGGTGATGTGGACACCAAGGAACTTGAAGCTCTCAACCTGTTCCACTACAGCGCTGTCGATGAGAATGGGGGCGTGCTCAGTCCTCTTTTTTTTCCTGTAGTCCACAATCATCTCCTTTGTCTTGGTCACGTTGAGGGAGAGGTTGTTATCCTGGAACCACACGGCCAGGTCTCTGACCTCCTCCCTATAGGCTGTCTCATCGTTGTCGGTGATCAGGCCTACCACTGTTGTGTCGTCGGCAAACTTAATGATGGTGTTGGAGTCGTGCCTGGCCATGCAGTCATGGGTGAACAGGGAGTACAGGAGGGGACTGAGCACGCACCCCTGAGGGGCCCCCGTGTTGAGGATCAGTGTGGCAGATGTGTTGTTACCTACCCTTACCACCTGGGGGCGGCCCGTCAGGAAGTCCAGGATCCAGTTGCAGAGGGAGGTGTTTAGTCCCAGGATCCTTAGCTTAGTGATGAGCTTTGAGGGCACTATGGTGTTGAATGCTGAGCTGTAGTCAATGAATAGCATTCTCACGTAGGTGTTCCTCTTGTCCAGGTGGGAAAGGGCAGTGTGGAGTGCAATAGAGATTGCATCATCTGTGGATCTGTTGGGGCGGTATGCAAATTGGAGTGGGTCTAGAGTTTCTGGGATAATGGTGTTGATGTGAGCCATGACCAGCCTTTCAAAGCACTTCATGGCTACAGACGTCAGTGCTACGGGTCGGTAGTCATTTAGGCAGGTTATCTTAGTGTCCTTGGGCACGGGGACTATGGTGGTCTGCTTGAAACATGTTGGTATTACAGACTCAGTCAGGGACATGTTGAAAATGTCAGTGAAGACTCTTGCCAGTTGGTCAGCACATGCTCGGAGTACACGTCCTGGTAATCCATCTGGCCCTGCGGCCTTGTGAATGTTGACCTGCTTAAAAGTCTTACTCACATCGGCTACGGAGAGCGTGATCACATAGTCATCCGGAACAGCTGGTGCTCTCATGCATGCTTCAGTGTTGCTTGCCTCGAAGCGAGCATAGAAGTGGCTTAGCTCGTCTGGTAGGCTTGTGTCACTGGGAAGCTCGCGGCTGTGCTTCCCTTTGTAGTCTGTAATAGTTTTCAAGCCCTGCCACATCCGACGAGTGTCAGAGCCGGTGTAGTACGATTCAATCTTAGTCCTGTATTGACTCTTTGCCTGTTTGATGGTTCGTCGGAGGGCATAGCGGGCTTTCTTATAAGCGTCCGGGTTAGAGTCCCGCTCCTTGAAAGCGGCAGCTCTACCCTTTAGCTCAGTGCGGATCTTTCCTGTAATCCATGGCTTCTGGTTGGGGTACGTACGGTCACTGTGGGGACGACAGCATCGATGCACTTATTGATGAAGCCAATGACTGATGTGGTGTACTCCTCAATGCTATCTGAAGAATCCCGCAAAACAGTCCTGTAGCTTAGCACCTGCGTCATCTGACCACTTTTTTATTAACCGAGTCACTGGTGCTTCCTGCTTTAGTTTTTGCTTATAAGCAGGAATCAGGAGGATAGAGTTATGGTCAGATTTGCCCATTGGAGGGCGAGGGAGAGCTTTGTATGCGTCTCTGTGTGTGGAGTAAAGGTGGTCTAGAGTTTATTTTCCTCTGGTTACACATTTAACATGCTGGTAGAAATGAGGTAGAATGGATTTAAGTTTCCCTGCATTAAAGTCCCAGGCCACTAGGAGTGCTGCCTCTGGATGAGCGTTTTCCTGTTGACTTATGGCCTTATACAGCTCATTCAGTGCAATCTTAATGCCCGCATTGGTTTGTGGTGGTAAATAGACAGCTATGCAAAATATAGATGAAAACTCTCTTGGTAAATAGTGTGGTCTACAGCTTATCATAAGATACTCTACCTCAGGCGAGCAAAACCTTGAGACTTCCTTAGTATTTGATTTTGTGCACCAGCTGTTGTTTACAAATATACACAGACCACCACCCCTTTTCTTACCGGAGTCAGCCGTTCTATCCTGCCGATGTAGCGTATAGCCCGCTAGCTGTATGTTATCCATGTCGTCGTTCAGCCACGACTCGGTGAAACATAAGATATTACAGTTTTTAATGTCCCGTTGGTAGGATAACCGTAATCATATGTCATCCAATTTATTTTCCAATTATTGAAGATTGGCTAATAGGATTGATGGGAGCGGCAGTTTACTCGCTCGCCGTCGGATCCTTACAAGGCACCCCGACCTACGTCCACGATATCTCCGTCTCTTCCTCATGCGAATGACAGGGATTTGGGCCTTGTCGGGTGTCTGTAGGATATCCTTCGCGGCCACCTCGTTGAATAAAAATTATTTGTCCATTACGAGGTGACTAATCGCTGTCCTGATATCCAGAAGCTCTTTTTGGTTATAAGAGACAATGGCAGAAACATTATGTACAAAATAAATTACAAATAATGCGGAAAAACACACATAATAGTACAATTGGTTAGAGGGCTGTAAAACGGCAGCCACCTGCCTTACGTAGTGCATTACTTTTGACTAGACCCCTATGAGCCCTGGTAACATAAAGTAGTGCACTATTAGAATAGGGTGCCATTTGGGATGCAGCCAAAGACTATAGCACAGAATGTTAACCATGGGGGGCTGGTAAGAATGCAACAAATTGATACGCTCCACTCAATGTGATATGCCATAATATGCAATTCCATGCAACAACCCTCAACTTGATGCAAGTACAGTACGTGACACGACTCAATGTGACACCAACACTGGCTGTGATGCATCCATTTTCAACTTAAGACCGAATGGAATAGATTAATTGTTTACCAACGCTCAATGTGATGTCACTCTACTGTGTGACGCTAACCGTTGAGGCTATACAGTACTATACTATACTATACTA
This sequence comes from Coregonus lavaretus, assembly GCF_964263955.1. Classification (NCBI taxonomy): domain Eukaryota; kingdom Metazoa; phylum Chordata; class Actinopteri; order Salmoniformes; family Salmonidae; genus Coregonus; species Coregonus lavaretus. The sequence continues at coordinate 18,056,874 of NC_139997.1, read as the reverse complement.
TGGCAATATACAAACCCCCAACAGGAGAGGAGAGACAGACTGAGCATGTGCAGACATTTACCTTAAAGGTGCAATATGCAGGAAGCGCTCCGCCATTTCCTGGTTGCTAAAATTCCTAATTTCAGTTTATGTGACAAAACAAGCACTCAGAGTGAAGAGAATAATTGTACCATTTAAACCACTGTGAAATATATTTTCAATAACCAAAAATATTGTATTTTCAGCTGTTTGAAGCTGGTGTTCAAAACTGAAAGACGCAAAAAACTAAACTTAAGAACTGAGGCATAGAAATAGCGCACATAGAACAGATCTACTGCTTCTTATACTTGCTTTCAATGAGAATAACAGACCTTTAACACACATTTCTATGTGAATTTGGTCGGGTTGCCCAAAAAGTTACATATTGTAGATTTAACTAAGGGAGACAACCCAGCTGAGGATGAGGGGAATAAAGGCCTGACTGTGGAGAGAATGGTGTGTGTGTGTGTGTGTGTGTGTGTGTACTAAAGCAGAGTAGGTGAAGTCACGTCCAGTGCCAGACTGCCGCAGTAACCGGGGGCAAGACAGGATAACCCTCTGTCATCAATAACACCGCTAGCTTATTTTGGATTTACTTTTTTGAACCCCAAACACAAATAGGACACATGGAAAGTTGTTTCCTTAGGCATTAATCATGCAAACACATTTTCTTTTTTATTGTGACAAGGCATTCTCTATCCATGGAAGGAGGGGTGAGCAGCAATGTTCCCTCTAAACTGCGCACATGCGCGGACGCGCACCTCCTCCAGGACTGCTGCGCAAAATAAATGCCATGCCACTCAGAGACACAAGAGATTGAACTTCACTGAGTTCGCCCTATTAGTCTGCATTATATAGACCAACGTTTTTTCTGTGATGGAATCAACATAATATCAGCCCCTTTTCAATGCAACAAACCAAAACAAATCAAACTTTGCAAGATTGAGTCTATGATTTTGTTGTAGGCAGAGCCAGAACGCAACTGAGTAGAATTCTATTGGTGGGGGTAGCCCACAAGCGGTCTTTCAATCCCCCGTGAGTGAATGCGCTTTTCAGATAATCTCAGATAATTTGTTGATATTCTTTGCTAGTTAGCGAGTTATTAGCCCAGTTATAGATAAGTATAGGTCAGCAATTGGGAGTTACTGCTTCCAACAAAACATGTTGGCTACATTTCAAGCTGTCTTTGAAAAGCTAGTCAGGTAAAAAGCTTACGTCTTAATTAAAGGGGCAGTGTTGTGTTTTGAGACAGGTTGGAATATGCAAATAAGACAATAGGCAGAGGTTTAGCCTACATTGTCTAATTCTCTGTATGGTAATAATAATTAATTTTATTTTGTAAAGTGGCTTCTTGCATCATACACCACAAGACAATGCAATTTACAGTCACCTATTTGGCCCATGGTGTTACAGACCAAGTAAAAAATAATTAATTAATGTCAAGCCCTTCATAATGTAAAAATGTTTTTAAAAGTCTCATGCAATGTAGGCCTGCATTGAACACCACCAGTGGCGACCCGTCATTAAGGGCAGGTGAGACAGAGCCTGTTTTGCATGTTATTTTGGCATTAATACATGTCACATATCAGTTTGCAAACCATGTAAAAAAATATATATATATACAGTGGGGAAAAAAAGTATTTAGTCAGCCACCAATTGTGCAAGTTCTCCCACTTAAAAAGATGAGAGAGGCCTGTAATTTTCCTCATAGGTACACGTGAACTATGACAGACAAAATGAGATATTTTTTTCCAGAAAATCACATTGAAGGATTTTTAATGAATTTATTTGCAAATGATGGTGGAAAATAAGTATTTGGTCAATAACAAAAGTTTCTCAATACTTTGTTATATACCCTTTGTTGGCAATGACACAGGTCAAACGTTTTCTGTAAGTCTTCACAAGGTTTTCACACACTGTTGCTGGTATTTTGGCCCATTCCTCCATGCAGATCTCCTCTAGAGCAGTGATGTTTTGGGGCTGTCGCTGGGCAACACAGACTTTCAACTCCCTCCAAAGATTTTCTATGGGGTTGAGATCTGGAGACTGGCTAGGCCACTCCAGGACCTTGAAATGCTTCTTATGAAGCCACTCCTTTGTTGCCCGGGCGGTGTGTTTGGGATCATTGTCATGCTGAAAAACCCAGCCACGTTTCATCTTCAATGCCCTTACTGATGGAAGGAGGTTTTCACTCAAAATCTCACGATACATGGCCCCATTCATTCTTTGCTTTACACGGATCAGTCGTCCTGGTCCCTTTGCAGAAAAACAGCCCCAAAGCATGATGTTTCCACCCCCATGCTTCATAGTAGGTATGGTGTTCTTTGGATGCAACTCAGCATTCTTTGTCCTCCAAACACGACGAGTTGAGTTTTTACCAAAAAGTTATATTTTGGTTTCATCTGACCATATGACATTCTCCCAATCCTCTTCTGGATCATCCAAATGCACTCTAGCAAACTTCAGACGGGCCTGGACATGTACTGTCTTAAGCAGGGGGACACGTCTAGCACTGCAGGATTTGAGTCCCTGGCGGCGTAGTGTGTTACTGATGGTAGGCTTTGTTACTTTGGTCCCAGCTCTCTGCAGGTCAATCACTAGGTCCCCCGTGTGGTTCTGGGATTTTTGCTCACCGTTCTTGTGATCATTTTGACCCCACGGGGTGAGATCTTGCGTGGAGCCCCAGATCGAGGGAGATTATCAGTGGTCTTGTATGTCTTCCATTTCCTACTAATTGCTCCCACAGTTGATTTCTTAAAACCAAGATGCTTACCTATTGCAGATTCAGTCTTCCCAGCCTGGTGCAGGTCTACAATTTTGTTTCTGGTGTCCTTTGACAGTTCTTTGGTCTTGGCCATAGTGGAGTTTGGAGTGTGACTGTTTGAGGTTGTGGACAGGTGTCTTTTATACTGATAACAAGTTCAAACAGGTGCCATTAATACAGGTAACCAGTGGAGGACAGAGGAGCCTCTTAAAGAAGAAGTTACAGGTCTGTGAGAGCTAGAAATCTTGCTTGTTTGTAGGTGACCAAATACTTATTTTCCACCATAATTTGCTAATAAATTCATTAAAAATCCTACAATGTGATTTTCTGGATTTTTTTTTCCTCAATTTGTCTGTCATAGTTGACGTGCACCTATGATGAAAATTACAGGCCTCTCTCATCTTTTTAAGTGGGAGAACTTGCACAATTGGTGGCTGACTAAATACTTTTTTTCCCCACTGTATATCAATGAGTTAATGAAGGCGCAAACAAACATGGTCACTTTTTTGTTTTCTTGAGTAAGGCAGCTCCAAAATGTTTCAGCCTAGCTCAGTGCTTTCTGTGGTGGTGGGGCAAGCCAGCAGAAAATAGGAGCGTTGCGCCGTGATTGGCTCAGTGTTCTGTCACTCATGGGGACACTACGTCACCGCCAAGTCTGTCCTTAGGAAGGGTAGACATAGAAAATTCTAGCCCTTTGGGTCCTGCCATAGAGTTACATTAGAAGTGCCTTTCCAAGAAGGCTCAAGGTCATTGGCCACAGATAAAATGACGTCAAATCACATTATATGTAGATTAGCTTTGATTGGACTGATCATGTCAACATCTTACTTTCAAAATCTTAGCTAGCAGTCATCATCATGAATCAAGTCGACAATCTACCGACAAATCCATTTTAATCCTTGACATATGAAGAGAAATAAGGAAGAGAAATTATAGATAAAACATATTGGTGCTCATCGGCCATTGGACATAAGTTGGAAATCGCTAATTCAACAATGAGTGGTTTGGAAGGAATCAGTGACAGTGGCTAACTACAAGCATTGCAAAGCAATCCCTAGCCTGCTATTCAGTGGAGTGTCTGTGTGGTCCCAAATCTGGGATTAAGGGGCTCTTTTCCAAGTTTAAAATGAAAAACATTCAATATTGGCAATGCTGTCAATGAAGCATGATTTGTGCCGCGTTCAAAACAACTGTTAACTCGGAACTGTGAAAACTTGACTTCCAGTGAGTTCAAGACAACTGGGAAGTCGGGAATAAACAAGCTCCGACTGGGAAAATAATTGACGGATTGCCTCTTATCCGCTTGTCGTCCCCTTATGCCATAGTTTGTACATCTCAATTGTCAGTAGAAACCACATTTCTTTAACCAAGTCAGCCATATCAGCTATGTTTTTTTAAAAGGCAGTAAATGAGGCTGAATGAACTGTTTCGCTGCCAGACAAGGCTCCGCTGATAGCCAGCTGTAGCAGTGGTAAGGTGTTGGGACTGCTGTTGGGACTCTGCTGTTGGGACAGCTTTATGTCGACCCTAACAGTTTGTGGGCACCGTTTGTCACCGTTATAGTGCAATTAATGTATCGTTTAGTGTTGTGTTGTGTAGTGGCTATGCTGGCATGCATCCCCCCCAAAAGAAAATTCCCCCACCAAGATTGACATGCTAAAATCACCACCGAACACCACATAGAGGCTACTGTAGGCTATATTATAGAAATCAAAAGCTGTTTCCATGTGAAAATGTTATAGGATTTTCTCCATTGGTTTTGTTGGTAGGCCTACATTATGCTCAAATAGCCACAATAGCCTATTGGCTACTGTCTAAAACTGTAAGGGTACAGTCTCAGTGTTCACTGTAAATGCGCAACGTAAGTTACACAACGTTCAGGTTTCTGCTCACAAGACCTAAAATTAGCTCAGTACCCCCACAAATGATAGGGAACATTGGTGAGCAGTGTTTTATTACGCATACAAAGCTGTTCATTTTAGTCTATTCAAACAGACCTCATTTAAAAGGAAACAAGCACTCATTAAGATCAGGTGTGGCCAATCAGGTGTGGGCAACACACCTGAACAAACTTAACAAGATAGAGGAGAGAGAAGCTGTGTTCGAATACCCATACTAACATACTGTATACTACATACTTAATGAGTATATACTACATACTATATACTAATTGTTCATTTTAGTATACTATAAACAAACTGTATCCTTTCAGTTGAGCGTACTAGCGCTTCGCCTGTCTACCGGAAGTTGATGCTGTTGTTCTGCAACCTTTTCCTAGTTGTTAGCATAACAAATGACTAGCTAGACATTTTATGATTTCGGGTGTGTTTGTCAATTCAATCTGGAGCGCACACTGAACGCTCTGGCTGAGGAGTAGGGTTGATCCGAGCAGTCAAGCACCCAAGCTAACTGGCTAACGTTGGCTAGCTTGCTAGCTACTTCCACACACAAATGAGAGAACACCTCACTCTGACCATTTTACTCGCCCTAGCAGAGCTGGTTAGGCTGTTTTCAAGTTATTCAGAGCATTGGTGACTGTAACTGTGCTGCTGGCAACAATTTAATTACGCTTTTTTTTGCCGACGTTTGCTGACACTGGACATATTCAACAGGTGTTGAGCGTTCGTAAATTCATCCGTTATTCTGCGCTCTGGCACACTCAGAGGAGAGCGCTCTGAAATCGGAGTAGATAGCCAGAATTAACAATGTCCATTGAGAACGCACAATGACTATACCACTTAGCTAAAAATGACATGAATAATCAAGTCAATAAACTTTGGGTAGTTAGTTAGATTATAGTTAATATACTGCCTGGCAAGTTCGATGTATTAGTAGCCAACTAACGTTAGGTAACTAACAGTAGCTAACATACCGGTACATACTACTGTAATGCTATGCGGTTCGTAAGGATAGCGTAGCTAACAACTTGTCAGCCAACATAACGTGTAACGTAACTTTTTTTGAAAAGTCATTACTTTATTACATTGCTCAACATTTTCTTAACATTTGTCATAATTAGTTTAAAAAATGAATTTGTATCCGCTGTCGTCAGACTTCGGTTGCATATTTTCCGTCATTTTCTTCAAATCTGAAAACATTGTGAAGCCACGCCCATTTTCGGAATAATTGCATTATGGGCCCTAAAATAACAAAAATAGTGTCCACTGCTTGTATACTTCGTATTTTGGCAAATTTAGTACGACATCCGGGAACTTTTGGCATACTAACTATATCCATTACTATGATCAATAAGCATACTACATACTCAATTTATGTCACAAATAGTACGATTAGTACATTATGCTGAAGTACTGAAATCCCCACAGAAGAAATGTATTTCTTAACGTTCTCTGAACTATATGAGAACATTTCCAATGTCAAACCAGTTGGAGAACGTTCCTAAAACATAACCAAAAGTGAAATTAAATGTAACCATATTGGAACTTTTAGGAAACTTTCTGTTAAAGTAATGAAATACAAAGGAAATAACTTTTTCTTTCAAGTTCCTTAAATGTGGTGAGAATGTTCCAACGCCAAGCAACTATCCTGCACCATTCTCAGAATGTTGAGGGATGGTTGTATGCTAAATTACCATAGGACAACCACACACTCACCAAGCTCTTAGAAACATATGATTCTCAGAATGTTATGTGCTAGCTGGGATGTGTGTGTGCGTGCGCGTGTGTACATGCTCGAATGTATGCAAGGATAGACTGCCTGGGATCACAGTCTCTCTCTCTCTCTCTCTCTCACACACACACACACACACACACACACACACACACACACACACACACACACACACACACACACACACACACACACACACACACACACACACACACACACACACACACACACACACACACACACACACACACACACACACACACACACACACACACACACACACACACACACACACACACACACACACACACACACACACACACACACACACACACACACACACACACACACACACACACACACACACACACACACACACACACACACACACACACACACACACACACACACACACACACACACACACACACACACACACACACACACACACACACACACACACACACACACACACACACACACACACACACACACACACACACACACACACACACACACACACACACACACACACACACACACACACACACACACACACACACACACACACACACACACACACACACACACACACACACACACACACACACACACACACTGAGTTGAGGCTGTGAGTAATCCAGGGAGTGTAGGTAGCTTAGTGGGTAAGAGCGTTGTGCCAGTAACCGAAAGGTCCCTGGTTCTAATCCCCGAGCCGACTAGGTGAAAAATCTGTCGATGTGCCCTTAAGCAAGGCACTTTACCCTAATTGCTCCTGTAAGTCGCTCTGGATAAGAGCGTCTGCTAAATGACTAGAATGTAAATGTAAAATGAGTGTCCTGTCATGCTGCAATGTTCATGGGGGGACATACAGTGCCTTGCAAAAGTATTCAATTTTGTTGCATTACAACCTGTAATTTAAATTGATTTTTATTTGGATTTCATGTAATGGACATACACAAAATAGTCCAAATTGGTGAAGTGAAATGAAAAAGAAATCTACAAAATAAATAACGGAAAAGTGGTGCATGCATATGTATTCACCCCCTTTGCTACGAAGCCCCTAAATAAGATCTGGTGCAACCAATTACCTTCGGAAGAAACATAATTAGTTAAATAAAGTCCACCTGTGTGCAATCTAAGTGTCACATGATCTGTCACATGATCTCAGTATATGTACACCTGTTCTGAATGGCCCCAGAGTCTGCAACACCACTAAGCAAGGGGCACCAACAAGCAAGCGGCACCATGATGTCCAAAGAGCTCTCCAAACAGGTCAGGGACAAAGTTGTGGAGAAGTACAGATCAGGGTTGGGTTATAAAAAATATCCGAAACTTTAAACATCCCACGGAGCACCATTAAATCCATTATAATTTTTTAAAAAGAATATGGCACCACAACCAACCTGCCAAGAGAGGGCTGCCCACCAAAACTCACAGACCAGGCAAGGAGGGCATTAATCAGAGAGGCAACAAAGAGACCAAAGATAACCCTGAAGGAGCTGCAAAGCTCCACAGCAGAGATTGGAGTATCTGTCCATAGGACCACTTTAAGCTGTACACTCCACAGAGCTGGGCTTTGCGGAAGAGTGGCCAGAAAAAAGGCATTGCTTAAAGAAAAGAAAAATGTGGGAGACTCCCCAAACATATGGAAGATTGGTACTCTGGTCAGATGAGACTAAAATTGAGCTTTTTGGCCATCAAGGAAAACGCTAAGTCTGGCACAAACCCAACACCTCTCATCACCCCGAGAACACCATCACCACAGTGAAGCATGGTGGTGGCAGCATCATGCTGTGGGGATGTTTTTCATCGGCAGGGACTGCGAAACTGGTCAGAATTGAAGGAATGATGGATGGCGCTAAATACAGGGAAATTCTTGAGGGAAACCTGTTTCAGTCCAGATTTGAGACTGGAAAGTAGGTTCACCTTCCAGCAGGACAATGACCCTAAGCATACTGCTAAAGCAACACTCGAGTGGTTTAAGGGGAAACATTTAAATGTCTTGGAATGGCCTAGTCAAAGCCCAGACCTCAATCCAATTGAGAATCTGTGGTATGACATAAAGATTGCTGTACACCAGCGGAACCCATCCAACTTGAAGGAGCTGGAGCAGTTTTGCCTTGAAGAATGGGCAAAAATCCCAGTGGCTAGATGTGCCAAGTTTATAGAGACATACCCCAAGAGACTTGCAGCTGTAATTGCTGCAAAATGTGGCTCTATAAAGTATTGACTTTGTGGGGGTGAATAGTTATGCACACTCAAGTTTTCTTTTTTTTGGTCTCATTTGTTGTTTGTTTCACAATAAAACATATTTTGCATCTTCAAAGTGGTAGGCATGTTGTATAAATAAAATGATACAAACCCCCCAAAAATCCATTTTAATTCCAGGTTGTAAGGCAACAAAATAGGAAAAATGCCAAGGGGGGTGAATACTTTCGCAAGCCTCTGTATAGCCAGCTCAAGTCCATTTCCATCAATACATCCTTTTTATAAGTGTGTGTGTGTGTGTGTGTGTGTGTGTGTGTGTGTGTGTGTGTGTGTGTGTGTGTGTGTGTGTGTGTGTGTGTATCTATCCATGCATGCATGTGCACGTGTTTGTGCCAGAGAAAGAGAGAAGGCACACACACACCATCTTCTCACACTCTCACCGTAGCATACAGTAACATACCACTATCGTCTCACAATGGTCGAGGTCAACCTGTCTCATGCCATAAGACAATTCCAATCACAAACATCCTTCCATACACCCCAAACTGGGCTTTTATCGTCTTTAATCACTGTCCAACAATGGAAACAACTGTCTTATGCCAACACCCTGGCATCCCAACCCGGGTTTGACTTGACTGGTCAAATGAGAAAGATAGCTATTAAAACATTAAATTGGGCCACATCTGACCCGCATGCCACCAGTTTGAGACCCCTGAGATAAAGCCAATTCCCATTGAGCGTGTAAACAACCTTGATTTAACCAGTGTGTACCTAGTGTGTTTGTACTCACAGGCGTTGGTGACAGCGAAGCTGTTGGCCGTCTCGATGTTGTCCACATGAGGCACCAGGTTGAAAGGGGCCTCAGACGCGTTGGGGCTGGTATTGTGCAGGAAGATGGCCAGGCGAAACGCTGTGTATTCCTGATCCGTGTTTCTGATGAACAGGCCGCCTGCACACACACACACACACAGAGAGAGAGAGAGAGGAGCCGTTAAATTCTATAACCACTTAAAAGGAAGCGATTCCCAAACCTTCCATAACAAAGCCATCACCTACAGAGAGATGAACTTGGAGAAGAGTCCCCTAAGTAAGCTTGTCCTGGGGCTCTGTTCACAAACACAAACAGACCCCACACAGCCCCAGGACAACAACAACAACAACACAACTAGACCCAACCAAATCATGAGAAAACAAAAAGAGAATTACTTGACACATTGGAAAGAACAAACAAAAAAACAGAGCAAACTAGAATGCTATTTGGCCCTAAACAGAGAGTACACAGTGGCAGAATACTTGACCACTGTGACTGACCCAAACTTAAGGAAAGCTTTGACTATGTACAGACTCAGTGAGCATAGCCTTGCTATTGAGAAAGGCTGCCGTAGGCAGACCTGGCTCTCAAGAGAAGACAGGCTATGTGCACACTGCCCACAAAATGAGGTGGAAACTGAGCTGCACTTCCTAACCTCCTGCCAAATGGATGACCATATTAGAGACACATATTTCCCTCAGATTACAGCGATCCACAAAGAATTCGAAAACAAACCCAATTTTGATAAACTCCCTTATCTACTGGGTGAAAAACCACAGTGTGCCATCACAGCTGCAAGATTTGTGACCTGTTGCCACAAGAAAAGGGCAACCAGTGAAGAACAAACACCATTGTAAATACAACCCATATTTATGTTTATTTATTTTCCCATTTGTACTTTAACTATTTGCACATTGTTACAACACTGTATATATACATAATATGACATTTGAAATGTCTTTATTCTTTTGAAACTTCTGAGTGTAATGTTTACTGTTAATATTTATTGTTTATTTCACTTTTGTTTACTATCTACTTCACTTGCTTTGGCAATGTTAACACACGTTTCCCATGCCAATAAAGCCCTTAAATTGAATTGAATTGAATTGAGAGAGAGAGAGAGAGAGAGAGAGAGAGAGAGAGAGAGAGAGAGAGAGAGAGAGAGAGAGAGAGAGAGAGAGAGAGAGGACTGGTCAATGGGGTCTCTGACACTGCGCATGTAGAAAATGCTTTTGATGGAAAAACAAGAGACACAGCCAATGACCTTAACACATTTTCCCTCCCAAAGGACCCTGCCTGGAAATCTTAAAATGCCCACCAAGCCTGAATGTGATCCATTGGAATATCCCTTTTAAAACACCCCAAACATGTATTAAGTTCAACATTACTAGTCGACAGAGAGAGATCATAAGACCCCGCGTTGGCATTTATTTGCGGTCAGCATGATTCGTTCGGACGGGCTATAAATCAGCCTGTTCGGTCAGCTTAGCAATGAAATGAAGGCGGTGTATTTACGGTTAAAGGCTAAAAGGCAGGGGGCACTTGGTAGTAGCAGAGATCCAGAGATCTCACCACGGCGCGGCTTTTAGGCTACAGACAGTCAGTGCTTTAGCTGGGTTTGGATAGAGATAGGCCCTATCTTGAATAACCGCACTTCTCTCAGTTACAAAGAAACCAACCAGCCAACCACATATGAAACGGTATGACTATGACAAACAGGTTTATGCAAAAGGGGAACGGAGTCTTCTGAATGTAACAGGGACGAGTGTGCACTCTGCAGCAGGGATACACACTTTGAGAGAATTCCCACTGCTGATCCATTCGCTCCAACCATGCGAAGTATCCAATCACTGCACAGAGCACTAGGCTAGGCTACTGCTGCAGTGGTGCTTTGAAAGAACACGGGCTGCTGAGGAACGCACTGGAACAGTTATGAGTGACTAAAAATACATATTTGCCCTGTGTACATTAGAAAAAACATCGAATCAGCTAGGAACATAAAAATGGTCATGTAGGAATAGGTTTGTGTCGGCACTTTTTAATTATCAGTCAATTCTACTTTGCAATGTCACAATGTTATGTGACATGAATGACGAACACGCATTTCTTAACACTGTTACACACGCTATGATGAAAAACAAGCTCTTGTTCACGCTTCATAACCCAGTGGCTCTTTCCATGCCCTTTTGATTGGCAAGCACTAATGTACACTTACCGATCTGAACACTGCTCGGGAAAGCACCCATTGTGAGTCCCCAAAAGCCAGTAAATATCAATAAAAACTGGTCACAAGAAATCCACATTTTGTTTTGGTTAAAAACTTATAAGAGACATCGAGGAGGATGACAGTCTGGGGAAAAACAAGACTAAAAGAAAAAGAGACGCTCCGTTCATTAGCAATCCATTCTGGGTTGAATTTTCCCCCGCAGTGCCCGCGGACGCTGGTACGGCTGTCCGGTGGTAGAGACGTTATACACACAAGATGGGGGGAGCTCACCAATGGTGGGCTGCCTGCATGGAGAGAGAGCGGAATCACACATGCGCTATCTCTCGACCCTGTCTTCCTCTCTGCTGTCGTTCTCTCGCACTGAACAGTGCGCACCCCTCCCACACATATTCCTTCAACGCCGCCCTGTTACTCCTTGAGAAGAAGTGTCCTATTCACCTAGTTTTGGTATAAGGACCATTGAATTTCAGCACACTGAAATGATTAGACTCTGACACTGTAATAGCGTTATTTGAGTGCCATCGATATCCGCACCTGGTGGGTTATCTGATGGTATTATTGGCACCGTTGCGGTGCAGTGACGCACTGTCGGTTATTTCGGAGCTCTTGCAGCGCAAAGGAGAGAATCAAAGGTGCGAGGCACTGCGAGCTAGGGGCCCATGTGGGATTTGCAACGAATATATAGCTATGCGCCAGTGAGTGAATCTGTAAAATATTGTAAGCTATTCTATGATGTCACTGTAAATAAAGTAACTGTGGCAATTCAGTGCCCTTAGGTCGACGCTATAAACGTGTGAGAAATATGAGTGTCACTTTAATCATTCAGCTCAGGCTTTGCTGATTAGAGATTTGTATTCGTAGGACTATACAAAGGAATAGGCCAACTCACACAATGCAAACCTCGGTTCGATATTCACTAGTCATGCCTTTTATTTAGCTTTCTTCGTTGTCACATCACAAGATTAATAGCAGATGAATGGCAGATATCCACAGGGACTATAAGGACCTGCACACGCGCGTGGACATGCAGGCAGGCGCGCATCATTACGAAAGAATATTAACAGTAAGAGGCAAACTGTAAAATAGATTTAGCTTTTATCAATATGCTAATGAGAAACAACGTTAGTCACCCTCACTTTTGCTCGTGCTCCAATGGATTTAATTAGGCTAAGGCGTTTATGTATGCAGATTGCACACTCCTAATTACTGTGATCAAGCTGCCCTTGCTACAAGGAATTATAGGGATATTAGATAGGAGACAGACCAGAATGTGATATTGCAGAAGCGTATATATCTGCAGCACTATCTGCACTTTAAAGTGAAATATTTCGACGTTTTCTAACCCTACAGACAGTGAGAGGTGACGTAGGTAGGCGCACTGTGCTGTGGGTTAGGCAGCTGTCCTGGGTGATGACACTAAACTGTCAGTCTGTGGGTCCTGAAACTAGTAGATCTACAGTATAAAGCAAACTTACTTGCTAATACTGCATGTGGCGCGCTATGGTTTAAGCCGCTGTCCATGGTGCTGAATCAAACTTCTGTCTGCTGGGTACTGAAAGTATAGATTTTTTTTTTTTTTTTTTTTTTATCCTTTTAAAAATTATATTTCCCTTCATTACCTTCCAACCCCACCACCACCCCTCCCCAATTGGAGTAAACTAGTGAACAACAACGCTTAGGCCTCTACTTCCAGCCCATACATACTACATACATTTTATGGACACAGTCAAATTCTACAATAATTATATTTGGTTTGTTTTTACTCCTGAACTTCCTCCGATCATTTTCATGATGTCCATCTGGTTTGCCATCTTTTTCTAACTGTGCTCTTTCACAAAAGCTCTCAACCTATAACCTATACGGTGGGGAAAAAAAAGTATTTAGTCAGCCACCAATTGTGCAAGTTCTCCCACTTAAAAAGATGAGAGAGGCCTGTAATTTTCATCATAGGTACACGTCAACTATGACAGACAAATTGAGAAAAAAAAAATCCAGAAAATCACATTGTAGTATTTTTAATGAATTTATTTGCAAATGATGGTGGAAAATAAGTATTTGGTCACCTACAAACAAGCAAGATTTCTGGCTCTCACAGACCTGTAACTTCTTCTTTAAGAGGCTCCTCTGTCCTCCACTCGTTACCTGTATTAATGGCACCTGTTTGAACTTGTTATCAGTATAAAAGACACCTGTCCACATCCTCAAACAGTCACACTCCAAACTCCACTATGGCCAAGACCAAAGAGCTGTCAAAGGACACCAGAAACAAAATTGTAGACCTGCACCAGGCTGGGAAGACTGAATCTGCAATAGGTAAGCAGCTTGGTTTGAAGAAATCAACTGTGGGAGCAATTATTAGGAAATGGAAGACATACAAGACCACTGATAATCTCCCTCGATCTGGGGCTCCATGCAAGATCTCACCCCGTGGGGTCAAAATGATCACAAGAACGGTGAGCAAAAATCCCAGAACCACACGGGGGCACCTAGTGAATGACCTGCAGAGAGCTGGGACCAAAGTAACAAAGCCTACCATCAGTAACACACTACGCCGCCAGCGACTCAAATCCTGCAGTGCTAGACGTGTCCCCCTGCTTAAGCCAGTACATGTCCAGGCCCGTCTGAAGTTTGCTAGAGTGCATTTGGATGATCCAGAAGAGGATTGGGAGAATGTCATATGGTCAGATGAAACCAAAATAGAACTTTTTGGTAAAAACTCAACTCGTCGTGTTTGGAGGACAAAGAATGTTGAGTTGCATCCAAAGAACACCATACCTACTGTGAAGCATGGGGGTGGAAACATCATGCTTTGGGGCTGTTTTTCTGCAAAGGGACCAGGACGACTGATCCGTGTAAAGGAAAGAATGAATGGGGCCATGTATCGTGAGATTTTGAGTGAAAACCTCCTTCCATCAGCAAGGGCATTGAAGATGAAACGTGGCTGGGTCTTTCAGCATGACAATGATCCCAAACACACCGCCCGGTCAACGAAGGAGTGGCTTCATAAGAAGCATTTCAAGGTCCTGGAGTGGCCTAGCCAGTCTCCAGATCTCAACCCTATAGAAAATCTTTGGAGGGAGTTGAAAGTCCGTGTTGCCCAGCGACAGCCCCAAAACATCACTGCTCTAGAGGAGATCTGCATGGAGGAATGGGCAAAAATACCAGCAACAGTGTGTGAAAACCTTGTGAAGACTTACAGAAAACGTTTGACCTGTGTCATTGCCAACAAAGGGTATATAACAAAGTATTGAGAAACTTTTGTTATTGACCAAACACTTATTTTCCACCATAATTTGCAAATACATTCATAAACAAATCCTACAATGTGATTTTCTGGATTTGTTTTTCTCATTTTGTCTGTCATAGTTGACGTGTACCTATGATGAAAATTACAGGCCTCTCTCATCTTTTTAAGTGGGAGAACTTGCACAATTGGTGGCTGACTAAATACTTTTTTTCCCCACTGTATACTTATTATGGACACAGTATGCTTTACATTAGTTATCTTGTTGTTATTAGTTGTTGTTATTAGTCCCATCCTTCAGCTCCATTCAACACCTCCCATCTATCTCTTAACACCATCCATATTGGATTTCTATTTGCCATATATTTTTCAACTGTACTGTGATGTTTTACAAAAGTTCTGAACCTTTCTATTCTCATTGTTTCTACAGATCATAAATTGAATATAAACATTTTTGCTAAAAGTATTATTATATTATTGATCGATTGATTCTGACTCTTTAGATCACCCAAATATTGCAATCCTTTAGCCATTCCTGGACCTGTGTCCAAAAACAAGCTAGAAATGGACAGTACCAAAACTGGGTTGGTTGTTTAGCAACAAAACCGAAAAGTGCACAACTATGAGGCAAAACAGATTGTTAACACCATGCCAGCTATGTTTTTTCTCCAATATTTACATCGTAACAGTTGTTGGTGCGCTAGCTAGCACATTTTAGCCATATTAGCATTGACATGAAATCTGTCAAAACACCTCAAAACAAGACATGGTATCAAGAACAATATCATACCAGCTGAAACGAGCCACTTAAGATTCATTCCCCACATGGCAGTTTCTTGTCAATATGGCTAACAATCTGGCCATCCAGAAACACAACAACACGCTGACTTCTGCCCCATGGAAGCCAGCACATCATTTTCGTGACCTTGTCAGCTAACCCATCTATAGCCCTTGTCAGCTAACCCATCTATAGCCCGTTAATAAAACCGACCTTTACTATGCTACTGTAGCCTACACATACGAATAGCAAAACCGGCCTCTGTGGGTTAGGGCGCTGTCCATGGTACTGAAATGAAACTAAACTGTCAGCCCGAAATGAAACTAAACTGTCAGCCCGTGGTCATAAAACTATAGCGTACTGATTAACTGAACTTTACTAGCTACTAGCTACTACTGTAGGCCTACTAGTAAGGGCGAAACATTATGAATACTCAACAATGTAAGCAACTCATGAACATATGGTGGTATGGGATGTTCATCAATCAACAAATAACCTGGATTGCTGGGGCGAAGGTTCACCTTCCAACAGGACAACAACGCTAAGAACACAGCCAAGACAACGCAGGAGTGGCTTCGGGACAAGTCTCTGAATGTCATTGAGTGGCCCAGCCAGAGCCTGGACTTGAACCACATCTAACATCTCTGGAGAGACCTGAAAATAGCTCTGCAGCGACGCTCCCCATCCAACCTGACAGAGCTTGAGAAGAATTGGAGAAACTCCCCCAAATACAGGTGTGCCAAGCTTATAGCATCATACCCAAGAAGACTCAAGGCTGCAATCGCTGCCAAAGGTGCTTCAACAAAGTACTGAGTAAAGGGTCTGAATACTTATGTAAATGTGATGTAACCTGTTTCTGCTTTGTCATTATGGGGTATTGTGTGTAGATTGATGAGGGGGGGAAAAACTATTTAATCCATTTTAGAATAAGGCTGTAACATAACAAAATGAGGAAAAAGTCAAGGGGTCTGAATATTTTCAGAATGCACTGTAGCAATAACATTCTAAAAACACAGTTCCTCTGGAACCATAACTGTGACATTCCAAAAAAAAAAACATTCCCACAATCTTTTTCCATCCAGGCGAGAAACATGTAATATACTGAACAAAAATATAAACACAACGTGTAAAGTGTTGGTCCGATGTTTCATGAGCTGAAATAAAATATTGCAGAAATTTTCTATACACAAAAAAAGTGTATTTCTCTCAAATTAGGTGCATACATGTGTTTACATCCTTGTTAGTGAACATTTTTCCTAATCCATCCACCTGACAGATGTGGCATATCAAGAAGCTAATAAAACTGCATGATCATTACACAGGTGCACCTTGTGCTGGGGAATATAAAAGGTCCTGTCTTTTACTATCTTCCAAGGGCACAGCTGTGTGGAGATATGAGTAGTAACGGAACTAACGTTATCACTTGTTTGTGTGCTATGACCCGATACACATAGCCACAAGAAGAAAACAAGGTAGCTCCTGATCTGCCGGGGAGGGGTGGAACCAGCCATGACCAAGCATTTTTAGGTCCACTGTATGAGACGTCAGCATTTCCTGTCCGTTGGGCTCTTACTATATCCACTTGGTTGTGTGGGTATTGCGACCAGCTCCCTTATCGATAATAAAGCTCCCTTATCAAATATAAAATATGTCTTGATTTGTTTAACACTTGTTTGGTTACTACATGATTCCATATGTGTTATTTCATAGTTTTGATGTCTTTACTATTATTCTACAATGTAGCAAATAGTAAAAATAAAGAAAAACCCTTGAATGAGTAGGTGTGTCCAAACATTTGACTGGTAGTGTTTGACCGGCCAGGAGGACGCGGAGCAGGGCGAGTCGGATGACTACGGTGGAAATCCCTCAACATGGAGGGATCAAGGATGCACCGTTCCTCCGGACCCAGCACCGTTCCTCCGGACCATACCCCTCCCACTCCACGAGATACTGCAGGCCCCGAACCCGACGCCTCGAATCCAAGATGGAACGGACCAAGTACGCCGGTGCCCCCTCGATGTCCAGTGGGGGCGGAGGAACCTCCCATACCTCAGACTCCTGGAGTGGACCAGCTACTACCGGCCTGAGGAGAGACACATGGAACGAGGGGTTAATACGGTAATTCAGAGGAAGCTGTAACCTATAACAAACCTCGTTCAATCTCCTCAGGACTGTAAATGGCCCCACAAACCGCCGACACAGCTTCCGGCAGGGCAGGCGAAGGGGCAGGTTTCGGGTCGAGAGCCAGACCCGGTCCCTCGGTGCATACACCGGGGCCTCACTGCGGTGGCGGTCGGCGCTTGCCTTTTGTCGCCTGATGGCCCGCTGCAGGCATACATGGGCAGCGTTCCAGGTCTCTTCCGAGCGCCGAAACCACACATCCACCGCAGGAGCCTTGATCTGGCTCTGATGCCAAGGTGCCAGGACCGGCTGATAACCTAACACACACTGAAAGGGAGAAAGGTTAGTGGATGAGTGGCGGAGTGAGTTTTGGGCCATCTCTGCCCATGGGATAAAACCCGACCACTCCCCCGGCCGGTCCTGGCAATAGGACCGCAGAAACCTACCCATATCCTGGTTAACTCTCTCCACCTGCCCATTACTCTCGGGGTGAAAACCTGAGGTCAGGCTGATCGAGACCCCCAGACGTTCCATGAACGCCTTCCAGACCCTTGAGGTGAACTGGGGACCCCGATCCGATACAATATACTCAGGAACCCTGTAGTGCCGGAAGACTTGTTTAAATAGGGCCTCAGCAGTTTGTAGGGCCGTAGGGAGACCTGGCATAGGAATGAG
This sequence comes from Coregonus lavaretus, assembly GCF_964263955.1. NCBI lineage: Eukaryota > Metazoa > Chordata > Actinopteri > Salmoniformes > Salmonidae > Coregonus > Coregonus lavaretus. The sequence goes on along the minus strand of NC_139997.1, from coordinate 18,038,395 downwards.
GGGGGAAGGTCTGTAACAAAATCCACTGATAGGTGGGACCACAGCTGTTGTGGAATGGGTAGGGGTTGTAATTTCCCTCTGGGTAGGTGTCTAGGTGCCTTACACTGGGCGCACACCGAGCAGGAGGAAACATAAACCCTCACGTCCTTGGCTAAAGTGGGCCACCAGTACTTCCCACTAAGACAGTGCACTGTCCGACCGATGCCAGGATGACCAGAGGAGGGTGACGTGTGAGCCCAACAGATCAATCGAGCGGCACGTACATACGACCGTCTGGACACTGGGGGGAGTGGGCTCGGTACGTAACACCTGCTCGATGTCCGCGTCAACCTCCCACACCACCGGTGCCACCAGACACGACGCCGGAAGTATGGGAGTTGGCTCAATGGACCTCTCCTCTGTGTCATACAGTCGGGACAGGGCGTCTGCCTTAGAGTTCTGGGAACCTGGTCTGTAAGTAAGAGTAAACACAAAACGAGTGAAGAACATGGCCCACCTTGCCTGGCGAGGGTTCAATCTTCTCGCCGCCCGGATGTACTCTAGATTGCGATGGTCAGGGTGTTTAGCACTCTCAAGCCAATACCTCCACACTTTCAGAGCCTTAACCACAGCTAACAGCTCCCTGTCCCACACATCATAGTTGACTTAGAAAAGAAAGCACAGGGGCGGAGCTTTGGTGACGTACCCGAGCGCTGAGACAGTACAGCTCCTATCCCAGCCTCGGACGCATCTACCTCAACCTGGAATGCTAAGGAGGGATCCGGATGAGCCAGCACTGGAGCCGAGGTAAACAGGTCCTTCAGATGACCAAAAGCCCTGTCCGCCTCAGCTGACCACTGCAGTCGCACTGGTCCCCCCTTCAGCAAGGAGGTAATGGGAGCCGCTACCTGACCAAAGCCCCGGATAAACCTCCGGTAGTAGTTGGCAAAACCCAAGAATTGCTGCACCTCCTTCACCGTGGTTGGAGTCAGCCAATTACGCACGGCCGAAATGCGGTCAATCTCCATCTCCACCCCTGATGCGGACAGGCGGTGCCCTAGGAAGGAGATGGACTCTTGGAAGAACAGACATTTCTCCGCCTTCACATACAGGTCATGCTCCAACAGTCGACCAAGCACTTGACGCACCAGGGACACATGATCGGCCCGTGTACCGGAGTATATGAGAATGTCATCAAAATACACCACTACACCCTGTCCGTGCAGGTCCCTGAAAATCTAATCAACAAAGGATTGGAAGACTGATGGAGCATTCATCAACCCGTATGGCATGACAAGGTACTCATAGTGCCCAGAGGTGGTACTGAATGCTGTCTTCCACTCATCACCCTCCCGGATACGCACCAGGTTGTACGCGCTCCTGAGATCCAATTTAGTGAAGAAGCGCGCCCCGTGCAATGACTCTGTCATACTAGCAATCAGAGGTAGTGGATAGCTGTACTTCACAGTGATCTGATTAAGACCACGGTAGTCAATGCACGGGCGTAAGCCACCATCCTTCTTCTTCAGAAAAAAGAAACTTGAGGAGACAGGGGGAGTGGAAAGCCGAATGTATCCCTGCCTCAGAGATTCGGTGACATATGTTTCCATAGCCGCCGTCTCCTCCTGTGACAGAGGATACACGTGACTCCGGGGAAGTGCAGCGCCTACCTGGAGGTTTATCGCACAATCTTCCTGTCGATGGGGTGGTAATTGAGTCGCCTTCTTTTTACAGATCAGATAGAGACACATTATTTCCTCATGTCCCTCCTGCGTCTTCATCCAGAGTGTAGCTGTGACCTCCCTAATCAGACCTGACCCTAAATGGCGACTCTCTAGGGCATGTACAGGGAAGGGCACAGCAACAGGCACAATAGGAATCCCTAAACTATGGGAAAACTGACGATCAATAAAGTTCCCAGCTGCGCCTGAATCTACTAGCGCCTTATGCTGGAAACGAGGGGAAAACTCTGGAAATACAACATCTATACACATATGCGCAAAAGGGAGCTCTGGGTGAGTCGGGTGCCTACTCACCTGAAACGATCCACCAGTGCTCTGCCTACTGCCTCGACTCCTTAAAGACCCTCCCCAGCACCGACCAGCAGTGTGTCCTCTGCGGCACAGTTGGTGCAGGGGACGGCCCCTCTACCGGTCTCCCTAAGAGCAGCACCTCCGAGCTCCATAGGGGTAGGGTCGGAGGTGCTGGGGGATGGAATGGACGGCCCCTGATCCGGACGTCCGCGGGTGTCCAACAGGTTATCCAGCCAGATTGACATATCCATCAGTTGGTCCAGGTTAAGGTTGGTGTCCCTGCAGGCCAGTTCCCGACGAACGTCCTCACTTAGGCTGCATCGGTAGTGGTCGATAAGGGCCCTCTCATTCCATCCCGCGCTGGCAGACAGAGTCCTAAAGTCCAGTGCAAAATCCTGTGCGCTCCTCTTCCCCTGTCTGAGGTGGAATAGACGTTCGCCCGCCGCTCTCCCCTCAGGCGGATGATCGAATACCGCCCGAAAGCGGCGGGTAAACTCCTCATAACGAACAGATGCTGCGTCTATTCCTCCCCACTCGGCGTTGGCCCACTCGAGCGCTTTCCCGGACAGACAGGAGATGAGGGCGGACACGCTCTTGTATCCCGAGGGAGCCGGGTGGATGGTTGCCAGGTATAGCTCTACCTAGAGCAAAAAACCTTGACACCCGGCAGCTGTACGTATGCCCTCGGGAGCAAGAGCCGAATCCCACTGGACCCAGGTGGTGAAAAGGTGGACAGCGGTGTTGGTGGTGGTGTAGTTGGAGGAGGTATAGGAAAACCTCCTCTCTCCCATCTCTCCGTAGTATTCACCACGCGTTCCATTGCGGTGCCGAGAGCCTGGATCATGGTCGCTTGTTGTTGGACGCGTTCCTCCATCGATCCGGCTGGCATGGCTGTACCTGCTGACTCCATAAATGGTGCGTGTTATTGGCAAGGCGTCAGTGTAATGCGGTAGGACGAAGTCAGGCGCAGGACACAGAGCTACTCAAAAAACGTACTTTACTCGTAGGTATCATAACGAACATATCTCCACGCAGGGAGGAACAAACCCGCTCAAATACGACAACCAAAACATGGACAAACACGCACAACACACAGTGTGAGCCAGAGGGTTAAATAGGGAAGACATAATTACAAGATGGGAAACAGGTGAGACCAATACAGACAAAACAAGTAGAACCTAGAAACATGGATCGGTAGCAGCTAGTACTCCGGTGACGACGAACGTCGAAGCCTGCCCGAGCAAGGAGGAGGGGCAGCCTGGGCTGAATTCGTGACAATAGTAAAACTCCTTGTATGCTATTTTTATCTCACTCGAGTTGTGTTCTGATTATGAGGGGGTCCCTGATGAATTTGCTATCACAAAAGTGGTCCTGGTCCCAAAAGGTTTAATAACCCCTGATGTACAGTATATTAGGGAAAAGGAAAGGGGGATACCTAGTCATTTGTACAACTGAATGCATTCAACTGAAATGTCTCTTCCACATTTAACCCAACCCCTCTGAATCAGAGGTGCGGAGGGCTGCTTTAATCGACATCCACGTCTTCGGCGCCCGGGGAAATTATGGGGTTATGCATAAAACTTAATGCTACCATAAGTCCATACCACCTGCTTTTCCAATCACTCCAATTCAAGGTCACCCTAAAAACATACGGTCACTTACAACATGTCGGCTACCTAACCAATCATTTTTTAAAGGGGCAATCTGGGATTCAAACAACAAACCAACACCCCACCACTTTTTGGGTAAACAGCGGGTTGTGATGGAGTGGCAGTTGAACTAAGCTCATGAGGCATTTAGAAATTATATTTTTCAAGAATCAATATTTCATTGATTTTATTGTCCAAAAATGGATGTACCAATCCTAGATTGTCCCTTTAATTCAGGGTTCGGTCCAATTTTATATATACGTTTATCTCCAATAAACTTATTTTCAGAATGTAATCAGATTTACCAAAGTTTTTGTACCGCATTGCTATTTGCAGTCCTTTTCCAATTGCTGGCCTGAAAGGAACTCCACTTCCAATCAATGGCAATTTATTATGTGATATTACAAGCATATTACCCAATAGTGAGTTGGAAATTACATTTCAAATTATTTCAATCAAATTATATTTTATTGTATGAGGCTAGGTAAGGCTGTGTAAAGTAAACCACATCTCTCTCTCTCTCTCTCTCTCTCTCTCTCTCTCTCTCTCTCTCTCTCTCTCTCTCTCTCTCTCTCTCTCTCTCTCTCTCTCTCTCTCTCTCTCTCTCTCTCTCTCTCTCTCTCTCTCTCTCTCTCTCTCTCTCTCTCTCTCTCTCTCTCTCTCTCTCTCTCTCTCTCTCTCTCTCTCTCTCTCTCTCTCTCTCTCTCTCTCTCTCTCTCTCTCTCATGCACGCACACAAACACACCACAGAAACAACATGTGGAATGCCCCAACAGCAGTTGACCACATTCACAGTCACCCCTGATGCGCATTAGGAAAACATACTGCTGGCTACCCATCTGTCTCTCTCTGCAATGATGGCAGACATCCACTTTGCACTGACACACATACACACACATAAACCCCACCGGGCAGTGCGGCTCGGTTGGGTTGTGTTTCGGAGGATGCACGACTCCCGACCATCGCCTCTCCCGTGACCGTACGGGAGTTGCAGCAATGGGACAAGACTGTAATTACCAATTGGATACCACGAAATTGGGGAGAAAAAGGAGATAAAAAAATTAATAAAAAGTCTGCCGAATTGGTCAATTGATACATTTTCAAGTACATAACTATAGAGAACATACCAAAATGATATGGTAATACAAAATGTAAGTTTACACACTCCCATGATGGATCATTAGCTTATACACTAATTTTCTCACATCTAGATGGCTAGGCGGGGTGGGTGGGGAGCAAGAGACAGCAGGGGTTCAAATTGTAGATTTGAAAATAAAAATGGATTTTATCAAACAAAACTATGCCAAATTTTATCTCTGGGACCCTTAGGATGACAAATCAGAGCAAGATTATTGAATGTACAGTATCTCACAAAATTGAGTCCACCCCTCACTTTTTTGTAAATATTTGAGTACATCTTTTCATGTGACAACACTGGAGAAATGACACTGCTACAATGTAAAGTAGTGAGTGTACAGCTTGTATAACAGTGTACATTTGCTGTCCCCTCAAAATAACTCAACACACAGCCATTAATGTCTAAACCGCTGGCAACAAAAGTGAGTACACCCCTAAGTGAAAATGTCCAAATTGGGCCTAATTAGCCATTTTCCCTCCCCGGTGTCATGTGACTCGATAGTGTTACAAGGTCTCAGGTGTGAATGGGGAGCAGGTGTGTTAAATTTGGTGTCATCGCTCTCACACTCCGTCATACTGAACACTGGAAGTTCAACATGGCACCTCATGGCAAAGAACTCTCTGAGGATCTGAAAAAAAGAATTGTTGCTCTACATAAAGATGGCCTGGGCTATAAGAAGACCCTGAAACTTAGCTGCAGCACGGTGGCCAAGACAATACAGTGGTTTAACAGGACAGGTTCCACTCAGAACAGGCCTCGCCATGGTCGACCAAAGAAGTTGAGTGCATGTGCTCAGCGTCATATCCAGAGGTTGTCTTTGGGAAATAGACGTATGAGTGCTGCCAGCATTGCTGCAGAGGTTGAAGGGGTGGGGGGTCAGCCTGTCTCAGTGCTCAGACCATACGCCGCACACTGCATCAAATTGGTCTGCATGGCTGTCGTCCCAGAAGGAAGCCTCTTCTAAAGATGATGCACAAGAAAGCCCGCAAACAGTTTGCTGAAGACAAGCAGACTAAGGACATGGATTGCTGGAACCATGTCCTGTGGTCTGATGAGACCAAGATAAACTTATTTGGTTCAGATGGTGTCAAGCGTGTGTGGCGGCAACCAGGTGAGGAGTACAAAGACAAGTGTGTCTTGCCTACAGTCAAGCATGGTGGTGGGAGTGTCATGGTCTGGGGCTGCATGAGTGCTGCCGGCACTGGGGAGCTACAGTTCATTGAGGGAACCATGAATGCCAACATGTGCTGTGACATACTGAAGCAGAGCATGATCCCCTCCCTTCGGAGACTGGGCCGCAGGGCAGTATTCCAACATGATAACGACCCCAAACACACCTCCAAGACGACCACTGCCTTGCTAAAGAAGCTGAGGGTAAAGGTGATGGACTGGCCAAGCATGTCTCCAGACCTAAACCCTATTGAGCATCCTCAAACGGAAGGTGGAGGAGTGCAAGGTTTCTAACATCCACCAGCTCTGTGATGTTGTCAGGGAGGAGTGGAAGAGGACTCCAGTGGAAACCTGTGAAGCTCTGGTGAACTCCATGCCCAAGAGGGTTAAGGCAGTGCTGGAAAATGATGGTGGTCACACAAAATATTGACACTTTGGGCCAAATTTGGACATTTTCACTTAGGGGTGTACTCACTTTTGTTGCCAGCGGTTTAGACATTAATGGCTGTGTGTTGAGTTATTTTGAGGGGACAGCAAATTTACACTGTTATACAAGCTGTACACTCACTACTTTACATTATAGCAAAGTGTCATTTCTTCAGTGTTGTCACATGAAAATATATACTCAAATATTTACAAAAATGTGAGGGGTGTACTCACTTTTGTGAGATACTGTAAGTACATTATTTACCTTCAGAGGTGAATGTATCAAACCAGTTGCCGTGATAAGTTTTTTGTTGTTGTGCACTCTCCTCAAACAATAGCATGGCATTTTTTCACTGTAATAGCTACTGTAAATTGGACAGTGCCGTTAGATTAACAAGAATTTAAGCTTTCTGCCCATATAAGACATGTCTATGTCCTGGAAAGTGTGCTGTTACTTACAACAGTCATGCTAATCACATTAGCGCACGTTAGCTCAACTGTCCCGTATACGGGACACCAATCCCGTAGAGGTTAAAGAAGCCAAGTATGAATTTTACTTGTTTGGCCATAATCAGGGGTGGAATTAGCTTTACGTAGTTCAAGGTGAAATCATTCTTACAAAGAATCCTATAGGATATTACAGTGGGGAGTTCCCAGAGACACGTTTTCCCATTTCCACCCCTGGCCATAATAGATGCCTGCCAGACACACACACTCACACACACACACAACACACAACACACACACTCACACAGGCAGACAGGCAAACAGACAGAAAGACAGACAGACAGACACATGCATGCACGCACGCACACGCACACACACACACACACACACACAGGGTCTCACAGCATTGGGTGTTGTCCCTCTCACCCTACAGTGACCTCTCCTCGCTGATGACACCTGGGCGTCGTAGTCAGTAGCACCACAGACAGAACACAACAGCTGAAATCTGACATGGGCTGTGTCCCATATGGCACCCTATTCCTTATGTAGTGCACTACTTTTGACCAGGGCCCATAGGGTTCTGGTCAAAAGTAGTACACTATATAGAGAATAGGATGCCATTTGGGACTCACACATGATCACAACACTGCCTGACTCACCTCACCTCTATGCTACTGCTAACAATGGTGTGACTCATAAAAAACCTTTCCCATGTATCCCTATCTGCGTGAGGCCCTTTGATATAAATGGCTAAGGGAATTTTGTCTGTATAGAGGAAGCGCGGCCCCATTTGTCTTATTAGTCATGTGACCTAAAATCGGGAAAGACAAGGAGATTCTCCGCTGGCAACATTTTGGCAGCGTCTCCAATCGTTGTAAATCGGCTTCTGTGGACATTTCTACAATGGTGTGTCAAGGAGGCCTGCTTACTTATGTAAGCACACACAGAAGGACTGCGCTCCAAATGGCCCCATAGTTCCTATATAATGCACTACTTTTAACCAGAGCCCTGGTCAAAAGTAGTGTTCTTGATAGGGAATAGGTTGTAGTTTGGGATGCATATTAGGCCTCAAGTCCTCTGGAGAAGAGGGAAGGAGGGAGGAGAGAGTGAGAGTGAGAGAGGTGAGAGACATAGATAGAGATTGAAAGAGAGACTGAGAGAGAGAGAGACAGAGAGAGAGAAAGGGGGAGAGAGAAAGAGAGGTGGGGTGGTGGGGGAAGCATTAGTTTGTCTCCCCTTGCACATAATGAACCCGCGATTGGATCAAATGTCAGATTGAATTGCCGAGGCGCGGAGAAGGCCTATTATTGATTTCCGAAGTGGGCCTGCAGATGGGTTGGAAATAGGAGTGAGGTGAGGATTGTGCATCCCAAATGGCACCCTATTCCCTATATATTGCATGCACTACATTTGACTAGGGCCCATAGGGCAGCGGTTCTCAAACCTTTTTGCTTCAAGACCCACCAATTCAGGTGTCTTTTGAGTCACGACCCACCATAAGGGTTGACCAGTGTAAAAACATACACAGACAAAAGAAAGGTAAATAATACATTACTATTACCCTCTTCTTCAAAACATTTAACTGAATGTAGATTTGAAGAAATTGGTAGTAGAACTGCAAAGAGAGAGATTCTGTATGGAAAATAAAAATCTGTTGATGTTTAGCCCTGCAGGACCTTCCATTGAGAATCATAGACAGCATTCCAAATGGCAGCATATTCCCTATATAGTGCACTACTTTTGACCCAGGGCACATAGGACTCTTTTCAAAAGTGCACTACATAGGGAGTGCTCAGGGCTCCTGCCCAGGGCTATTACATTGCTCTCTCTATTTCTCTCTGTTAAGTAGGAAACAGTCATTGCCTTTTGATAAATACCCTTTTATTTTCACCCCAACATGCCTTTAGCTCAGTGAACCAGGTTGGCTCTACCAGCCCCACATACATTACATTTTCTTTGGGTAAATTCATTTGTTTTCCCATTGCTCCGCAAACCTTGTCCCCCTCCTCATCCACCTCCTCCCCCCTCTCATGCTAGTGGTTCACTCCAAGGAGCCAGCTGACTCACTGGGGGGAGGACGGGAGGAGAGGGGGTTATTTTTAGATGTCACTTGCCCACCCCCCCCCCCCCCCCCCCCCCCCGCCCCCCCCCCCCCGAGGGGGTAAAGCAAGCGCCAGATTCCTTAAATGAACGCTGAGAAAAAGGAGGGGCGGGAGGAAGAGGAGAGAAGGAATAAATGGAGGAGGAGGAAGGAGACAGAGGACAAAATGATCGCTTATAGAGGGATCTACTGAGGGCATAAAACGCCTGATCCCGAACACTGTGAAAAATTAGGAGGAGAAAGACAAGGAAGAGGAGAAAAAAGAGGAAGAGGATGAGGAAGAAAAAGAAGATAAGGAAGAAGAAGAGCAGACACAGATGAACTGAAGCAGAAGACAAACTGATGACTGCCAGGTCAGTTTAGGGATCTATTGATTGAAATTTAAGCTAGCACGGTACGGCGGAAGCCCCTCTGCCCACCCTAAGGGCATACAGTGTTACAGGCACCAATTGATCCATTGAACCGAACCCCCCACCCCAGAATGATTAGCTCCACTTTCCATGGCAACTGGGAGGCCCCTTTGAAACAAATAGCAATGATTACTTCCTCCCTCCCCCTTCCTCTCTTTCATCTCTTCTCTCTCTGTGTATTTGCTCTCTCCTCCCCATCTCCTCCCTCTCTCTCTTCTCGCTCTTCTCTCTCTATCGTCTCCTTCCCTCTCTCTTTCTCTCTTCCCTCCATCTTATTCTCACATGAATATGAAATAATATGGAATCCCTGCAATGCGCCACAGTCCCCAAGCAGAGCAGAGCCAAAGACGATGGACTCAGGGAGTCAAGCTCTAAACTTATACTTAAATACAGTACCAGTCAAAAGTTTGGACACACCTACTCATTCAAGGGTTTTTCTTTATTTTTATTATTTTCTACATTGTAGAATAATAGTGAAGACATACAAACTATGAAATAACACATATGGAATCATGTAGAAACCAAAACAGTGTTAAACAAATCAAAATATATTTTATATTTGAGATTCTTCAAATAGCCACCCTTTGCCTTGATGACAGCTTTGCACACTCTTGGCCACCCTTTGCCTTGAAGAATCTCAAATATAAAATGTATTTAGATTTGTTTAACACTTTTTTGGTTACTGCATGATTCCATATGTGTTATTTCATAGTTTTGATGTCTTTACTATTATTATACAATGTAAATAATAGTAAAAAATAAAGAAAAACCCTTGAATGAGTAGGTGTGTCCAAACTTTTGACTGTTGTCCCAAATGACAACATTTTACCTATATAGAGAACTTATTTCGACCAGGGCCCATAGGGACTATATAGGGAATAGGGTGCCATTTGGGACGCAGCCTCTCTCTCATTTCAGCGACATGGGAGGGAGAAGAATCATGATGACATCATTGGCTGGAATATAACAGCCTTGATAACATGCTCTTTTTGTAATGTGAGTCACAATATGTTGTTGTTATTGAATGGCAGTGAGCCCCCTGACATAGCCTGGTTAAACTAGCTTGAATGCTGCTTTGAAGTAAAACAATAGTAATTGTTGTGTTCAGGCTGGTTTAACGATAATGTCAGTGCATGAGAGGAGAAAGGGAAAAATAGGGAACACATACCCACTTCCAGCTCTACAACTGCAGGGGGGATTCTCTGTTCTGCAGCATCTCTCACCTTAACACACACAAACACTCAGGCGGGTATGCATACGCACACATACACACTTCCCTATGACAGTATTTCTTTCTGCTGACGGAAACAAACGTACTCAGAGTCCTCTCTCTCTCCCCCTTTCTTCCACTCTCTCGCCTTCGCTCTCTCTCTCTCCCCCTCTCCTGCACTCCCTATCTCTCTACATCTGTCTCTCTTTCTTCCTCAGCCCCATGTGTGTCTGGAGGCAACGTTGCTGCAACATTTTTCGCAGTCTGACAGCTAAAGGCTGGTGTCTTCACAGACATTTTCAACCTCTCCTTGTCTCAGTATGTAATCCCCACATGTTTCAAGCTGACTACCATCATTCCTGTTCCAAAAAACTCTAAGACAACGTGCCACAATGACTACCGCCCTGTAGCACTCACATCTGTAATCATGAAGTGCTTTGAAAGGCTGGTCATGGCACACATCAACTCCATCATCCCAGACATCCTGGACCCACTCCAACTTGCAAACCACCCCAACAGATCCACAGACAACGCGATCTCAATTGCACTCCACACTGCCCTCTCCCACCTAGACAAGAGGAATACCTATGTGAAAATGCTGTTCATTGAATACAGCTCAGCATTCAATACCATTGTGCCCTCCAAGCTCTTCACCAAGCTCGGGACCCTGGGACTGAACACCTCCCTCTGCAACTGGATCCTGGACTTCCCGATGGGCCGACCCCAGGTGGTGAGGGTAGGCAACAACACCTCTGCCACATTGACCCTCAACACGTGTACCCACAGGGGTGTGTGCTTAGTCCCCTCCTGTACTCCCTGTTTACCCACGTCTGTGTGGCCAAGCATGACTCCAACTCCATCATCAAGTCTGCTGAAGACAAGATGTGGTAGGCCTGATCATCGACGCCGAAGAGAAGGCCTACAGGGAGGTCAGAGACCTGGCAGTGTGGTGCCAGGACAACAACCTCTCCCTCAACTTCAGCAAGATAAAGGAGCTGATCATGGAGCACGCCCCCCCCCCCCCCCTCCACATCGATGGGGCTGTAGTGGAGCGGGTCAAGAGCTTCAAGTTCCTCTGTGTCCACATCACTAAGGAATGAACATGGTCCACACAGTTGTGAAGAGGGCACGACAGCGCCTCATCCCCCTCAGGAGGCTGAAAAGATTTGGCATGGGTCCTCAGATCCTCAAAAAGTTAAACAGCTGCACCATTGAGAGCATCTTGACTGGCTGCATCACTGCTTGGTACGGCAACTGCATGGCACCTGACCGCAAGGCGCTACAGAGGCTGGTGAGTATGGCCAGTACATTACTGGGGCCGAGCTTCCTGCCATTCAGGACCTCTATACCAGGCAGTGTCAGAGGAAGGCCCAAAATATTTTCAAAGACTCCAGCCACCCAAGTCATAGACTGTTCTCTCTGCTACCGCACGGCAAGTGGTACCAGTGCCCCAAGTCTGGAACCAACAAGACCCTGAACAGCTTCCACCCCCAAGCCATAAGACTGCTAAACAAGACTGCTAAATAGCTAATCAGATGGCTACCCGGACTACGACAATTGACTCTTTTTTGCACCAACTCTCTTGCACTGACTCTTTGCACACACACTGGACTCAACCCACACACTCACCCATACTTAAACTGATACCCCAATACACACACACACACACACACTTTCACCCTCACCATATACGCTGCTGCTACTGTCTATTATCTATCATGTTGCCTACCCCTACCTATATGTACATACAGTAGCTACCTCAATTACCTCGTATCCCTGCACATCCACTCGGTACTGGTACTCCCTGTATGAAGCCATGTTATTTTTACTCATTGTTGTTATTCACTATTCACTGTGTATTTATTCCTTGTGTCACCTGTTTACATTTTTTATTAAATGTTTTATCTTTAACTCTGCATTGTTGGAAAAGGACCCATAGGTAAGCATTTCACTGTTAGTATACACCTGTTGTTTATAAAGCAAATTTGATTTGATTTGAGATTCTCCACTCAAAATGGTTCTTAGTCTAGGACTAGGCTAAAACGAGGATTCACACAAACCACACTGCGTCGATGTTTGCGCTGCACTTGACTTTTAAAGGTAATTTATGCTCCAGCCGTCATCTGCTATATATATCGCGAACAGGATCTCAGGGAACATCAGGGACATTGCCTTTAAAAGTCAAGTGGAGTGTGATGCCGGCGCAGTGCATTCGTTTACATCCCAGTCTTAATCTGGGTCCCGAAAACCGGGCGCAAAAGTAAAATCCATGAGTAATGTCTGGGATAGTAACTACACTCCAAGTAGGAGATGTATTTTGACATTCATGGATACCAGTGGAGGCACCTCAGAGGACGAAGGGGAATACCATCCTACTCAGTGAATTTCATAAAAATAAAAATTGTGAAACATTAAAAAAGGTTATCCTTATTAAATAAAACTATACTAAATATATTAATATGTCACCAAATAACTGATTAAAACACACTGTTTTGCAATGAAGGTCTACAGTAGCCTCAACAACACTCTGTAGGGTAGCACCATGGTGTAAATGGAGGACAGCTATTTTCCGTCCTCTTCTACAATGACTTCAATACAAAACCGAGGAGGCTCATGGTTCTCACCCACTTCCATAGACTTACACAGTAATTATGACAACTTCCGGAGGACGTCCTCAAACCTATCAGAGCTCTTGCAGCATGAACTGACATGTTGTTCATCCAATCAAAGGATCAGATAATGAATCTGAAAGCATAAGCTAGCTAAATATATTGCCTCCGGGGCCCGTCGGTGTAACTGCTTGCTGTACACTGCGTGATTGTAGTGGGTTTACTAATGCGTTAGTTCTAGTAGCTATGAGGACTATGACGTTAGCTAATATTGTGACAACGTTTTAGGCTGTGTGTAGTGGTTAGCGGTTATGGTATGAAGGTTTGGCTTGGATAGGTTTTATCGCCTGGTCACAGACAGCTGTTGTGTTGTGCACTGAAGTCCACAAGCGAAGGGAAAAGGTGAGAGGTAGACCTACCTGAATTTGTCCAACAGAAACTCGTTTTGGTTGCAAAACGAAATGCAACTGTTTGGACTAATTGGCTACATTGAGCTGGGTGAATGGAATATGAATGACAGTCATCCAATATGCTGTAATAGAAATAAGATCATGCTCATAGAAAAATGAAATCATCCTGCCTAATCTTAAACGGCATCTGCCACTGGTGGATACATATTTCAGAATCTTTGGGGCATTGAAAAGTGCTATATAAAACATAAATCCCATGTATTATTATTTTTAGTAGTATTATTACATATAACTGATGTTGTTGGCTGATACTGTAGTTCTCCCAGCCCGGGATGGGGGGGGGGGGGGGGGTTAGACTCTGGGCCCCTGTGGGTCTTAGAGGGCCCGGGGTCCTTGTCATCCCTCTCTACTCTCTACTCTCTCTGGCAGGGCAGAACGAGCGAGCAACGAGCAGGTCCAACTGGGTCGAGAGATAAAGGCACAGCAACACTGTGCCCAAGGCGGGCCCCTGCCACCCCATCCCTATCATCACAACAACTGAGGAGGAGGACGAGGAGGACGAGGATGCCAAGGGCACGCTAGCTGCATCTCCAATTTCATACATATGCATACCATCTGTCCGGACAAACACAGAAGCTTACAGTGTTGTGCTGCTGTCCCTGCCTGCTGCTACAGTACAGTTGCTTCTGAAGTGTTTAGCGAGTGTGTTACATTTTGTTGTTGTGGTTGTCATTGTCACTAAGCAATAAGCCAGGGCTGCCTTGGTAACCGGTAACGGTGGAGATATTAGATTTTCAGACATCTCTGCTTGCCTCTGCTTTACTGCGGCAGACTGAACAAACAGGAGAACCTACGGAGAATATCACTGGAAGACACATCCCTCCGTTTTCCCCCTTTCCTCCCCTTTGCATTGAGACGAAGCTCACATGGGCTGCTGCATCATGCCTGCGCCTTCTTTCCATGCATTTACAGTAGGCATCAAGACAAATTAGCCTAATCAACGACTTCAGAGTCGACACAATTAGGCTTATTTACGGTGGCACTAAACGACAGGATAAGACTATCTCAGTCCATTCATCAGAGCTCATCATATTACCAACAGAATCAATGAGAGGCCTAAGCGATTCCTTGTTATGGTTCTTAATAGCGAGCACAGAGACTTTACTTAGCTTTACTTAGTTCAAGGTGAAATCATTTTTACATAGAATCCTATAGGATATTACAGTGGGGAGTTCACAGAGACATGTTTTCCCATTTCCACCCCTGGCCATAATAGATGCCTGCCAGACACACACACACACACACACACACACACACACACACACACACACACACACACACACACACACACACACACACACACACACACACACACACACACACACAGACACACACACATTCACAAACACACACACACACACACACACACACATACACACACACAAACACATACACACACACTACCCTCAAATGAGAGTTCAACATACCAAGATGCCAATTTAACATATCCACTGTCGGTTCTAAATCATGGGAGAGCAAAATTCATTCCGCTCCCGCCATGCCCCAGCTCTACATTTATGGCTCCCCAGTAACCACAGGTCGGGTCAGCTATTCATTACCTTTGCTGCGACTGCTATTTGAATGGCAGCCACGTAGAGTGTCTGACAGGCAGCAGCCCCTGCAGCAGTGGAACGGACTCCGGTTGATATCCCACCCACCCCCTGCTTTCAAGCATACTGTTGATAAGGCAATATAAATGTGTCATTTGCATTCTTTCCCTTTCTAAAGGGGAACATCAATTTGAATTCAAATTGCAATGCCACAGAACCTTTCGAAAAAAGGAAAAAAAGCATCAAAGTGGTACCTGTAAATTTAGCGCATTATGTGGTAAACTTCAATAACTGGTTCAGGGTGCCCTAGTCCATATTCCACTCTAAATAAAAGCACTTTCCCTGTCTCTGTATTATATTGTAGCATGATTAACCCAAGTTTACCAGAACACAATCTACTGTACATAAAGCAGCGAGCAGTGGCCTGATGTCTCAGTGAAGTAGTCTGTACTGTATTTCTGTATTTCATTCATACACAGGCTACACAGGCTATATCCACACCAACCAAGTCCTGCTCAAGATCAGTATCTACCCTCAATTCAAACTTGTCACAGACAGACAGGGTTCACTTTGTTAACCCTGGGGTTCTACTAAATTAACGTATGGAATTGTTTTAAGTGGTAGATAAAAAAATAAATATATATAAAAATATTATTTGATAAAAGAGTCTCCCCTTTCCACAGTGGGGTCATATTAGTTTGTAGGCCAGACGGTACAGACAGAAGTTGGCACATAGGTGGTACCAACTTTAGATGAGTCCCAAGGGGCTTGTGGGGGCCGTAGAGCAAAACGTAGAGCAAAACGTAGAACCTTTCGGACGCTACAGATGTTTTTGTGAAAAGACCGATTTTGCAGGATGTCTCCTGGTCTGACAAACAGCGCTGTAGCTCTGCAACTTTCCACCGCAGATGCGGAAGGCCGACATAGGCGGATGTAGTGGATTGAGACACAGATTGTGTTATTATGTTAATTTGATTGATCAATAGACTCTTAATTAAACAAACATGAGTTGAGAGATGTTGCTACAGTATATGAGGTTGGGATGTTATAAAGTTAGCCTCTTTGTGCAGCAGAAGCACAGAACGGTTCTTCCTGCAGCCTGGCAGTGGCAGTGTCCCCCCCCCCCCCCCCCCCATTTGCTAGTGCTGCTCGTTGGCAGTTGGCAAAGTGCTTTTCAATGGGCTCCGGCCGCTTAGCCCAGTGACAGGCTTTCTACCCAGGGACCACATGCCAAGACTCAACACAGTTGATATTTGAAACATAATATTTCAACAAGACTACACTAGTCCGGGTGCAGTGGCTTCACTCTCACTTCACTCTCAACTCCCCAACAAAACTGTTTTAAAAGCCGCTCTGCTAATGGTATGCATCTCTCTTCCCCCTCTCTCTCACTGTCATTTGCTCGTATCTCTCTGACATCCCCACCCTGTGTGCGCGGCTGGTGTGTAATTGGTTCATCTGTTCAGTTCTCTGTGTGTGTGTGTGTCTGTGTGTGTGTCTGTGTTTGTCTGTCTGTGTGTGTATCTGTGTATGCATTTGTGTTTGCTCATTCGTGCATGTGTGTGTGTGTGCTATTGGTGGCTTTGGCACAAGGCTCCAAGCCTGATGATCTTTGTGTGTCGGTGGCAGCAGCGTTTCACACTAGGGACCGTCCACAGACATAAGCACAGTCCTATTAGCTGTAATGGGTCCAGGCTGGTAAAACATTGGGGAACAGTGGGATTGATAAAAGGGATTAACCAATTGCATACCACCACTGATGGGATATACTTATGTTCTTATAGACCTTGCATATTTTGTCATATTCATAGCTCCAGGTAGCTCTGAGTTGTCAGCTCTTTTCTCTCTTTTTTAAGTACATTTCGATTTTACCATTTATGTTTTTCTATATACAATCAGGTAAAAAATTATTTGCACCCCTTATAAAAATGAGCATAATAAATAATACAAATACTGAGCTATATTGTATGCTCCAAATAATAAAAAATAAAACAAAATAGCTTCAATTGGTCCTGGGGCTCTTGTTAAGGTCAACGGCAACATTAACTTTACCCAGTACCAGGACATTTTAGCCAAAATCCTGGTTGCCTCTGCCAGGAGGCTGATATTTGGCCGTAATTGGATATTCCAGCAAGACTATAAACCCAAGCACAAATCAAAATCCACAAAGAAATGGTTAATTGACCACAAAAATCTTGCAATGGCCATCTCAGTCTACGGACTTGAAGCCCATTGAAAATCTGTTGTTTGAATTGAAGAGGACAGTCCATAAGCACAGATGAGGGATATCAAAGATCTGGAAAGATTCTGTATGGAAGAACGGTCTAAGATCCTTGCCAATATATTATCCAATCTCAGTGCCGTTATCCTCGCAAGGTGAGGTATTAAAAGGTATTGAAAACGGGTGTCAATAATTTTTACCCATATATTTTTTTAGAAAAAAATAATTACTTGTTAAACAAAATCTTTCTCTGAGCAATTGTATTAGTATAAAATTATGTAATTTTTTTTATCATACAATATAGCTCAGTATTTGCATTATTTTATACTAAATGCATTTCATCCCATGAAGACTACAGCAAATCTGTCCGTGATTTTACCCTGTTGTTACATGGTACCACCTACACACTTACACGGTAGGAGGTAAGAGGGCTGTAAAATGAAGTGGTGTCTGTTTCCAGTCCACATACAGGGGCGTCATGCACCCAATATTTTAGAGGGGGCACGAAGTATGTGTGGATAGATGGGTGGTGGTCCGGAAGGTTGTTGGAGAATTTTGCATTTTACAAACACCTGAAACATATTTTTTCCTGGAATCTAGAGCCATAATCACTATGCCTAATTCTATGTTTAAAAAAATTAAGTCTGTTTTTCTGCATATATTATCTAAACATACCTTTTAACCTGTTCAATTGTAATTTTAATTGATGATTTACATTGATTATTTAATCACTTTTATGCCTTCATGAGTTTAGCACAACTGACACACTGGTATATAGTATCATAACCCTAAATATACTTCTCTACATCTCTAATAAAATCTTGGTAAAAGATTGAAAGGAATGTCAAATCAAATCAAATCAAATTGTATTTGCCACATGCCCCAAATACAACAGGTGTAGTCCTTACAATGAAATGCTTACTTACAAGCCCTTAACCAACAGTGCAGTTTTTAAGAAAATAAGAAAATAAAAAATATAAAAAATTCAAATTATTAAATAGCAGCAGTAAGATAAAATAACAGTAGGGAGGCTATATACAGGGGGTACCAGTACAATGTCAATGTGCGGGGTCACCGGTTAGTCAAGGTAATTGAGGTAATATGTACATATGGGTAGAGTTAAAGCAAATAGTCCGGGTAGCCATGATTAGCTGTTCAGGAGTCTTATGGCTTGGGGGTAGAGCTGTTAAGAAGCCGATGATCAGGCCTACCACTGTTGTGTCGTCGGCAAACTTAATGATGCTGTTGGAATCTTGCCTGGCCACGCAGTCATGGGGGCGGCCCGTCAGGAAGTCCAGGATCCAGTTGCAGAGGGAGGTGTTTAGTCCCAGGGTCCTTAGCTTAGGGATGAGCTTTGAGGGCACTATGGTGCTGAACGCTGAGCTGTAGTCAATGAATAGCATTCTCACGTAGGTGTTCCTCTTGTCCAGGTGTGAAAGGGCAGTGTGGAGTGCAATAGAGATTGCATCATCTGTGGATCTGTTGGGGCGGTATGCAAATTGAAGTGGGCATAGGGTTTCTGGGATAATGGTATTGACGTGAGCCATGACCAGCCTTTCAAAGCACTTCATGGCTACAGACGTGAGTGCTGCGGGTCGGTAGTCATTTAGGCAGGTTATCTTAGTGTTCTTGGGCACAGGGACTATGGTGGTCTGCTTGAAACATGTTGGTATGTGAGTCTTATCCAGTATATTTAGTAATTCCTTGCTTTTCTAAAGTCTATCAACCTTGCCAGCAGGCAGATAGTTAGACAAGCTACTCTAACTTGATAGCCCAAAATGGCTTGGTAGCTAGTTAAGTGGTTGGGAGATTGGGAACCTTTTTATAAAAAAAAATATTTCACCTTTATTTAACCAGGTAAGCCAGTTGAGAACAAGTTCTCATTTACAACTGCGACCTGGCCAAGATAAAGCATAGCAGTGTGATAAAAACAACAACACAGAGTTACATATGGGGTAAAAAAACATAAAGTCAAAAAATACAACAGAAAATATATATACAGTGTGTGCAAATGTAGCAAGTTATGGAGGTAAGGCAATAAATAGGCTATAGTGCAAAATAATTACAATTAGTATTAACACTGGAATGCTAGATGTGCAAGAGATTATGTGCAAATAGAGATACTGGGGTGCAAAAGAGCAAAATAAATAACAATATAGGGATGAGGTAGTTGGGTGGGCTAATTTCAGATGGGCTGTGTACAGGTGCAGTGATCGGTAAGTTGCTCTGACAACTGATGCTTAAAGTTAGTGAGGGAGACAAGAGTCTCCAGCTTCAGAGATTTTTGCAATTCATTCCAGTCATTGGCAGCAGAGAACTACAGTGCCTTCAGAAAGTATTCGGAGCCGTTTACTTTTTTCACATATTGTTACGTTACAGCCTTATTCTAAAATTGATTAAATAAAGAAATGTCCACAGCAATCTACAAACAATACCCAATAATGACAAAGTGAAAACAGGTTTATATATATATATTTTTTTAGAAATGTATTAAAAATAAAAAATAAAAATACCTTATTTACATAAGTATTCAGACCCATTGCTATGAGACTCGAAATTGAGCTCAGGTGCATCCTGTTTCCATTGATCATCCTTGAGATGTTTCTAAAACTTAATAGGAGTCCGCCTGTGTTCAATTCATTTGATTGGACATGATTTGGAAAGGCACACACCTGTCTATATACAGTGGGGGAAAAAAGTATTTAGTCAGCCACCAATTGTGCAAGTTCTCCCACTTAAAAGATGAGAGAGGCCTGTAATTTTCATCATATGTACACGTCAACTATGACAGACAAAATGAGAAAAAAATGAAGAAAATCACATTGTAGGATTTTTAATGAATTTAATTGGAAATTATGGTGGAAAATAAGTATTTGGTCAATAACAAAAGTTTCTCAATACTTTGTTATATACCCTTTGTTGGCAATGATACAGGTCAAACGTTTTCTGTAAGTCTTCACAAGGTTTTCACACACTGTTGCTGGTATTTTGGCCCATTCCTCCAAGCAGATCTCCTCTAGAGCAGTGATGTTTTCGGGCTGTCACTGGGCAACACAGACTTTCAACTCCCTCCAAAGATTTTCTATGGGGTTGAGATCTGGAGACTGGCTAGGCCACTCCAGGACCTTGAAATGCTTCTTATGAAGCCACTCCTTCGTTGCCCGGGCGGTGTGTTTGGGATCATTGTCATGCTGAAAGATCTAGCCACGTTTCATCTTCAATGCCCTTGCTGATGGAAGGAGGTTTTCACTCAAAATCTCACGATACATGGCCCCATTCATTCTTTCCTTTACACGGATCAGGCGTCCTGGTCCCTTTGCAGAAAAACAGCCCCAAAGCATGAAGTTTCCACCCCCATGAATCACAGTAGGTATGATGTTCTTTGGCTGCAACTCAGCATTCTTTGTCCTCCAAACACGACAAGTTGAATTTTTACCAAAAAGTTATATTTTGGTTTCATCTGACCATATGACATTCTCCCAATCCTCTTCTGGATAATCCAAATGCTCTCTAGCAAACTTCAGACGGGCCTGGACATGTACTGGCTTAAGCAGGGGGACACGTCTTGCACTGCAGGATTTGAGTCCCTGGCGGCGTAGTGTGTTACTGATGGTAGGCTTTCTTACTTTGGTCCCAGCTCTCTGCAGGTCATTCACTAGGTCCCCCCGTGTGGTTCTGGGATTTTTGCTCACCGTTCTTGTGATCATTTTGACCCCACGGGGTGAGATCTTGCGTGGAGCCCCAGATCGAGGGAGATTATCAGGTGGTCTTGTATGTCTTCCATTTCCTAATAATTGCTCCCACAGTTGATTTCTTCAAACCAAGCTGCTTACCTATTGCAGATTCAGTCTTCCCAGCCTGGTGCAGGTCTACAATTTTGTTTCTGGTGTCCTTTGACAGCTCTTTGGTCTTGGCCATTGTGGAGTTTGGAGTGTGACTGTTTGAGGTTGTGGACAGGTGTCTTTTATACTGATAACAAGTTCAAACAGGTGCCATTAATACAGGTAATGAGTGGAGGACAGAGGAGCCTCTTAAAGAAGAAGTTACAGGTCTGTGAGAGCCAGAAATCTTGCTTGTTTGTAGGTGACCAAATACTTATTTTCCACCATAATTTGCAAATAAATTCATAAAAAATCCTACAATGTGATTTTCTGGAGAAAATAATTCTAAATTTGTCTGTCATAGTTGACGTGTACCTATGATGAAAATTACAGGCCTCTCTCAGCTTTTTAAGTGGGAGAACTTGCACAATTGGTGGCTGACTAAATACTTTTTTTTCCCCACTGTAAGCCATGAGGTCGAAGGAATTCTCCGTAGAGCTCCGAGACAGGATTGTGTCGAGGCACAGATCTGGGGAAGGGTACCAAAAATTTTTGCAGCATTGAAGGTCTCCAAGAACACAGTGGCCTCCATCATTCTTAAACTGAAAAAGTTTGGAACCAGCAAGACAATTCCTAGAGCTGGCCGCCCGGCCAAACTGAGCAATCGGGGGAAAAGGCCTTGGTCAGGGCCAACTAGGCAGGATATAACCCCACCCATTTGGCCAAAGCACAGCCCCCACACCACTAGAGGGATATCAACATACCACCAATTTACTACCCTGAGACAAGACTGAGTATAGCCCACGAAGATCTCCTCCACTGCACAAGCCCGAGGAGGCGCAAAACCACACAGGAAGATCACGTCAGTGACTCAAACCACTCAAGTCGAATGTAGCGAAAAAAGCCTGGCACAACGGGATGCACCCCTCCTAGGGATGGCATGGAAGAGCACTAGTAAGCCAGTGACTCAGCCCCAGGAATAGGGTCAGAGGCAGAAAATCCCAGTGGAGAGAGGGGAGCAGGCCAGGCAGAGAAAACAAGGGTGGTTCGTCACTCCAGTGCCTTGCCGTTCACTGAAGAGATGAGTCTTCAGTAAAGACTTAAAGGTCGAGACAGAGTCTGCGTCTCTCACATGGATAGGCAGACCATTCCATAAAAATTTAGCTCTACAGGAGAAAGCACTGCCTCCAGCAGTTTTCTTAGAAATTCTAGTGACAATAAGGAGGCCTGCGTTTTGTGACCGTAGCGTATGTGTAGGTATGTACGGCAGGACCAAATCGGAGAGATAGGTTTTTACATTGTAGAATAATAGTGAAGACAACAAAACTATGAAATAACACATGTGGAATCATGTAGTAACCAAAAAAGTGTTAAACAAATCAAAATATATTTTATGTTTGAGATTCTACAAATGGCCACCCTTCGCCTTGAGGACAGCTTTGCACACTCTTGGCATTCTCTCAACTGACAGTGTCACTAGCAAAGCACCCCCACACCATAACACCTCCTCCTCCATGCTTTACGGTGGGAAATACACATGCAGAGATAATCAGTTCACCCAAACCGCGTCTCACAAAGACACGGCGGTTGGAACAAAAAATCTCCAATTTCGACTCCAGACCAAAGGACAAAATCAACCGGTCTAATGTCCATTGCCCGTGTTTTGTCCCAAGCAAGTCTCTTCTTCTTATTGGTGTCCTTTAGTAGTGGTTTCTTTGCAGCAATTCGACCATGAAGGACTGATTTACACAGTCTCCTCTTAACAGTTAATGGTGAGAAGTGTCTGTTGCTTGAACTCTGTGAAGCATTTATTTGCGCTGCAATTTCTGAGGCTGGTAACTCTAATGAACTTACCTCTGGGTCTTCCATTCCTGTGGCGGTCCTCATGAGAGCCAGTTTCATCATAGTGTTTGATGGTTTTTGTGACTGCACTTGAAGAAACTTTCGAAGTTCTTGACATTTTCCGTATTGACTGACCTTCATGTCTTAAAGTAATGATGGACTGTCCTTTCTCTTTGGTTATTTGAGTTGTTCTTGGTCTTTTACCAAATAGGGCTATCTTCTGTATACCCCCCCCCCCCCCTACCTTGTCACAACACAACTGATTGGCTCAAACACATTAAGAAGGAAATAAATTCCACAAATTAACTTTTAAGAAGGCACACCTGTTAATTGAAATACATTCCAGGTGACTACCTCATGAAGCTGGTTGAGAGAATGCCAAGCGTGTGCAAAGCTGTCATCAAGGCAAAGGGTGGCTTTTTAAGAACCTCAAATATAAAATATATTTGTATTTGTTTAACACTTGTTTGGTTACTACATGATTCCATATCTGTTATTTCATAGTTTTGATGTCTTCACTATTATTTTACAATGTAGAAAATAGTACAAATAAAGAAAAACCCTTGAATGAGTAGGTGTGTCCAAACTTTTGACTGGTACAGTACATATATAAATACATACATACAGTTGAAGTCGGAAGTTTTACATACACTTAGGTTGGAGTCATTAAAACTTGTTTTTCAACCACTCCACAAATTTCTTGTTAACAAACTATAGTTTTGGCAAGTCGGTTAGGACATCTACTTTGTGCATGACAGAAGTAATTTTTCCAGCAATTGTTTACAGACAGATTATTTAACTTAGAATTCACTGTATCACAATTCCAGTTGGTCAGAAGTTTACATACACTAAGTTGACTGTGCCTTTAAACAGTTTGGAAAATTCCAGACAATGATGTAATGGCTTAAAAGCTTCTGATAGGCTAATTGACATCATTTGAGTCCATTGGAGGTGTACCTGTTGATGTATTTCAAGGCCTCTTTGCTTGACATCATGGAAAAATTTAAATAAATCAGCCAAGACCTCAGAAACAAAATTGTAGACCTCCACAAGTCTGGTTCATCCTTGGGAGCAATTTCTAAATGCCTGAAGGTACCACGTTCATCTGTACAAACAATAGTACGCAAGTATAAACACCATGGGACCATGCAGCCGTCATACCGCTCAGGAAGGAGACGCATTCTGGCTCCTAGAGATGAACGTACTTTGGTGTGAAAAGTGCAAATCAATCCCAGAACAACAGTCAAGGACCTTTTGAAGATGCTGGAGGAAATAGGTACAAAAGTATCTATATCCACAGTAAAACGAGTCCTATATCGACATAACCTGAAAGGCCGCTCAGCAAGGAAGAAGCCACTGCTCAAAACGGACATAAAAAAGCCAGACTACGGTTTGCAACTGCACATGGGGACAAAGATTGTACTTTTTGGAGAAACGTCCTCTGGTCTGATGAAACAAACATAGAACTGTTTTGCCATAATTGTCAACGCGTGCTGTAGGTGGGTGCAGTGGTGGAATCAAACGCAGGACACAGACGGATAGTCCAACAGACTTTAGTGATCGCCAAACACGGCAATAGGTCAACTCTTGCCCGAAGGCGAAATACGCACGAAGGCGAACAAAACAAAAGCGCACAAACAGGTGCGTAAATACTCCAACAGTGGAGGGAAGCTCAACCGAGCGAAATACAGGAATCACGCCCTATACACGACTGACAAAAATCAATAACACACAACACTAGACAAACACAACGAGAAACTTATAGAACACTAATTAGGCTAAACAAGAACAGGTGTGACAACAAACAGACAAAAGCAAACGAACATGAAACATACAACGGTGGCAGCTAGTATTCCGGAGACAACGAACGCCGAAGCCTGCCCGAACAAGGGAGAGAGGCAGCCTCGGCCGAAACCGTGACAGTACCCCCCCCTTGACGCGCGGCTCCAGACGTGCGCCGACTCCGGCCTCGGGGACGACCCGGAGGACGCGGAGCAGGGTGCGTCGGGTGCCCACGATGGAATTCCGTCAGGAGAGACGGGTCCAAGATGTCTCTCCTCGGCACCCAGCACCGTTCCTCCGGACCGTACCCCTCCCACTCCACTAGATACTGGAGACCCCCCATCCGACGTCTCGAATCCAAGATGGACCTCACAGTGTACGCCGGTGCCCCCTCGATGTCCAATGGGGGCGGAGGAGTCTCCCTGATCTCACTTTCTTGGAGTGGGCCAGCTACCACCGGCCTGAGAAGGGACACATGGAACGAGGGGTTAATACTTTTATATTCAACAGGCAGTTGTAATTTGTAACACCTCGTTCAACCGTCCCAGGACTTTAAATGGTCCTACAAACCGCCGACCCAGTTTCCGACAGGGCAGGCGGAGGGGCAGGTTTCTGGTAGAGAGCCAGACTCGATCACCAGGTGCGTACACCGGTCCCTCACTGCGGTGGAGATCGGTGCTCGCCTTATGACGTCGGAGGGCCCGCTGCAGGTGGACGTGTGCAGCGTTCCATGTCTCCTCCGAGCGCCGCGCCCACTCATCCACCGCAGGAGCCTCGATCTGGCTCTGCTGCCAAGGTGCCAGAACCGGCTGGTAACACACATTGAAAAGGGGTTAGGTTAGTGGAGGAATGGCGTAGGGAATTCTGGGCCATCTCAGCCCAGGGAACGTACCTCGCCCACTCCTCCGGCCGGTCCTGGCAGTATGTTCTAAGAAACCTACCCACATCCTGGTTCACGCGTTCCACCTGCCCATTACTCTCCGGGTGGTAACCCGAGGTGAGACTCACCGAGACCCCCAACCGCTCCATAAAGGCTCTCCAGACCCTGGAGGTAAATTGGGGACCCCGATCAGACACAATATCATCGGGTACCCCGTAGTGCCGGAACACATGGGTGAATAGTGCTTCGGCGGTCTGCAGGGCAGTAGGAAGGCCCGGCATGGGGAGCAAACGACAGGCCTTAGAAAACCGGTCCCCAACGACCAGTATAGTGGTGTTCCCCTGTGAAGGAGGAAGGTCAGTAATGAAATCCACCGAGAGGTGAGACCATGGTCGTTGTGGAACGGGCAGGGGTAGTAACTTACCCCTAGGCAGATGTCTAGGCGCCTTACACTGGGCGCACACCGAGCAGGAGGAAACATAAACCCTCACATCCTTCGCCAACGTGGGCCACCAGTACTTGGCACTAAGACAGTGCACTGTCCGGCCGATACCAGGATGTCCAGAGGAGGGTGACGTGTGAGCCCAATAGATCAATCGATCCCGAACCTCGAGCGGAACGTACTTCCGACCCTCAGGGCATTGCGGTGGACTAGGGTCGGTGCGTAACGCCCGCTCAAGTTCAGCATCGACCTCCCACACTACCGGTGCCACCAGACACGACTCCGGCAGTATGGGAGTGGGCTCCACGGACCTCTCCTCTGTGTCATACCGCCGAGACAGCGCATCTGCCTTACCGTTCTGTGACCCAGGGATGTACGTGATCTTAAATGTAAACCTGGTCAAGAACATATTCCATCTTGCCTGGCGAGGGTTCAGCCTCCTCGCTGCCCGGATGTACTCCAGGTTACGGTGGTCCGTCAAAATGAGGAAAGGGTGTTGAGCCCCCTCAAGCCAGTGCCTCCACACCTTTAGGGCCTGTACCACGGCTAACAGCTCCCTGTCCCCTACGTCATAGTTCCGCTCCGCCGGACTGAGCTTCTTAGAATAAAAGGCACAGGGGCGGAGTTTAGGTGGCGCGCCAGACCGTTGTGAAAGCACGGCTCCTAGACCGGCCTCTGACGCGTCCACCTCTACCTGGAACGGCAAAGAGGGATCCGGATGCGCCAGCACCGGGGCCGAGGTAAACAGGTCCTTCAGCCTCCCAAACGCCCTGTCCGCCTCGGCCGACCACTGCAGACGCACCGAACCCCCCTTCAAAAGAGACGTGATGGGAGCTGCCACCTGTCCAAAACCCTGGATAAACCTCCTGTAGTAATTTGCAAACCCCAAAAACTGCTGCACCTCCTTCACAGTGGTTGGTGTTTGCCAATTACGCACGGCCGACACCCGGTCTACCTCCATCTTCACCCCTGACGCAGACAACTGATACCCCAAAAAGGAGACCGACTCCTGGAAAAACAGACACTTCTCTGCCTTAACATACAGGTCGTGCTCCACCAGCCTCCGCAACACTCGGCGCACCAGGGCCACATGCTCGACACGGGTAGGCGAGTACACGAGAATGTCATCTATGTACACAACCACCCCCTGCCCCTGCATGTCCCTGAAGATCTCATCCACGAATGATTGGAAAACTGACGGAGCGTTCATCAACCCGTATGGCATGACCAGATACTCGTAATGGCCCGAGGTGGTACTAAAGGCTGTCTTCCATTCAACGCCCTCCCTGATGCGCACCAAGTTGTACGCGCTCCTGAGATCTAATTTAGTGAAGAAACGCGCCCCATGCAATGACTCAGTCATGGTCGCAATCAGCGGGAGGGGATAACTGTACTTCACCGTAATCTGATTGAGACCACGGTAATCGATGCACGGGCGCAAACCACCATCCTTCTTCTTCACAAAAAAGAAACTCGAGGACGCAGGGGAAGTGGAAGGCCGTATGTATCCTTGTCTCAGAGATTCGTCTATGTAGGTCTCCATAGCTTTTTTCTCCTCTTGAGACAGAGGATACACATGGCTCCGTGGGAGCGCAGCTCCTGCCTGGAGGTCTATCGCACAATCTCCCTGCCTATGGGGCGGCAACTGCGTCGCCCTCGACTTACTAAACGCAATAGACAAATCCCCATACTCAGGGGGAACGTGCAATGCGGGCACCTGGTTTGGACTCTCCACCGAGGTAGCCCCTACGGAAACGCCTAAACATCTACCCACACACTGGGCAGACCACTCCATCAGAGCCCTCTCCTGCCACGAAATAGATGGGCTATGGGTACTCAACCAGGGCATGCCCAGCACCACCGGATACGCAGGAGAGTCAATCAGAAATAGCTGAATCATCTCCTGATGACCCCCCTGCGCACACATCCTAAGTGGCGCAGTGACCTCCCTGATCAAGCCCGCACCCAACGGACGACTATCTAGGGCATGAACGGGGAAAGGGACATCAACAGGAAGAAGGGGAATCCCTAAAGCTAAACAAAACTTCTTATCAATAAAATTCCCAGCCGCGCCTGAATCTACCAGCGCCTTATGCTGGGAATGAGGTGCTACCTGTGGAAAACGCACAGGTATACAGAAATGTGCAACAGAGAGCTCTGGGTGAGTGGGGCGCCTACTCACCTGGAAGGAATCCCCAGTGCGGGACCTGTCGTCCTCTCCCCTAGGAGGCCATCCCCAGCACCTAGCCGCGGTGTGTCCTCCCCGACCACAGTTGGTGCAGGAGATGGACCCCCTAGTAAGCCGACCCCTCCTCTCTCTAGCGCCAGCGCCCCCGAGCTCCATGGGGCACGGCTCGGAGGCGCTAGAGGGTGAAATGGACGGACCCCCCTCGGGACGTCCGCGGGTAGCTAGCAGGTTATCCAGCCTGATGGACATGTCGACCAACTGGTCGAACGTGAGGCTGGTGTCCCTACAGGCCAGCTCCCGACGGACGTCCTCTCGTAGACTACATCTGTAGTGATCGACGAGAGCCCGATCATTCCACCCTGCATCTGCCGCTAGATTACGGAATTCGAGGGCGAACTCCTGAGCACTCCTCCTCCCCTGCCGGAGGAAGACCAGACGCTCCCCCGCCGCTTTCCCCTCCGGGGGATGGTCAAACACCGCCCTGAAGCGGCGGGAGAACTCCTCGTAGGTTATGGTGTCCGCGTCGATCCTCCTCCACTCCGCGTTGGCCCATTCCAACGCCTTCCCGGACAGGCAGGAGATCAGGGCGGACACGCTCTCATGTCCCGAGGGCGCCGGGTGCACGGTGGCCAGGTACAGCTCCACCTGGAGAAGGAAACCCTGGCACCCAGCCGCGGTTCCATCGTAAGCCCTCGGGAGCGAGAGTCGGACTCCTCGGGGTTCCGGTGTTGGAATAGGCTGACTGGCCGATGGTGCTGGCAGGGCGGGTGGCGGTGGAGGCGTCCCCCAGCCTCGGATGGTGGTGATCACCTCCTGCAGTGCGGTCCCCATCTGCAGGATCTGTTCACCTTGTTCCCGGACCCTGTCCTCCAGCGTCGCCTGGGCTGCTGCGGCTCCTGCTGATTCCATTTAAAAGGTGTGTTATTCTGTCAACGCGTGCTGTAGGTGGGTGCAGTGGTGGAATCAAACGCAGGACACAGACGGATAGTCCAACAGACTTTAGTGATCGCCAAACACGGCAATAGGTCAACTCTTGCCCGAAGGCGAAATACGCACGAAGGCGAACAAAACAAAAGCGCACAAACAGGTGCGTAAATACTCCAACAGTGGAGGGAAGCTCAACCGAGCGAAATACAGGAATCACGCCCTATACACGACTGACAAAAATCAATAACACACAACACTAGACAAACACAACGAGAAACTTATAGAACACTAATTAGGCTAAACAAGAACAGGTGTGACAACAAACAGACAAAAGCAAACGAACATGAAACATACAACGGTGGCAGCTAGTATTCCGGAGACAACGAACGCCGAAGCCTGCCCGAACAAGGGAGAGAGGCAGCCTCGGCCGAAACCGTGACAATAATGACCATTGTTATGTTTGGAGGAAAAAGGGGGACTTGCAAGCCGAAGAACACCATCCCAACCATGAAGCACGGGGGTGGCAGCATCATGCTGTGGGGGTGCTTTGCTGCAGGAGGGACTGGTGCACTTCACAAAATAGATGGCATCATGAGGAAGGAAAAAAATGTGTATATATTGAAGCAACATCTCAAGACATCAGTCAGGAAGTTAAAGCTTGGTCGCAAATGGGTCTTCCAAATGGACAATGACCCCAAGCATACTTCCAAAGTTGTGGCAAAATGGCTTAAGGACAACAAATTCAAGGTATTGGAGTGGCTAAGGTGTGTGTAAATTTACGACTTCAACTGTATATACTTATCCTTTTAAAAAACATATATTTTCATTTATTACTTTCTAACCCTACCACCCCTCCCCTAATTGGAGTAAACGAGTGAACAACAACCCTTAGGCCTCTACTTCCAGCTTATACATACTATATACATTTTATGGACACAGTCTATTTTACAATAGTTCTATTTTGTTTGTTTTTACTCCTGTCCTTCCTCTACCCTCAACCTCTCCCATCTATTTCTGATGTCCATCCGGTTTGATTTCTATTTGCCATATCTTTCAAACTGTGCTCTTTCACAAAAGTTTTTAACCTATAATTTATATACGTTTTACGGACACAGTATGTTTTACATTAGTTATCGTGTTGTTATTAGTTCCAACCTTCAGCTCCATTCAACCCCTCCCATCTATCTCCTAACCCCATCCATATTGGATTTCAATTTGCCATATATTTTTCAACTGTGCTGTGATGTTTCACAAAAGTTCTGAACTTTTCTATTCTCATTGTTTCTACAGATTGTAAATTGAAAATAAAAATGTTGCTAAAATTATTATAATATTATTGATTGATTGTCTATGTCTTTTCAGATCACCCAGTAGTGCTATCTGCAGGGTTAGCTCCAGGTAAATATTGCAATTCTTCAGCGATTCTTGGACCTGTGACCAAAAACAAGCTACATATCGACAGTACCAAAACAAATTAACTAATGATTCTGTCTCTTCCCAGCAAAATCTGCAGAGCTGGGAAGGTTGTATCCCCCAGATAAATAACATTCTATTGGTTGAAATAATTTTGTATAATAATTTTTATTGAAAAATTCTACGTTTGGAATCCGGCGTTTTGCGTATCAGTTCATAGACCATGTGCCATGGAATTGGTACGTCAAAACTCTCTTCCCAACTATTTTGCAGTCTATATGGCACGGCTGTCGATTTTTGGGTCCTTAAATGAAACGGATGTGGAAGGGCTTGAAAACTATTACAGACAACAAAAGGAAACCCAGCCGCGAGCTGCCCAGTGACGCGAGCCTACCAGATGAGCTAAATGCCTTTTATGCTCGCTTCGAGGTAAGCAACACTGAAGCATGCATATGAGAGCACCAGCTGTTCCGGACGACTGTGTGATAACGCTCTCGGTAGCCGATGTGAGCAAGACCAATAAACAGGTCAACATTCACAAAGCCGAAGGCCAGACGGATTACCAGGACGTGCATGTGTGGACCAACTGGAAAGTGTCTTCACTGACATTTTCAACCTCTTCCTGACCAAGTCTGTAATACCTACATGTTTCAAGTAGACCACCATAGTACCTGTGCCCAAGGAAGTGAAGGTAACCTGCCTAAATGATTACCGCCCCGTAGCACTCACGTCGGTAGCCATGAAGTGCTTTGAAAGGCTGGTCATGGCTCACATCAACAGCATCATCCCGGATACCCTTGACCCACTCCAATTCGCATATCGCCCCAACAGATCCACAGATGACGCAATCTCAATCACACTCCGCACTGCCTTTTCCCACCTGGACAAAAGGAACACCTATGTGAGAATGCTGTTCATTGACTACAGCTCAGCGTTCAACACCATAGTGCCCACAAAGCTCACCACTAAGCTAAGAACCCTGGGACTAAACACCTCCCTCTGCAACTGGATCCTGGACTTCCTGACGGACCGCTCCCAGTGGTAAGGGTAGGCAACAACACGTCTGCCACTCTGATCCTCAACACTGGGGCCCCTCAGGGGTGCGTGCTTAGTCCCCTCCTGTACTCCCTGTTCACCCATGACACTAGGGGAAGAGAAAGGTTTTGAAAGAGGGAAAGGACAGACAGGAAAGATAATAAGAGAACCTCAACTAGAGGTGTCTGTAATTTTAAGAGAAGTTCAGTGGTTTATTCCAAAACGA
Organism: Coregonus lavaretus; assembly: GCF_964263955.1. Taxonomy (NCBI): domain Eukaryota; kingdom Metazoa; phylum Chordata; class Actinopteri; order Salmoniformes; family Salmonidae; genus Coregonus; species Coregonus lavaretus. The sequence continues at coordinate 18,006,426 of NC_139997.1, read as the reverse complement.
GTAACAATACTAAGGGAACAAATAGACACAAGGAAAACAGTAAGGAAAATATTGCTTACAAACAGAGACTAACAGAGACACTGAACCAAACGTGAGCTTAGCAACAGGAAGACCAAGAATACAAGGAGTAGAAATGGCAGGAACACCAGAAGAAGTAACAATGAAAAGGTTCTCATTGAATAAAGAAGAGATTGGAAAAATATCTGAAAAATTCTGCTTTGCAGAAATTATGGGGGAACCACAAGAAGTGGAAGTAACCGAAGAAAAACAAATGCAGGTGGTCAAGGAAGAGACATAGCAGGAAAACCTAAAGAAATAAATGTAAAGTATGATCTCAGAACAAGTATGGTCAAAACATGACACAGATGTGGGTCTAGTAAAATCAGCCAACCCAATCTGCATTAAAGTAAAGGCAAACACAAGAACTCCATGGAAACAGCAATATCCAATGAAGCCTGAAGCAGAGGCAGGAATTCAAGCTACAATAGAGGGACTGATAGAAGCAGGAGTACTGGTTGAAACCCAGAATGACTGTAATACACCACTACTACCAGTACTTAAAGTAGACAAACAAAAATGGAGGCTTGTCCACGACCTGAGAGCAGTTAACGAGGTCTTGCAGGACTACCAAGCAGAGGTACCAAATCCACAAACACTGTTAACAAATATTCCACTAGATGCCAAATGGTTTTCAGTAATAGACTTATGTGGGGCATTTTTTAGTGTACCCCTAGCAGAAGAAAGTAGGCACCTTTTTTTGCATTTACATACAAAAAATCAGCAATTTACGTATACACGGATTCCACAAGGATTTAAGCACTCGCCTCATGTATTTAATCAGGTATTGCGAGCTGATCTAGAAGATCTAACACTGGAAGGAACACTGCTACATTATGTGGACGACCTACTGGTATGTGCAACCACGATAGAACAGTGTAATCAAGATACTGTAAAAATACTGAAAAAACGAGCAGAAGGAGGACATAAAGTAGACTATTAAGTAAAAACAGCCCCCTTAAGATAAATAATGAAAAATGCAGGAATAAGTTGAGGGCAAGGATAAAATGGAATGGTGATGCAGTAGCTGCATTTGAAACAATTAAACAAGAAATGCAAATGGGCCCAGCATTAGGGACTCCAGACTATACGAAACCTATTCTGTTATATGCAGCCAACCGTTGTCAGGGATTTGCAACCGCAGTACTAATGCAAGAGACATGTGTAGGGTGGAGAAAGCAGCCAATAGCTTTTTATAGTACTAAATTAGATTCAGTAGCACAGGGTTACCCACCATGCTACGAAGGGTTGGCAGCTGTACAATATGCATATGATAAAGCATCTATGATTACAATGGGATTCCCGGTGGTGATCTATACTCATCATAAAATAACTGAATTAATCGAACAAAGCAAGTTTGTGCTGACCAATGCCAGGCTATTGGAACATCTGACGCTGTTAACCTATCCAGACGTAACCATTTATTTTTATTCCATTTTGTTTGTTTTTACTCATGAACTTCCTCTACCCTCAACCTCTCCGATCATCACCATCCGGTTTGCTTCTATATGCCATTTCTTTCTAACTATGCTCTTTCACAAAACCTCTCAACCTATAACCTATATACTTATTATGGACACAGTATGCTTACATTATTAGTTATCTTGTTGTTATTAGTTGTTGTTAGTTGTTATTAGTCCTATCCTTCAACTCCATTCAACACCACCCATCTATCTCTTAACACCATTCATATTGGATTTCTATTTGCCATATATCTTTCAACTGTACTGTGACGTTTTACAAAAGTTCTGAACCTTTCTATTCTCATTGTTTCTACAGATTGTAAATTGAAAATACATGTTTTTGCTAAAATTATTATTATATTATTGATTGATTGACTATGACTTTTCAGAACACCCAGTAATGCTATCTGCAGGGTTAGCTCCAGGTAAATATTGCAATCCTTTAGCCATTCCTGGACCTGTGTCCAAAAATAAGCTACAAATGGACAGTACCAAAACAAATGATCTAATGATTCTGTCTCTTCCCAGCAAAATCTGCAGAGCTGGGAAGATTGTATCCCCCATATAAATAACATTCTATTGGTAGCAAGAATTTTATATAATAATTTAAATAGAAGTTTTGAATCCGGCGTCGTTTTGCGTATCAGTTCATAAACACTATGCCATGGGATTGGTACGTCAAAAATCTCGTCCCAACTATTTTGCAATCTATTTAGGATGGCTGTCAATCCTTTGGTCCTTAAATGAAACTGGTATACTTTTTTATTTATCACAGTTTTTTAACCAATTATGTTCTTTAATGCAAGGCCGACAGACAAGTTCCTTACTTTTTCCCCCTTCCACTTTCCTCTTCCATTTTTGCGGTAATACTGCAATTATTTGGTTGAAATTTTGGGTAGAGCAGACATTTCCATATGTTTTTGTTAGCTGCATGTGCGACATAACTCCATCAGTCCTAAAGATGATATAATTTACGAAGATTATACATTTTCTTTAAATTTTGTCCCAAAAAAAGTTTTTTTATCAATTAGTATATTTGAGTTTAACCACAATATTTGTTGCATTATTTGTTCTGTCGTTTCTGGAGGATTAAATTGAAATTGCAACCAACTTTCTATGGCTTGTTTTAGAAATAGTGATATTTGGGAGATTATTTCCTTTTCAAATAACTGAAAGTAAGAGGTTGTAATCTGAATAAAGGGAAAAAGGCCATTCTTGAACATTGGGTGAGACAATCTTACTAATTTGCTAGAGAACCAGTTCGTATTTAAGTATAACTTTTGTATGACTGAAGATTTTAGTGATAGGTCAAATGCTTTAATATTTAATAATTTCTGTCCTCCGAATTCATATTAATTATATAAATATATAAACAGCAGAACTCTTTGTTACTTGGGACCTAGAACTAGCATCTCTGTTTTATCCGAGTTTAAAAGTAAAAAAATGTTCTGCCATCCACTTCCTTATGTCTGAATCACAGGCTTCCAGGGTAGGCAATCATCAAAATGTGCAGCTGTGTGTCGTCCGCGTAGCAGTAAAAGTTACCATTGTGTTTCCAAATGACATAACCAAGAGGTAGAATATATAGTGAAAACAATAGTGCTCCTAAAATGGAACCTTAGGTGGTTAACTGAGTTTTGTACTCCGACGTCCTTGGGTAGGAGGAGGGAGTCTGGAAGGAATCTAGGATCTAGATCTAGGAATCTTTTAATTTATAGCGCGGCTTTTGATAATCCTTGGTTGGGGTCTGAGCAGATTGTTTGCTGTGATTGCAAACGTAATAAAATGGTGGTCCGATAGTCCAGGATTATTAGGAACAACATTTAGATCCACAATATTTATTAAACGGGACAAAACTAGATCCAGGGTATGACTGTGGCAATGCGTAGGTCCGGAGACATGTTGGACAAAACCCACTGAGTCGATGATGGCTCCGAAAGCCTTTTGGAATGGGTCTGTGGACATTTCCGTGTGAATATTGAAGTCACCAAAAATGTTAATAGTATTACAGAGAAACAACAAAACATGCTTGTTTTATTTGTTCATCAAGAAGGAATCAATAGGCTACACAACTTGATTAAATTCATTTACAAACATACCTCCTGCGAGTCCTGCCCATCATCGGCATCTAAAATAAAATAAAACGCTGTGTGTGTCACTCTACAACTCTGTCCTCCTCCACTGACAATACTGCCTGCATGCACTAGAGTATCTAACGTCCTGCATAGCATATCTATGCTGTGGTGCACCTTGGAAGGAACCCCTTACTAGGGAGAATAGGGGGGTATTCTTTGCCTGGTCCAGTCAGTGTACCCCCTCTGCAAAATACTGCTACAGATCTTTTTATAATGAATTATGAAAAAAATGTGGGCTTAAAAATTAAGTTTAGTAATTAATTAAACATCTGAAAAAGTATTTAATGAAAATCAACCAAACAAACCTAGCTAAGTAGAAACACATCTGTATTCACAATCATATCAAAGAACTAACATAACAACAAAAGTGAATTGCATTCATTTCTATGTGAATATGTGAAGAAAAAATTACAGTAGCTACATACAACAAGTTATTGTATCCACATGACATGAATATAACGCATACAAATATGACTAAATAGCTAGAATGACTGCATATATTTCAATGACAGCTACTGAACTTGGCTTGCCGCAAGACAAAATGTTGTGTGCACAAACAGCCCCCCAATAAAACATTTTTTACCGAAGACCAAAACAAACAAAAACCTCACAAAATGTCTTCATAATATATGCACAAACTGTTTCGAACTGTTTTGGATGGGAAGCATGCGGACGCCTTAACTATTTTGGGAACATTTCAAAATAAATGTCCCCCATGTCATAGTAGAAAAACAATATTTAAAAACCTTTAGTTTAGTTATTTTGTGGCACTTTTGTTAAGTGAAATGGTCTGAAATCTAGGTAGCAAGTCAATTTACTTTGGCTACCAATCTTCTATGTTAGCTCGTGGTTGGGATGTATGCAGTCATTCTATTCAGTCATATTTGTATGCTTTACCGTGCCTTCAAAAAGTATTCACACCTCGTGACTTTTTCCACATTTTGTTGGGTTACAGCCTGCATTTAGATTTTGTGTCACTGATCTACACACAATACCGCATAACATCAAAGTGGAATTATGTTTTCAGATTTTAAAAAAAATTAATACCAATGAAAAGCTGAAATGTCTTGAGTCAATAAGTATTCAACCCCTTTCTTGTAACTTCAGGAGTAAACATTTGCTTAACAAGTCAGATAATAAGTTGCATGGACTCTGTGTGCAATAACAGTGTTTAACATGATTTTTTTAATTACTACCCCAGCTCTGTACCCCACACATACAATTATCTGTAAGGTCCCTCAGTCAAGCAGTGAATTTCAAGCACAGATTCAACGACAAAGACCAATGCCTCGCAAAGAAGGGCTCCTATTGGTAGATGGGTAGAAAATTATAATAAAGCAGACATTGAATATCCCTTTGAGCATGGTGAAGTTATTAATTATACTTTGGATGGTGTGTCAATACACCCAGTCACTACAAAGACACAGTCGTCCTTCCTTACTCAGTTGACAGAGAGGAAGGAAACCTCTCAGGGATTTCACTATGAGGCCAATGGTGATTTAAAACCAGTTACAGTGTTAAATGGCTGTGATAGGAAAAAACTGAGGATGGATCAACAACATTGTAGTTGCTTCACAATACTAACCTAAATGACAGAATGAAAATAAGGAAGCCTTTACAGAATAAACATATTCCAAAACAGCCATCCTGTTTGCAATAAGGCACTAAAGTAATACTGCAAAAAATGTGGCAAAGAAATTGAATATTCCTGAGTGGCCTAGTTACAGTTTTGACTTAAATCTACTTGAAAATCTATGGCAAGACTTTAAAATGGCTGTCTAGCAATAATCAACAACCAACTTGACAGAGCTTGAAGAATTGTAAAACGAATAATGGGCAAATATTGTACAATCCAGGTTTGCTAAGCTCTTAGAGACTTACCCAGAAAGATTCACAGCTGTAAACACTGCCAAAGGTGATTCTAACATGTATTGACTTTAATACTTATCTAATCAAAATATATTCGTTGTTTATTTTCCATTAATGCAAACTTTTCTTCCACTTTGACATTACAGAGTATTTTGTGTAGATCGTTGATAAAATATGACAATTAAATCAATTTTAATCCTACTTTGTAACACAACAAAATGTGGAAAAAGTAAAGTGATGTGAATACTTTCTGAAGGCACTATTCATGTCAAGTGGATACAATAACTTGTTGTATGTAGCTAATGTAAAAATATTTTTCACATATTCACATAGAAATTAATGCAATTCACTTTTGTTGTTATGTCAGCTCTTTATGATTGTGAATACAAAAGTGTTTCTACGTAGGTTTGTATGGTTTATTTTCATTAAATACACTTTGGTCTGAATATGTCCCCACTTCAACAAACTGGATCATTTTGTTATATTGTACTGGAGTAAATTTGAAAGTAACTGGTATTTACATGGAATAAGCAACAGCTTCATTTTACAGCCCTCTTACAGACTGTATATCTACTCTATAAGTGTGAAGGTGGTACCATGTAACAACAGGTTAGATAGCAGAAAGATTTTCTGTTTTCTTTATGAGATGGCTCACAAGCATTTACGTGGAAACAGACACCACTTCATTTTACATCCCTGTTACTGTGAACATACATGGTTACAAAAGGTAAAGTACATAGAAACAGCTGGAGAGAATATCAACACAAGAAGATAACTTGAAGGTATTTATTTGGTAATAACATGATATTAAATGATAAATTACCATGTATGTTCATTAATGTTTCTATACAATATATAAAGTATTTATATAGTAATAAGCTGGTTCTTGTATGTTTTACTATATAATTACATTTTGTGACTTTGTATGTTCTTTGGTGTTTCGTATATATTACATTTAAATAGTGTTGTGTTTAGGCATTTACATAGTTATTAGCTGGTACTTCGTTGTACCTAGCTTCTTACTTTCTTGTACTTACCTATATAATTAAATGTTGTGACTTTGTGTTTACAATTAAGTATATAGTACTTACTTGCTTTGTTCCTAGTAAGTATGTTTAAGACAAAATTGTTACAAGGTATTTTGTTTTCCTAATAAATACAGAGTAAGTAAAGGGCTGTAAAATGCAGGGTTGCCAATAGGTTTGGGCGCTATCCAGATTGTCATACCTTCATACCAACCTTGTGCCATCCCGGGATATTCAGTAATACCGGCACTGAACACAAGGGGAGCTATTTACAACCCCCAATGAGCCTCTGTAATCCGAAGGTTGTAAAATCCCATAGCGAATGGATTGTTGCCGTTTTACGGGCTGCTCACCAATTCTGCTATTTTGTGTGTTTTTTTGGCGCTGATCTAAACTTTTTTTGTACATAAAGTTTCCGCCATCATTTCCTATAACCGAAAATAGCTTTTGGACATCAGAACAGTGATCAGTAACCTCGATTTGGATGAAGATTTCTACTTCAATGAGTCGGTGGCGCAGGACATACTGCGCTCCCCGGACCAGGCCCTAATCCCAGAGACTCGGAGAAGAAAGAGGTGACATAAGCGAGGCCAATGTGTGGGCACCCTGACAAAACTACTTTGACGAGTGAATAAACCGCCTCTACTCTCCATTCTATTGGCGAATGTACAATCACTGAAGAACAAACTGGACGAGCTCTGTTTCAGACTATCCTATCAACAGGACCTGAAGAACTCCTATGTTTCTCTGAGTCGTGGCTGAATACGGACAAGGATAATACACATCTAGCTGGTTTTCTATGCATTGGCAGGACAGAATGGCAGCTTCGGGTAAGCTCAAGGGAGGAGGAGTGTGTCTCTTTGTTAACAACAGCTGGTGCGCAATCTCTAATATTAAGAAAGTCTCGAGGTTCTGCAAGCCTGAGTTAGAATACCTCATGATAAGCTGTAGACCATACTATTTACCAGACTATTTTTCATCTATACTTTTCATAGCTGTCTATTTACCACCACAAACCAATGCTGGCACTAAGACCGCACTCAACTAGCTGTATAGGGCCATAAGCAAACAAGAAAATGCTCATCCAGAGGCGGTGCTCCTAGTGGCCGGTGATTTTAATGCAAGGAAACTGAACTCCGTCTTACCTGATTTCTACCAGCATGTCACCTGTGCAACTAGAGGCGAAAAAACTCTTGATCACCTTTACTCCACACACAGAAAACCATACAAAGCTCTCCCTCGCCCTCCATTTGGCAAATCTGACAATAACTCTATCCTCCTGATTCCTGCTTAAAAGCAAAAACTCAAACTTCTTTCTAGGGAGTTTTTCCTAGCCACCGTGCTTCTACACCTGCACTACTAGCTGTTTGGGGTTTTAGGCTGGGTTTCTGTACAGCACTTCGAGATATTAGCTGATGTAAGAAGGGCTATATAAAATAAAATTGATTGAAACAGGAAGTACCAGTGACGCGACCAATACGGAAGTGGTCCGATGAAGCGGATGCTAAGCTACAGGACTGTTTCGCTAGCACAGACTGGAATATGTTCCGGGATTCATCTGATGGCATTGAGGAGTTTACCACATAAGTCACCGGCTTCATTAATAAGTGCATAAACGACGTTCGCCCATAGTGACTGTACGTACATATCCCAAACAGAAGCCATGTATTACAGGAAGCATCCACACTGAGCTAAAGGGTAGAAAAAAAACAATTTAATCCAGTTTAGAATAAGGCTGGACCTCTATATCAGGCGGTGTCAGAGGAAGGCCCTAAAAATTGTCAAAGACTCCAGCCACCCAAGTCATAGACTGTTATCTCTGCTACCTCATGGCAAGTGGTACCGATGCACCAAGTCTGGAACCAACAGGACCCTGAACAGCTTCTACCTCCACAAGACTTATAAATAGTTAGTTAAATAGTTAACCAAATAGCTACCCGGACTATCTGTATTGACCCTACTAATGAGCGCATTGCAAATATTTTATACAGTCTCTGACATAAACTATTTGCGGGACAGACATCCCAGCTCATAAAGTTATACATGTAACTAAAAAATGCTACAGTTTGCTGCACGCACAAAATAAATAGATGGCAAGGCTCTTGATCCAGGAGGGGATTCTCTGCTGTTACCAAGAGAAGCTTGATTTAGCAAGAAGCCAACCACTAAGCTAGATAACTTGCTACTAAATTAGCAAACCATATGCACAACTGCAGAGCATTAAGCACATTTTAGACTGTTAACTTAATAGTTATAAGATATCTAGCTGTCAAACATTTAGTTGTGAATTCCATACTGTGACTAGATCACCTGCCGCGTGCTCCACAACAGTGAGTGACTCACAATGCTCCGGTCTCTCGTCATTGTGTGCTTGTAAACAAACACCATGTGACTGGGGACTACAGGTAAGCTTCATAATGAAAAATAATGTGACATGTGAAATGAAGAACACAATCTGCTTTATCTCCTAATGTATTGCACAAGTTGACTGCAGGTTTTTACTTAAAAAGTAGCTACAAATATAAAAATGTATTAAAAAGCATCAAATAAATAGTTTCAATGGTATTGACTGAATCGGAAAACGATCCCGTGGCTATTTCCAAATACCCCGGTATACGGTATATACGGTATACCGCCCAAGCCTAGTTAACAATACCTGTGAGTCCCCAAGCTTGAGTTCATGGGGCACACACCACAAATAAACTAGCATAAATATGTATTTGGACAGTGAAGCTAAAATGTTTAATTTGGCTCTATACTCCAGCAAATGAAGCGACACTACAGAATGTCATCTTTTATTTTCATACATATCTGCTTTACCATTTAGAAATGAAAGCACTTTCATTTTTATGTACGTACAGAGGCACAACGATAATACCCTCAAGGAACAATACATTATTTACCATTAATTTCTATCGGGCACAACATAATCTGAAACATAACCAAAACAAACAGCAAATGCATCCAACAAGATTTTAGAGTCACAAGCTTGATGTAGTCATTGTGTGCTAGGAATATGGGACAAAATAATACACTTTTGACTACTTCAATACACATATAAGTGAATTTGTCCAAATACTTATGACACTTTCAAATGGGGGGACAAGATATATAAAGTGCTTTCATTTCTAAACTGTAAAACATATATGTGTGAAACAGTGGAGGCTCCTCAGTGAACTTCATACAAATAAAAATAGTGAAACATTAAAAAAGTTACTGTATATTCATGTCACCAAATAATTGATTAAAACACTTTGTTTTGCAAAGAAGGTCTACAGTAGCCTCAACAGCACTCTGTAGGGTAGCACCATGGTGTAGCCGGAGGACAGCTAGCTTCCGTCCTCCTCTGGGTCTTCAATACAAATCCTAGGAGGCTCATGTTTCTCACCCCCTTCCATAAACTTACACAGTAATTATGACAACTTCTGGAGGACGTCCTCCAACCTATCAGAGCTTTTGCAGCATGAACTGACATGTTGTCCACCCAATCAAAGGATCAGATAATTAATCTAGTACTGAAAGCATAAGCTACAGCTAGCTAGCACTGCAGTGCATACATTGTAGTGAATAAATGACTCAAAGAGAGAAAGACAATAGTTGAACAGTTTTGAACAAATTAATTAATTTTAAAAAATGAAGGAGGAGCAAGAGAGAGAGAGAGAAAGAGCAAGCTATATTTAGTTTAAAAATTATCACTTTCACTTATTTAGGTAGCAAATGCAGCTAGCTAGTTCAGCCTACACAAACACCTGGCTCAAACAGAGGGATGCTATTTTAGCTAGCTGGCTATGACTCTCCAACACTGGAACTCTTCCAAGTCAAGGTAAGCTTTTGGTTTTACTAATTTATTGCCACCAGGGCCCGCCGTTGTAACTGCTAAACTCCTTACTGACTGTACACTGTACAGCATGACCTCCCTACGTCTACATTTGACTCATTTCTCTCTGCCTCCTTCTTTCCACTCCTCTCCTCTTTTGACCTCACCCTCTCACCGTCCCCCCCCTACTCACAAGGCAGGCAATACTCTTGACCTCATCTTTACTAGATGCTGTTCTTCTACTAATCTCACTGCAACTCCCCTCCATGTCTCCGACCACTACTTTGTATCCTTTTCTCTCTCGCTCTCCTCCCACACTACTCACTCTGCCCCTACACAGATGATAATGCGCCGTCGCAACCTTCGCTCTCTCTCTCCCGCTACTCTCTCCTCTTCCATCCTATCATCTCTTCCCTCTGCTCAATCCTTCTCCCTCCAATCTCCTGATTCTGCCTCCTCAACCCTCCTCTCCTCCCTTTCTGCATCCTTTGACTCTCTATGTCCCCTATCCTCCCGTCCGGCTCGGTCCTCCGCTCCAGCTCCGTGGCTTGATGACTCATTGCGAGTTCACAGAACAGAGCTCCGGACAGCTGAGCGGAAATGGAAAAAAACTAGACTCCCTGCGGACCTGGCATCTTTTCACTCCCTCCTCTCTACATTTTCTGCTGCTAAGGCCACTTTCTACCACTCTAAATTCCAAGCATCTGCCTCTAACCCTAGGAAGCTCTTTGCCACATTCTCCTCCCTGCTGAATCCTCCTCCCCCCTCTGTGGATGACTTCGTCAACCATTTTGAAAAGAAGGTTGACGACATCCGATCCTCGTTTGTTAAGTCAAATGACACTGCTGGTCCTGCTCACACTGCCCTACCCTATGCTTTGACTTCTTTCTCCCCTCTCTCTCCAGATAAAATCTTGTGACTTGTGACGGCAGGCCGCCCAACAACCTGCCCGCTTGACCCTATCCCCTCCTCTCTTCTCCAGACCATCTCCGGTGACCTTCTCCCTTACCTCACCTCGCTGATCAACTCATCCTTGACCGCTGGCTATGTCCCTTCCGTCTTCAAGAGAGCGAGAGTTGCACCCCTTCTAAAAAAAACAACACTCGATCCCTCTGATGTCAACAACTACAGACCAGTATCCCTTCTTTCTTTTCTCTCCAAAACTATTGAGCGTGCCATCTTTAGCCAACTCTCTTGCTATCTCTCTCAGAATGACCTTCTTGATCCAAACCAGTCAGGTTTCAAGACTGGTCATTCAACTGAGACTGCTCTTCTCTGTGTCACGGAGGCTCTCCGCACTGCTAAAGATAACTCTCTCTCCTCTGCTCTTGTCCTTCTAGACCTGTCTGCTGTCTTTGATACTGTGAACCATCAGATCCTCCTCTCCACCCTCTCCGAGCTGGGCATCTCCGGCGCGGCTCACTCTTGGATTGCGTCCTACCTGACCGGTCGCTCCTACCAAGTGGCGTGGCGAGAAGCTGTCTCCGCACCATGTGCTCTTACCACTGGTGTCCCCCAGGGCTCAGTTCTAGGCCCTCTCCTATTCTCCCTATACACCAAGTCACTTGGCTCTGTCATATCCTCACATGGCCTCTCCTATCACTGCTACGCTGACGACACACAACTAATCTTCTCCTTTCCCCCTTCTGATAACCAGGTGGCGAATCGCATCTCTGCATGTCTGGCAGACATATCAGTATGGATGACGGATCACCACCTCAAGCTGAACCTTGGCAAGACGGAGCTTTTCTTCCTCCCGGGGAAGGACTGCCTGTTCCATGATCTCGCCATCACAGTTGACAACTCCGTTGTGTCCTCCTCCCAGAGTGCGAAGAGCCTTGGCGTGACCCTGGACAACACCCTGTCGTTCTCCGCTAACATCAAGGCGGTGACCCGATCCTGTAGGTTCATGCTCTACAACATTCGGAGAGTACGACCCTGCCTTAAACAGGAAGCGGCACATGTCCTAATCCAGGCACTTGTCATCTCCCGTCTGGATTACTGCAACTCGCTGTTGGCTGGGCTCCCTGCCTGTGCCATTAAACCCCTACAACTCATCCAGAATGCCGCAGCCCGTCTGGTGTTCAACCTTCCCAAGTTCTCTCACGTCACCCCGCTCCTCCGCACACTCCACTGGCTTCCAGTTGAAGCTCGCATCTGCTACAAGACCATGGTGCTTGCCTACGGAGCTGTGAGGGGAACGGCACCTCCGTACCTTCAGGCTCTGATCAGTCCCTACACCCAAACGAGGGCATTGCGTTCATCCACCTATGGCCTGCTGGCTCCCCTACCTCTGCGGAAGCATAGTTCCCGCTCAGCCCAGTCAAAACTGTTCGCTGCTCTGGCACCCCAATGGTGGAACAAGCTCCCTCACGACGCCAGGACAGCGGAGTCACTCACCACCTTCCGGAGACATTTGAAACCCCACCTCTTCAAGGAATACCTGGGATAGGATAAAGTAATCCTTCTACCCCCCCCCCCCCCCCTTACCCCAACCCAAACCCCAACCCAAAATAAAAATAAAAAACATTGTGAAGTGGTGATCCCACTGGCTATAAGGTGAATGCACCTATTTGTAAGTCGCTCTGGATGAGAGCGTCTGCTAAATGACGTAAATGTAAATGTAATGATTGTAGCTGGTTTACTAATGCGTTAGTTTTATTAGCTATGTTGACTATGACGTTACTTTAGCTAATATGGTGGCAACGATGTAGGCTGTGTGTAGCGGTTATGATATGAAGGTTTGGCTTGGAAAGTTTTTTTTTGCCTGGTCACAGACAGCTGATGTGTTGTGCATTGAAGTGTACAAGCGAAGGGAAAAGGTGAGAGGAGGAGAACACGTAGATGCGAGAAGGAATACAACGAGCTGTTTGTATGTGGCTATGAAAGTGAACTGTTTGCGAGTGATCAAAGGTGTATTCATTCCACCGATTCTGTTAAAAAACGTTTTTTAAACGGAAGCAAACGGAACGAAACGGGGATAAACATACCTGAATTTGTCCAATAGAAACTCTTGTTTGCAACTGTTGGACTAATGATTACACCCTAGATTCAGCTAGATGCAGGCAAGAGTGTGCAAGGCGGTATTGAATGTGTCACTGTCTGTCCATGTGTCACTGTCTGTCACCTCAAATCTTTCTCTCGACCTGTGTGCACCTACGTTGTAAACTTTTATTCATAGGCTAGGTTGTAGCAACCTCATGATGGGTATAGGGAAAATTTGAGTATCATGTAGTAGCCTAAACCTATCGATGTTACATTGAACTGGGTGAATGGAATATGAATTACATTCCGTTCTGTCACCTCATATAAAACATTTGATCTCAAATCCAAAATGCTGGAGTATAGAGCCAAATAAAACGTTTAAGCTTCACTGTATGAACAAATACATAGGGGAGTGTAGAAACATGCAAACCCCTGTAGGCTCAAACTCAAATCATTCCCTTCTCTTTGTCCCTCCATTTTTATTTCTCTCCTTTAAATTCATTGCTAATCCCTTAGCTCAGCTGTGGAGTTGCACAGCTCTGAAATTGCAATGGAAGAGAGAGAGAGAGAGAGAGAGAGAGAGAGAGAGAGAGAGAGAGAGAGAGAGAGAGAGAGAGAGAGAGATAGAGAGAGAGAGAGAGTCAGGGAGAATGTAACGGTGAATGCTTTGATCTTTGACAACAGCTAAATAGACCCTGTGAAGTGTGGCTTATGGACCCTTTGCTTTTCTCCTTTTCTATACCCACTATTTCCTTCCTTCCCTCTCTCTCGTTCTCTCTCTCCCTCTCTCTCTGGATTCATTGTGTTTATGTGTGTGGTTGTGTGGTAGTGGTGTGTGTGTGTGTGTGTGTATGTGTGTGTGTCTGTGCATTTGTCACAGTGTGTGTCACGGTGTGCATGTGCTGGTATGTGTGTTACTGTGTGTGTGTGTGTGTGTGTGTGTGTGTGTGTGTGTTGGCATGTGTAGCAGGTCTGGCTACTTTTCTGCATTGTCTTCTGGTGTATTGGTAACGAACAGGACTCTGGACACTAGTTGCCAGTCCTGGTCTTTTATTTAACTGGATTGGATGAAATATATGCAATGAAAAACAGTTGAAATCGGAAGTGTACATACACCTTAGCCAAATACATTTAAACTCAGTTTTTCACAATTCCTGAAATTTAATCCTAGTAAAGATTCTCTGTTTTAGGTCACTTAGGATCACCTCTTTATTTCAAGAAACTGAAATGTCAGAATAATAGTAGAGAGAATGATTTATTTCAGCTTTTATTGCTGTCATTACATTCCCAGTGGGTCAGAAGTTTACATACACATATTTGTTAGCATTGCCTTTAAAGTGTTTAACTTGGGTCAAACGTTTTGGGTAGCCTTCCACAAGCTTCCCACAATTTTTTTTGGCACATCCCTCCTGACATTGTGATGAGTGTGATGAAAGGAGTCAGGCGCAGGAGGGTAATCACTGAACACGGAGTTTATTCCTTCGTTGACACACAAATGTGCTCAAATAGCGATCAACGAAACAGACACAGGGGAAACTCTAATCCCTGGTAAATATACTGTAATGGTAGAATCCAATAATACATAGGCACAGGGGAAAATCTACCCTGGCAACAAAATGTACGAGTAGCTCCACCGAGCTATACTACTCTCACAACTAACAATCACCCACAAGGACAAAGGGGCAGAGGGAACACTTATACACAGACTAATGAGGGGATTAGAACCAGGTGTGTGTGATTGACAAGACAAGACAAATGTTATGATGATTGGGGCGGCAGTGGTTAGTAAGCCGGTGAAGACGAACGCCGAAGCCTGCCCGAACAAGGAGGGGAGGCAGCCTCGACCGAAGTCGTGACAGACAGCTGGTGTAACTGAGTCAGGTTTGTAGGCCTCCTTGCTCACACACGCTTTTTCAGTTCTGCCCACACATTTTCTATAGGATTGAGGTCAGGGCTTTGTGATGGCCACTCCAATACCTTGACTTTGTTGTCCTTAAGTCATTTAGCCAAAACTTTGGAAGTATGCTTGGGGTCATTGTCCATTTGGAAGACCCATTTGCAACCAAGCTTTAAATTCCTGACTGATGTGTTGAGATGTTGCTTCAATATATCCACATAATTTTCCTTCCTCATGATGCCATGTCTCCTGAGTGGCACAGTGGTCTAAGGCACTGCATCGCAGTGTTAACTGTGCCACTAGAGATCCTGGTTCGAATCCAGGCTCTGTCGCAGTCGGCCGCGACCGGGAGACTCATGGGCGGCGCACAATTGGCCCAGCGTCGTCCAGGGTAGGGGAGGGAATGGCCGGCAGGGATGTAGCTCAGTTGATAGAGCATGGCGTTTGCAACGCCAGGGTTGTGGGTTTGATTCCCACGGGGGGCCAGTATGAAAAAAAGATGTATTCACTAACTGTAAGTCGCTCTGGATAAGAGCGTCTGCTAAAATGTAAAAAATGCCATCTATTTTGTTAAGTGCACCAGTCCCTCCTGCAGCAAAGCACCCCCGCAGCATGATGCTGCCACCCCCGTGCTTCACGGATGGGATGGTGTTCTTCGGCTTGCAAGCCTTCCCCTTTTTCCTCCAAACATAACAATGGTCATTATGGTCAAACAGTTCTATTTTTGTTTCATCAGACCAGAGGACATTTCTCCAAAAAGTACAATCTTTGTCCCCATGTGCAGTTGCAAACTGTAGTCTGGCTTTTTTATGGCGGTTTTGGAGCAGTGGCTTCTTCCTTGCTGAGCGGCCTTTCAGGTTATGTCGATATAGGACTTGTTTTACTGTGGTATAGATACTTGTGTACCTGTTTCCTCCAGCATCTTAACAAGGTCCTTTGCTGTTGTTCTGGGATTGATTTGCACTTTTCGCACCATGGTACGTTCATCTCTAGGAGACAGAACACGTCTCCTTCCTGAGCGGTATGACAGCTGCGTGGTCCCATGGTGTTTATACTTGCGTACTATTGTTTGTACAGATGAACGTGGTACCTTCAGACGTTTGGAAATTGCTCCCAAGGATGAACCAGACTTTTGGAGGTCTACAATTCTTTTTCTGAGGTCTTGGCTGATTTCTTTTGATTTTCCCATGATGTCAAGCAAAGAGGCACTGAGTTTGAAGGTAGGCCTTGAAATACATCCACAGGTACACCTCCAATGGACTCAAATGATGTCAATTAGCCTATCAGAAGCTTCTAAAGCCATGACATCATTTTCTGGAATTTTCCAAGCTGTTTAAAGGCACCGTTAACTTAGTATATGTAAACTTCTGACCCACTGGAATTGTGATACAGTCAATTATTAGTGAAATAATCTGTCTCTAAACAATTGTTGGAAAATGTACTTGTGTCACAAAGTAGATGTCCTAACCGACTTGCCAAAACTGTAGTTTGTTAACAAGACATTTGTGGAGTGGTTGAAAAACGAGTTTTAATGACTCCAACCTAAGTGTATGTAAACTTAAGACTTCAACTGTAAATGGTGAGCTTCTCAATGCTGCACACAGTGCACAACTAACGTGAGGAGAAGTAAAGTGAGCGAGTCCCTGCACAGGGGAAGCTACAGACACCCTGCTAGCATGTACTGTAGCGAGCTACCCTACCCACCACTCGGTTGAAAACTCGCTAGAAACACAACAATATAGTAATAGATTCTATCAAATGTACATTAAGTTTTCCCAAACGTTTATACCATATGTACATTTGTGCACACGGAAACACCAGCGGCAGTCAGTGCCGTTTAAGATTGGGGAGGACACTTTTTTAATGCGCATGGCCTTACTTCTGTTACGGCATATTGGATGACTGTCATTCATATTCCATTCACCCAGCTCAATGTAACAGCAATAGGTTTAGTCTACTACATGATACTCAAATTTTCCCTATACCCATCATGAGGTTGCTACAATCTAGCCTAAGAATTAAAGTTTATAACATAGGTGCACATGTCGAGAGAAAAATGTTAGTAACCAAGGCGAAAGAGTGTCACATTCAAATCAAATCAAATGTTATTTGTCACATACACGTGTTTAGCAGATGTTATAGCAGGTGTAGCGAAATGCTTGTGCTTCTAGCTCCGACAGTGCGGTAATATCTAACAAGTAATATCTAAGAATTTCACAACATATACCCAATACACACAAAACTAGTAAGGAATGGAATTTAAGAATATATACATATATGGACAAGCAATGACAGAGCGGCATGGACTAAGATACAGTAGAATATTATAGAATAGAATACAGTATATACATATGAGATGAGTAGTGCAAGATATGTAATCATTATTAAAGTGACTAGTGTTCCATTTCTTAAAGTGGCCAGTGATTTCAATAGGCAGCAGCAGACTCTAATGTGCTAGTGATGGCTATTTAACAGTCTGATGGCCGTGAGATAGAAGCTGTTTTTCATTCTCTCGGACCCAGCTTTGATTCAGCTGTACTGACCTCGCCTTCTGGATGATAGCGGGGTGAACAGGCAGTGTCTCGGGTGGTTGATGTCCTTGATGATCTTTTTGGCCTTCCTGTGACATCGGGTGCTGTAGGTGTCTTGGAGGGCAGGTAGTTTGCCCCCGGTAATGCGTTCGGTAGACCGCACCACCCTCTGGAGAGCCCTACGGTTGCGGGCGGTGCAGTTGCCGTACAAGGTGGTGATACAGCCCAACAGGATGCTCTCAATTGTGCATCTGTAAACGTTTGTGAGGGTTTTAGGTGCCAAGCCAAATTTCTTCAGCCTCCTGAGGTTGAAGAGGCTCTGTTGTGCCTTCTTCACTACACTGTCTGCGTGGGTGGACCATTTCAGTTTGTCGGTGATGTGTACGCCAAGGAACTTGAAGCTTTCCACCTTCTCCACTACGGTCCCGTTGATGTGGATAGGGGGGTGCACCCTCTGCTGTTTCCTGAAGTCCACGATCATCTCCTTTGTTTTGTTAATGTTGAGTGAGAGGTTATTTTCCTCGCACCACACTCCCAGAGCCCTCACCTCCTCCCTGTAGGCTGTCTCGTCATTGTTGGTAATCAAGCCTACTACTGTTGTGTCGTCTGCAAACTTTGATGATTGAGTTGGAGGCGTGCTTGGCCACGCAGTCATGGGTGAACAGGGAGTACAGGAGGGGGCTGAGCATGCACCCTTGTGTTGAGGATCAGCGAAGTGGAGATGTTGTTTCCTACCTTCACCACCTTGGGGTGGCCCGTCAGGAAGTCCAGGATCCAGTTGCACAGGGCAGGGTTCAGACCCAGAACTCAAGCTTAATGATAAAAAAAAAATTACAAAAACGAATTAAACGATTTAGGTGACATGCACATAAGACAATATTAATACTCGTTACATTACCCCCTCCTGAATTCGCCAAAATCCTGACAGGATATAAAGAAACCAAAAACATAGCGTACACCTGAGGGACAACTGACTCCACTTAGTCTCTACTGGCACAAGTTCACATAAAGGATCTTCATCTTTAGTGTCAAGCTACCTGCTGAACAGGTTCAGAGAACTCAGAGGGGGGTCAGGCCTCAGGATCTCCTAGAATAATATGATGCCAAGTACACCATACAAACACTTGGCCTACCATTACTTAGTCCCATAACGTAAAACCAAATAAAATATACCAAAACACATCACTTAGTGTTCACTAAAACAAAATAAAAAGGAAACCCCTCAAAATAGTGTAAGCAGTGACTGGAATTTCTGAATAGTGAATGGCCTCTGAGCCATTGTCTCTATAAGGCAATTAACTGACTTCACTACTCTGCCTGAACGTGTTCTGACTGTGCCTTGTGTGTTCCCTGACTCTTGTCTAAGTACATCTTGGTCATTAGCTACAGTAACTGGAGCATCTGTGTCAGGAATAACTGACTGGTCTGTCAAGGGCAACGGCGAGACTGTCACAGTCAGTGAGCGGGTCAGCGTCAGTCTTCTTCGGCATTAGGCCCCTGAGCTTGACAGTCTTCATCTGAATTGTCTCTGCAACTGGGCTCTGCAGTACTCTGTCTTGATTGGTCTGGCTCTGTCTGCATTCCAACAGACTCCTCTTCATTCAAAGACTCCTGGCTCACAGTGTCAGTTGATCCAATCAGTATCCATGCACTGGTTCTTTCCTCAGAGTTTCCCTCTTCCAGAAAGTCAATGGGACTCACACTCTGAATATTAGACAACGGCCAAGTGAGATTCAGAGAAATCACCGTCCTCAGGCAACTCGACTGGTAGGAAACTGATGTCCAGGATGAGGTTCCAGTGGACCACTTAGGTGTTCCCCTTTTCATCCGTCAGTTTGTATGTGTGTACATGGATTTTTGTTGATGATTGTGCACACAGTTCCTTCCCATTTGTCTGCAAGTTTTATTTTTCCCCATTCTCTCTGGTTTGCAAGAAGAACCTGGTCTCCCTTGTTCAGGTCAGTACCTTTGACCTTTCTATTGTAACCTCTGGCTTGTTCTTGTTGTTCTTTGACAGTACGCTGCTGAGCAATGTTTACCGCTTCATGATGATGAGACATCAGTGTCTATACATAGCTGCTGTGGTTGACAACCACGGGATCTCTCAGAACTTGATTGAACATCACGTCCACCAGAAGTCTTGGAACGCGGACAAACATGAGGTGAAATGGCGCGTGACCTGTCATCTCATGTACTGTCACGTATGCGAACATTAAGGTTTGTATTTGTTGAGGCCACTGTTGTTTTGCACTCAAGGGGAGTGAACAGAGCATATTGCTGAGCGTTCTGTTGAATCTTTCATTTCCTCCGTTCCCCATGGGGTCATGTGCCATGGTATGTGACTTGGTGATTCCTGAAAGCTTGACCCCTGCGTGAATCCGTCAGCAAATCCATATACACAAAAGACGTTGTCACATAACTTTCTGGGAACTTGCTTTGCTGTTTGGTTTGAGCAAGGAAAGGCATGGGCCAACTTCGTGAAGTGATCTGATAAGATCAAATCAAATTTAATTTGTCACATGCTTCGTAAACAACAGGTGCCGACTACAATAAAATGCTTTCTTACAGTCCCTTCCCAACAATGCAGAGAGAGAGAAAATAGAGAAATAATAGAAAAGAAATAACACATAATAAAACAAGTAATAATAAATACACAATGAGTAACGATACCTTGGCTAAATACTGTACACGGGTACCAGTACTGAGTTAATGTGCAAGGGTACAAGGTAATTGAGGTAGATATGTACATATAACTAGGAATAAAGTGACTAGGCAACAGGATAGATAAGAAACAGTAGCAGCAGCATATGTGATGAGTCAAAAGAGTTAGTGCAAAGAGGGTCAATGCAGATAGTCTGGGTAGCTATTTGGTTAAATATTTAACTAACTATTTAGCAGTCTTATGGCTTGGGGATAGAAGCTGTTCAGGCTCCTGTTGGTTACAGACTTGGTGCATTGGTAACGCATGCTGTGCGGTAGCAGAGAGAACAGTCTATGACTTGGGTGGCAGAGGCCTTCCTCTGACACCGCCTGGTATACAGTGAGGGAAACAAGTATTTGATCCCCTGCTGATTTTGTATGTTTGCCCACTGACAAAGACATGATCAGTCTATAATTTTAATGGTAGGTTTATTTGAACAGTGAGAGACAGAATAACAACAACAAAAAATCCAGAAAAACGCATGTCAGAAATGTTATAAATTGCTTGGCATTCAGGCCAAAGAGTTAAATCTTGGATTCATCAGACCAAAGAATCTTGTTTCTCATGGTCTGAGAGTCTTTGAGTGCCTTTTGGCAAACTCCAAGCCGGCTGTCATGTGCCTTTTACTGAGGAGTGGCTTCCGTCTGGCCACTCTACCATAAAGGCAAGATTGGTGGAGTGCTGCGGAGATGGTTGTCCTTCTGGAAGGTTCTCCCATCCCCACAGAGGAACTCTAGAGCTCTGTCAGAGTGACCATTGGGTTCTTGGTCACCTCCCGGATCAAGGCCCTTCTCCCCCAATTGCTCAGTTTGGCCAGGCGGCCAGCTATAGGAAGTGTCTTGGTGGTTCCAAACTTCTTCCATTTAAGAACTGTGTTCTTGGGGCCCTTCAATGCTGCAGATTTTTTTTAGGAACCCTTCCCTAGATCTGTGCCTCGACACAATCCTGTCATGGAGCTCTACGGACAATTCCTTTGACCTCAGGGCTTGGTTTTGCTCTGACATGCACTGTCAACTGTGGGACCTTATATAGACAGGTGTGTGCCTTTCCAAATCATGTCCAATCAATTTAATTTACCACAGACTCCAATCAAGTTGCAGAAACATCTCAAGGATGATCAATGGAAATAGGATGCACCTGAGCTCAATTTTGAGTCTCATAGCAAAGGGTCTGAATACTTACGTAAATAAAGTATTTCTGTTTTCGCTTGAGGGACTTAAAAATAAAATACATTTTAGAATAAGGCTGTAATGTAACAAAATGTGGAAAAAGTCAAGGGGTCTGAATACTTTCCGAATGCATTGTATATAGGAAAGACACCAAGAGATAAAAAAAACACACCATTTACACAATATTCATATATACATATTCATATTATTTTATTCAGTTAAATTTGATCGTTAGAAATATTTCTTTTTGTATCTGTTATGTAAAGCTAAAATTGCTTTTTGCCTGAGTAACCCCTGGTGGCAGAGCATTCCACGATGACATGGCTCTATCCATAACTGCATTAAATCTCTTTTGGGTTTGGTTTTGGTTTTGGTATGTATGTCTTTTTGAAGTGTATGTAAAAAGTGGTTAGGCATTTTCAACACACAACTGTTTCTTAAAAAGACTAAAAGAGAGATAGTCAATTTCTCCTCAAACCTCAACCATGAAAGACTATCATGCATGTTGTTGATGTTAGTCCTATGTGTGCAGTTAAGGGCAATGTGTGCTGCTTTGTTTTAAGCCAGCTGCAACTTTGCTAGGTCTTTCTTTGCTGCACCTGACCATATTACCAGACAGTAATCAAGATGGGACACGATCAGAGCCTGAACATCTAGTACAGTTGTGTACAGTCTTTGTGTCAAAAATGCAGAACATCTTTTTATAAGAGACATACTATACCTCTCTTCATCTTCACAACAACTTTGTCAATATAATTAAAATAATTAATATGCCATTTAGCAGATGCTTTTATCCAAAGCGACTTACAGTCATGCGTGCATAATTTTTTTTTTGTGTATGGCTGGTCCCGGGGATCGAACCCAATATGACTTGACCATCATAACTGACTATCCAATGTTACTCCTAGGAGTTCAACTTCTTCAACTTCTTCAATGGTCACACCCTTTATGCAGAACTCCAGTTGAGGTTTAGGTCTAAGAGAATGCTTTTGGTTCTAGATGTATTTATAAATAAATATATAATTAGTCATTTAGCAGACGCTCTTATCCAGAGCAACTTACAGGAGCAATTAGGGTAAAGTGCCTTGCTCAAGGGCACATCGACAGATTTTTCACCTAGTCGGCTCGGGGATTAGAACCAGCAACCTTTCGGTTACTGGCACAACGCTTTTAACCACTAAGCTACCTGCCGCCCCTTTAAGACCAGTTTATTGTTAATTACCCATTCTGACACTGACTGTTACTCCTTGCTAAGAGTCTTAGTGAGCTCACTGGCTGTAGGTGCTGATGTGTAGAGTGTGCAATCATGAGCATACATAGTAATTGTAGATTCTTGTAAGACAAGTGGCAAATCATTTGTAAAAATAGAGAAGAGTAATGGCCCAAGGCAACTGCCCTGAGGGATACCACACTGTACATATCTGATGTTAGAGAAGCTTCCATTGAAGAATACTCTCTTTTCTATTGGATAAGTAACTCTCCAACCATGTGATGGCAGGTGATGTAAAGCCATGATCAATAACATCAAAGGCAGCACTGAAATCTAACAATACAGCTCCAACTATCATCTTATTATCCATTTATTTTAGCCAATCATCAGTCATCTGAGTCAGTGCAGTACAAGTTGAGTGCCCGTCCCTATTTGCATGCTTAAAGTCAGTATTTAGCTTCTTCTTTGAAAAATAGCATTGTATTGGTTCCAACAAAATTTTCTCCATCAGTTTACAAAGAACTGATTGGTCGGCTGTTAGAGCCAGCAAAGGGTCCTTTCTATTTTTAGGTAGTGGAATTACTTTAGCTTCCTTCCACGCCTGTGGACACACACACTCCTTTAAGCTTTGGTTAAAGACATGGCAAATAGGGGTGGCAATACAGTCCACTACCATTCTCAATAGTTTTCCATCTAGGTTGTCTATACCTGGTGGCTTATCATTATTGATGGACAACAATCGTTTTTCCACCTCTTCCACACAAACTTGACTAAATTCAAAACAGCAATCATTCTCTTTCATTATTAGATCTTCAATACACAAATATGATGGTTCACTGTTCAATGTTATCAATTCACTTCTCAGTTTGTCCACTTTACCAGTGAAATACTCATTGAAATGATTGGCTATATCAAAAGGTGTTGTTATAAAGGACCCATCAACTTCAATGAACGATGGCAATGAATGGGGTTTCCTGCCCATAATATCATTTAAGGTCTCCAAAGTATTTTTCCATTGTTTCTTTATGTAATTTATCTTATTTTGGTAATATAATAATTTTTTTGTTGTTATGTTTAGTCACAAAATGTCTACATTTACAGTATGAGCAGACTAACATGTTTGCTACTTTTTTTGCATCATTTATTTGAACAAATAAAATTGTCGAATTCATCATTCATCCAAGGGGCTCTAACAGTTCTTACAGTTAGTTTCTTAACAGGTGCATGCTTGTCAACAATTGGCAATAATAATTTTACAAATACTCCAAGTGCTGCATCTGGATTCTCCTCTTATGATGCTCTCATTGGTGCAGCTGTATAACTTTTTGAGGATCTGAGGGCCCATGCCTAATCTTTTCAGCCTCCTGAGAGGGAAGAGGCATTGTCATGCCCTCTTTACGACTGTGTTGTTATGTGTGGACCATGATAGATCCATAGTGATGTGGACACCGAGGAACTTGAAGCTCTCGCTCCACTACAGCCCCATCAATGTTTCTGTAGTCCACGATCAGCTCCTTTGTCTTGCTGGTGTTGAGGGAGAGGTTGTTATCCTGGCACCACACGGCCAGGTCTCTGACCTCCTCCCTATAGGCTGTCTCGTCATTGTCGGTGATCAGGCTTACCACTGTTGTGTCATCAGCAAACTTAATGATGGTGTTGGAGTCGTGCCTGGCCATACAGTCATGAGTGAACAGGGAGCACAGGAGGGGACTGAGCACGCACCCCTGAGGGGCCCCCGTGTTGAGGATCAGCGTGGCATATGTGTTGTTACCTACCCTTACCACCTGGGGGCGGCCCATCAGGAAGTCCAGGATCCAGTTGCAGAGGGAGGTGTTTAGTCCCAGGGTCCTTAGCTTAGTGATGAGCTTTGAGGGCACTCTGGTGTTGAACGCTGAGCTGTAGTCAATGAATAGCATTCTCACAAAGGTGTTCCTTTTGTCCAGGTGTGAAAGGGCAGTGTTGAGCGCAATAGAGATTGCATCATCTTTGGATCTGTTGGGGCGGTATGCAAATTGGAGTGGGTATAGGGTTTCTGAGTTAACTGTGTTGATGTGAGCCATGACCAGCCTTTCAAAGCACTTAATAGCTACAGACGTGAGTGCTACGGGTTGGTAGTCATTTAGGCAGGTTACCTTAGTGTTCTTGGGCACATGGACTATGGTGGTCTGCTTGAAACATGTTGGTATTACAGACTCAGACAAGGAGAGGTTGAAAATGTCAGTGAAGACACTTGCCAGTTGGTCAGCGCATGCTCAGAGTACTCATCCTGGTAATCCGTCTGGCCCTGCGGCCTTGTGAATGTTGACCTGTTTAAAGGTCTTACCCAAATCAGCTACGGAGAGCGTGATCACACAGTTGTCTGGAACAGCTGAAGCTCTCATTCATGTTTCAGTGTTATTTGCCTTGAAGCGAGCATAGAAGTAATTTAGCTCGTTTGGTAGGTTCGCGTCACTGGGCAGCTCGCGGCTGTGCTTCCCTTTGTAGTCTGTGATAGTTTGCAAGCCCTGCCACATCCGCCGAGCGTCAGAACCTGTGAAGTACGATTCGATCTTAGTCCTGTATTGACGCTTTGCCTGTTTGATGGTTCGTCGGAGGGTATAGTGGGATTTCTTATAAGCTTCCCGGGTTAGAGACCCGCTCATTGAAAGCGGCAGCTCTACCCTTTAGCTCAGTGTGGATGTTGCCTGTAATCCATGGCTTCTGGTTGGGGTATGTACGTACAGTCACTGTGGGGACGATGTCATCGATGCACTTATTGACATAATATATAATATAAATATAATATAATATAATAATAATATTATTATTGATGAAGCCGGTGACTTATGTGGTGTACTCCTCAATGCCATCGGAAGAATCCCGGAACATATTCCAGTCTGTGCTAGCAAAACAGTCCTATAGCTTAGCATCTGCTTCATCTGACCACTTTCTTATTGACCGAGTAACTGGTGCTTCCTGCTTTAGTTTTCGCTTGTAAGCAGGAATCAGGAGGATATAATTATGGTCAAATTTGCCAAATGGAGGGCGAGGGAGAGCTTTGTACACGTCTCTGTGTGTGGAGTGAAGGTGGTCCAGAGTTTTTTTTCCCTCGGTTTGCACATTAGAAATGAGGTAAAATGGATTTAAGTTTCCCTGCATTAAAGTCCCCGGCCACTAGGAGTGCCGCCTCTGGATGAACGTTTTCCTGTTTGATTATGGCCGTATACAGCTCATTGAGTGCGGTCTTAGTGCCAGCATCGGTCTGTGGTGGTAAATAGACTCTCTTGGTAGATAGTGTGGTCTACAGCCTATAATGAGATGCTCTACCTAAGGCTAGCAATACCTCGAGACTTCCTTAGATATCGTCCACCAGCTGTTGTTTACAAATATACATAGACCTCCACCCCTTGTCTTACCAGAGGCTGCTGTTCTATCCTGCCGATACAGTGTATAACCCGCCAGCTGTATGTTATTCATGTCATCGTTCAGCCACGACTCGGTGAAACATAAGATATTACAGTTTTTAATGTCCCGTTGGTAGGATATACGTGCTTGTAGTTCGTCCACTTTATTATCAAGCGATTTTACTTAGGACAATAGTACCGATGGCAAAGGCAGATTAGCAGCTCCTTACCAGGCACCCCGATCTCCTTCCGCGATATCTTCGTCTCTTTCTACTGCGAATGACGGGGATGAGGGCCCGGTCTGGTGTCTGGAGCAAATCCCTCTCTTCCGACTCATTAAAGAACAATTATTCTTCCATTTCAAGGTGAGTAATCGCTGTTCTGATGTCCAGCAACATTATGTACAAAATAAGTTACAAACAATGTGAAAAAACTAAATAGCACGGTTGGTTAAGAGCCCATAAAACGGCAGCCATCCCCTCTGGCGCCATTGTACAATAATATTGTCATTTTAGCAATTATATTTACTTTTGATACTTAAGTATATTTAAAATCAAAATCAAGTAGATTTTTACTGGGTGACATTCACTTTTACTTGAGTCATTTTCTATTAAGGTATCTTTACTTTACTCATGTATGACATTTGGGTACTTTTTCCCTTTCACTGATTTGTAAATACCTGCAGGAACATTATCCCCTTTTCCAATGACGAAATTCATTCTTACTGATAATGAAATAAATATAGAAAAACAAATGGCAATTTGTAATTTTCTCTCAGAATGAAAAAGAAAAAAAACATACTACACAATGTCTCAATGTCCTTCACTTAAAGAAAACAACTAAGATATGATTGTTTTGTAAACACTGTAGTAACCTCCAGTGACCAAGCTGTTGTTGAGCCACTTGATGACGACGGCTGATGTTGATCTTTTCGACGACGATGGCGTCCGGGTCACGGCACCAAAGTCAGAGGAAGGCCCTAAAAATTGTCAAAGACTCCAGCCACCAAAGAATGTTCTCTCTGCTACCGCATGGCAAGCGGTACCAATGCACCAAGTCTGAAACCAACAGGACTTCGAACAGCTTCTACCCCCAAGCCATAAGACCACTAAATAGTTAACTAAATAGCTACCCGGACTATCTGCATTGACCCTCTTTGCACTAACTCTTTTGACTCATCACATATGCTGCTGCTACTGTTTATTATCTATCCTGTTGCCTAGTCACTTTACCCCTACCAATTACCTTGTACATCGACCCAGTACTGTTACCCCGTGTATATAGCCAAGTTATCATTACTCATTGTGTTTCTATTCCTTGTGTTATAATTTGTTTCTATATTTTTCTCTCTGCATTGTTGGGAAGGGCCCGTAAGCATTTCACTGTTAGTCTACACCTGTTGTTTACGAAGCATGTGACAAATTAAATTTGATTTAGCTACGATCTGGCTACTTTTCTGCGTTGTGTTCTGGTGTATTGGTAACAAACAGGACTCTGGACACTAGTTGCTGGTTTCCGGTCTTTTATTTATCTGGATTGGGGAAAAAATGCAATGAAATGAATGGTGAGCTTCTCAATGCTTCATACAGTGCACACCTAACGTGAGGAAAAATAAAGTGAGCGAGTGCCTGCATGAGGAAAGCTACAAATACCCTGCTAGCATGTAATGTTGCTAGCTAAGCTAACATTGCACCACACGGTAGAAAACTCTTTCAACAGAATAATATTTAATCACAAACAGTTTGCTAGAAACAAACAATGTTGGAATATATTCTATCAAATGTACATGAAGTTTTACATGTTTACACCATATGTACATTTGCGCACACATGAACACCAGCGGCAGTCAGTGCCGTTTAAGATTGGACTGAAGAGGGGAAACTCCCGCTGCTGACTTTTAATTTTGTTCTCAAATTTCATGATATCCAATTGCGATCTTGTCTCGTCGCTGCAACTCCCCAACGGCTCAGGAGAGGCAAAGGTCAAGTCATTTTCTTAAAACCTGCCCGCTTATCCCAACTGCACCAATGTGTCAGAGGAAACACCATCCAAAATATATCCTGCCAATCTGCACTTCTTAACACCTGCCCGCTTAACCCGGAAACCAGCTGCGCCAATGTGTCAGAGGAAACACCATTCAACTGATGACCAAAGTCAGCCTGCAGGCACCCGGCCCGCCACAAGGAGTTGCTAGAGCGTGATGAGCCAAGTAAAGCCCCCCCGGCCAAACCCTCCCCTAACCCAGACAATTGTGCGCCACCCTATGGGACTCCCGGTCACGACCGGTTGTGACACAGCCTGGGATCGAACCCGGGTCTGTAGTGACGCCTTAGACCACTGCGCCACTCGGGAGGCCCCTCATGCTGCTGACTTTACGGTACTGCAAGCCAGAGCAATACATCTCAGAGCACTCGATACTCTCACAATCTATGGATATGGAAAATAACAAAAACGAATTGAAGGATTTAGGTAAAATGCACATAAGGCAATAGTAATATTTGTTACACATGTATTAACTATCTATCTATCTATCTATCTATCTATCTATCTATCTATCTATCTATCTATCTATCTATCTATCTATCTATCTATCTATCTATCTATCTATCTATCTATCTATCTATCTATCTATCTATCTATCTATCTATCTATCTATCTATCTATCTATCTCTGTGTGTATGAGTGTTTCTACGACCCCTCTGCATGAGTGACATTGCAGCGCCGCGGCAGCCGTCTGCTGCGCCACAATGTAGATGTTTGCTAAGACATATTAGAGCCTTTGTTAGCTTTAGCCCTGTTAGCTCTAGCCCGCTCTGTAAGGCCCATGTATTAAACATTACGGATATAGATATGGCCAGCCAGATGGAATCTGTGGAGGCGGAATGTCTTTAAGGCTCCAGTATTTATTTGAAATAAGATATACTTAATTGTTCGATACATGTATGTGGTACACGTGCCACTTATTTAAATGAGGCCAAACTGCTAGAAACATTAATTTTTTTAGAGATCACGAATGTAGACAGTGCTGCAAAGGTATCGATGAGGACATTTTCCAGTAGAGTCTACTGTCTACCTGTCCCTTGATATAGACAATGTAGACAACCCCTGCTAGAGTACAAACACAACACCTTTATAATCTTAAAATGAATCAATAACAGTGAACATGGCAGCACTCCAAAAAGAGCCTACTCTTTGGGCTGGTTTCCCGGACACAGATTAAGCCTAGTCCTAGACTACACAATGTGAGTCAATATGAGTCCTGGTCAATGTAAGAATTTACATTGAAATTACTTTTGAGTCCAGGACGAGGCTTAATCTGTGTCCGAGAAACTGCCCCCCTAAAGTATAACCTTTAGCACTCCCTTTAACTCAGCAGTGTGGTAGAGCATGACTTTATCCACTTTATCCAACGTGACTCTACGCTTACTGTTGTTCTATAGTCTAACTGTGATAACCATGACCCCAATTACAACATCAAGATGAGCTGGAGAGAAAGGCTATCCATCACGGTCAGAGTTGATGGGGCCTGAGTTGGCAGCTGTCTCTCCCTGGGTAGAACAGACTGAAGAGCTTCATTGGGTTTTCACTCGGTGCAAGACAGAGCTTGTTGACAATTAAACCCACAATCAGAGGGATCTGGCAGTGTAGTCTAAGATGGGACGCTTGGACTGTTTCAATTAAAAAGAACTGTGGACTTTTAAGTGTAAAACATTTAAATCAATTATTGAGGAATAATAAAGCATATGTGCTCTTGCAAGAGCCTTTCTCCAGGGTTGTGTTCCGTAGGTAGGATACATTTAGAAACAGAGTGAAATGGGGAGGGACTACCTGACCCTCTCCAATGAGAACACAGATTTTTGTTACACATTGCAAAATGTTTTGTTATGCTGTGTCCTACTTAACATGGCCCTGGATTATATCAGGAGTAAACTAATGTTCAAATATAGCAAAGAGCCATGTCACAATGTTTCAGACATGTAAGAGACCAGCCCCAAGATATTGAGCATGGTGCCAAGTAGTCTCTTTATCCTTCAGAATATCCTAAAGCATTCCTCTGTTAGATCCAATGACAATTGATTAGCATCATAAGGTTAACTCAATAAGGCACTGGCGGGGACATACTCAGTAATCTTTAAAAAAAAACTCAGATCTACACACATACACACACACACACACACACACACACACACACACACACACACACACACACACAGTTGCCTCATGTGACGGGAGTTTTTTTGGGGCTGTACCATCTGCAGTTGCTGCATGAATGTGCTAATAGCAATCTAGCATGGTTCAGTCACCTCCTCCACCTTATTTACAACCTAATGACTTTCGCTGTCATCCCAACACAGAAAAACTGAGAATTCAGGGCCCATCAAAGCCTTTCTTTTTGCTTCCAATCTGCAGAGGAGAGTGGTCAAGTTCTGTCTTTCATCTGAAAGTTTTGGCAAACAATGTTTCAGTTTGCTTTGTGCCTTTCATCGTGATATGAAGTCCCACAGATTTTGAAGTTTATTGGAGTCCTTCTATCAACTGCATTCCAAAAGTAAGCACTTTCCATAATTTTACAGCAACAACAGACTCTCAGAGCCCTCCAAAGTCCACAGAATCCTCTTTGCGAAGAGCATCTCTGAGAAACACAAGGGTGAGATGCCTTTTTGTGTGAAGTTTCATCCAGCTTGGTACCAAATGGCACTCTATACCCTTTATAGTGCTCTACTTTTGGTCAAAAGTAGAGCACTATAAAGGGTATAGAGTGCCATTTGGGATACAGTCAGGGAGGGAGGAGAATCACATGGCCGCCTTGTCGACAACACAGAGAAGAGGCGCCCGCCACAGCAGATTACTTTGTTTTGAGACGACCTACTTTGTTGATGTTTTCTCTACTGCCTTTTTTGAAGAAGCCAGACGGGGAGCCGATTCTCAGAAAACATTGGAGAATCCTCAGGGACAAGCTCTGCCTTCCCCACTTGGGCTTCACCAATCATAATACATCGAGAACTATATTGAAAAGCTAAAGCTAGGGGCACATTGTGAAAACATCAAATAGCATCAAGTCGCTCACATATAAGCCTACTTATGTTATTAACATTTGATACAGTTCTGTCATATATTTCCTTTGCAGCATACTCTCATGACTCCCACAATGCATGGCACAATTAAGTCTGGAAGTTCCTGCAAACATAAGCATGTCAAGAGTATGATTCCCGAAATAATATCTTCATTTAAATTCCAACTCAACTTCCTTTTTGTTGATGAAACATCATACTGGAGCAATCACCCTATCTTCGTTAGTAATTGGCCAGCCTACTGACAGATGTGTTTTAACCCATTGAGTCCAATTCTTTACGCTGGCGTGATTTAGGACATTGTGGGTTTGAGCTACAGATTTATGAGTTGTACCATTAGTCTGTATGATTAACGGGAGCTAGAGCTGTGTTTGTGAGACAAGGGCGGATCCCGAAGTGGCCCGGGGCCGGGTGTTTTTACAAAAACCTCTGTAGTCTGAATGTTTATTTAACCAGGAAAAGACCCTTGAGTTTAGAAACCTCTTTTGCGAGGGGGACCTGGCAAAAGGTCAGCAGGAAGAAGTCAGCGTGTACATACACCACACAACACAATACAATACATTAAGAACAATTACAATTGTCAGTGACATTTTCTTCTATCAGAGCTTTAAACAGCGATACGCTCTCCTCCAGTTTCAAAGTATTTTGTAGTTCGTTCCAGGACCAAGGAGCATTACAGGAGAAGGATTGTTACCCCATTTCAGTCCTTGCCCTAAGAACTGTGAAAGAGAGCAGTGACTGAGAGCGGAGGCTGTAGGATTGTGATGTTGTTGTTAGTTGGGAGTCAAAGCACTGCCTCGTACACAAATATGAACCAGTGCTTAAGCCTTCTGGCGGGAAGGGAGGGCCACTTCACCATGTTGTAGATTGAGTATATCAAACATTAGGAACACCTTCCTAATATTGAGTTCCCTTTTGCCCTCAGAACAGCCTCTGAATGGCACCATGACCCTCTGAATGGCACCATGTCTCAATTGTCTCAAGGCTTAAAAATCCTTCTTTAACCTGTCTCCTCCCCTTCATCTACACTGATTGAAGTGGATTTAACAAGTGCCATCAATAAGGGATCATAGCTTTCACCTGGATAGTATTTTTAATGTTTTGTATATTTAGTGTATAGTTCACAGTGATGGGTGAATGGTCTTGCACATTAGTGATGCACCTAAGCGCTTCATGATACACTGCATTACCCGAAGCGTACTGGCGGAAGCTCACATGTAAATAATCTCACCATAGTCCAACACAGATAAAACATTTACCTTGCACAAAATCCTTCCTGACTGATACAGAAAAACAAGATTTGTTCCTAAAATAAAAACCCCATTTCAACTTCAGTTTCTTTGCCAAGATTTCAATGTGCTATTTAAAATTGAGCTTTTCATCTAACCAGATGCCTAGATATCCTTTCGATCAGATGGTCATTTAAAGTTAGAATCTGCAGATGACTCCACTTGTCTGCTTTAAGGTTAGATAAAACCATGTACTGAGTCTTTCTGGAATTCAGCACAAGTTTCATGTGGAAGAGTTGTTTCTGAATGTCATCAAAAGCCAGTTGCAAATCCTGAAAGGCCTTCTCAATTTTAGAGGCACAGGCGTAAACAATTGTGTCAGCATATAGATGACTTTTGCAGAGTTTACATTTCCACCAACATAACAGTGTAAAAAGGACAGGCCCTAAAATGAACCCTTGGGTGACACCCTTTGTAAGCAGTTGAAACTCTGATTTCATGCCCTATTGTGCTACACACTGGATTCTGTCAGAGAGGTAGTTTTGGAACCAATCCAATACGAAAACATATTTTATTTCATCTATGCAGCAGCAGAGCATGGTCAACAGTGTCGAAAGCTTTCAATAAAAGTGAAACACAATGCTGTTTTCTGTCCTGTGTCTCCTGAAGATCACTGATCACCTTGGTTGCAGCTGAGATTGTACATTGTTTTGCTCTGAATCCAAACTGGTTTTGGGATAAGATACAACAATTATAAAGACAATCTTTCAGCTGGGAATTCATAAGGTTCTCAAGAACTTTAGCAAGCACAGAAAGTTTAGATATAGAGCAATAGTTATCCAACTGGGACGGATCTCCACCTCTATGCAGTGGCGTGACGTATGCTGCCTTCCAGATTTTTGGAATCATGTTACTTGACAGTGATAAATAAAAAATTTGAGTGAGAGGGGCAGCAAAGATGATGCAGCAGCTGTCTTAGAATCAATTGATTTGAGCGTGTTTACAATTTCGGATTGTGTAATATTGGCGAAATTAAAAGGATAACCCACTGTCCTATTTGTGGCAGGGTCGTCGGTCGCAGGCTCCTGCGCATTTGAAATGGGTTGATTATCAAAAACATAACAAGCTTTAGCGAAGTGGTCATTAAATAGATTTGAGCCAGACTTTTACAGTGTCCATTTTGGGAACCAAGCTTCTCACGTTTCTAAGTTGAATGCACCAATTTGTAAGTCGCTCTGGATAAGAGCGTCTGCTAAATTGACATTTACATCATTTAGCAGATGCTCTTATCCAGAGCGACTTACAAATTGGTGCATTCAACTTATGATAGCCAGTGGGACAACCACCTTTTTTTTTATGGGGGGTGGGGGAAGAAGGATTACTTTATACTATTCCAGGTATTCCTTAAAGAGGTAGGGTTTCAAGTGTCTCCGGAAGGTGGTCAGTGACTCCGCTGTCCTAGCATCGTGGGGGAGCTTGTTCCACCATTGGGGTGCCAGAGCAGCGAATAGCTTTGACTGGGCTGAGCGGGAACTGTGCTTCCGTAGAGGTAGGGGAGCTAGCAGGCCAGAGGTGGATGAACGTAGTGCCCTCATTTGGGTGTAGGGTCTGATCAGAGCCTGAAGGTAAGGAGGTGCCATTCCCCTCACAGCTCCGTAGGCAAGCACCATGGTCTTGTAGTAGATGCGAGCCTCAACTGGAAGCCAGTGGAGTGTGCGGAGGAGTGGGGTGACATGAGAGAACTTGGAAAGGTTGAACACCAGACGGGCTGCAGCATTCTGGATGAGTTGTAGGGGTATAATGGCACAGGCAGGGAGCCCAGCCAACAGCGAGTTGCAGTAATCCAGACGGGAGATGACAAGTGCCTGGATTAGGACCTGTGCTGCTTTCTGTGTAAGGTAGGGTCGTACTCTGCGAATGTTGTAGAGCATGAACCTGCAGGATCGGGTCATCGCTTTGATGTTAGCGGAGAACGACAGGGTGTTGTCCAGGGTCACGCCAAGGTTCTTTGCACTCTGGGAGGAGGACACAATGGAGTTGTCAACCGTGATGGCAAGATCATGGAGCGGGCAGTCCTTCCCCGGGAGGAAGAGCAGCTCCGTCTTGCCGAGGTTCAGCTTGAGGTGGTGATCCGACATCCACACTGATATGTCTGCCAGACATGCAGAGATGCAGTTCGCCACAAGAAAATTAATTGTGTGTCGTCTGCGTAGCAATGATAGGAGAGACCATGTGAGGATATGACAGAGCCAAGTGACTTGGTGTATAGAGAGAATAGGAGAGGGCCTAGAACTGAGCCCTGGGGGACACCATTGGTGAGAGCACGTGGTGCGGAGACAGATTCTCGCCACGCCACCTGGTAGGAGCGACCTGTCAGGTAGGAAGCAATCCGAGAGTGAGCAGCGCCGGAGATGCCCAACTCGGAGAGGGTTGAGAGGAGGATCTGATGGTTCACAGTATCAAAGGCAGCGGATAGGTCTAGAAGGATAAGAGCAGAAGAGAGAGAGTTAGCTTTAGCAGTGCGGAGAGCCTCCGTGACACAGAGAAGAGCAGTCTCAGTTGAATGACCAGTCTTGAATCCTGACTGGTTTGGATCAAGAAGGTAATTCTGAAAGAGATAGCAGGAGAGTTGGCTAGAGATGGCACGCTCAAGAGGGGTGCAACTCTCGCTCTCTTGAAGACGGAAGGGACATGGCCAGCGGTCAAGGATGAGTTGATGAGCGAGGTGAGGTAAGGGAGAAGGTCTCCGGAAATGGTCTGGAGAAGAGAGGAGTGGATAGGGTCAAGCGGGCATGTTGTTGGGCGGCCGGCCGTCACAAGTCGCAAGATTTCATCTGGAGAGAGAGGGGAGAAGGAAGTCAAAGCATAGGGTAGGGCAGGACCAGCGGTGTCATTTTACTTAATAAATGAGGATCAGATGTCGACAACCTTCTTTTCAAATTGGTTGACGAAGTCATTCACAGAGAGGGAGGAGGGAGGGAGAGGAGGAGGTGGTTTCAGCAAGGAGGAGAAGGTGGCAAAGAGCTTCCTAGGGTTAGAGGCAGAGGCTTGAAATTTAGAGTGGTAGAAAGTGGCTTTAGCAGCGGAAACAGAGGAAGAGAATGTAGAGAGGAGGGAGTGA
Organism: Coregonus lavaretus; assembly: GCF_964263955.1. Classification (NCBI taxonomy): domain Eukaryota; kingdom Metazoa; phylum Chordata; class Actinopteri; order Salmoniformes; family Salmonidae; genus Coregonus; species Coregonus lavaretus. The sequence goes on along the minus strand of NC_139997.1, from coordinate 17,970,762 downwards.
AAAGATGACAGGTCCGCAAGGAGTCTAGTTTTCCTCCATTTCCGCTCGGCTGCCCGGAGCCCTCTTCTGTGAGCTCGCAATGAGTCGTCAAGCCACGGAGCAGGAGGGGAGGACCGAGCCGGCCGGGAGGATAGGGGACATAGAGAGTCAAAAGATGCAGAAAGGGAGGAGAGGAGGGTTGAGGAGGCAGAATCAGGAGATCGGAGGGAGAAGGATTTAGCAGAAGGAAGAGATGATAGGATGGAAGAGGAGAGAGTAGCGGGAGAGAGAGAGCGAAGGTTGCAACGGCACATTACCATCTGAGTAGGGGCAGAGTGAGTAGTGTTGGAGGAGAGCGAGAGAGAAAAGGATACAAAGTAGTGGTCGGCGTCTTGGAGGGGAGTTGCAGTGAGATTAGTAGAAGAACAGCATCTAGTAAAGATGAGGTCAAGTGTATTGCCTGCCTTGTGAGTAGGGGGGGACGGTGAGAGGGTGAGGTCAAAAGAGGAAGGGAGTAGAAAGAAGGAGGCAGAGAGAAATTAGTCAAAGGCAGACGTAGGGAGGTTAAAGTCACCCAGAACTGTGAGGGGTAAGCCATCCTCAGGAAAGGAACTTATCAAGGCGTCAAGCTCATTGATGAACTCTCCAAGTCAACCTGGAGGGCGATAAATGACAAGGATGTTAATTTTGAATGGGCTAGTGACTGTGACAGCATGGCATTCAAATGAGGAGATAGACAGATGGGTCAGGGGAAAAAGAGAGAATGTCCACTTGGGAGAGATGAGGATTCCTGTGCCACCGCCGCGCTGACCAGATGCTCTCGGGGTATGCGAGAACTCATGGTCAGACGAGGAAAGAGCAGTAGGAGTAGCAGTGTTTTCTGTGGTAATCCATGTTTCCGTCAGTGCCAAGAAGTCGAGGGACTGGAGGGCAGCATAGGCTGAGATGAACTCTGCCTTGTTGGCCGCAGAACGGCAGTTCCAGAGGCTGCCAGAGACCTGGAACTCCACGTGGGTCGTGCGTGCAGGGACCACCAGATTAGAGTGGCAGCAGCCACGCAGTGTGAAGCGTTTGTATGGCCTGTGCAGAGAGGAGAGAACAGCGATAGACAGACACATAGTTTACAGGCTTCAGAAAAAGGCTACAATAATGCAAAGGAGATCGGAATGAAATGAACTAAACTTCTGGGAAAGTGAGAGAGCGGGGCCTCCCTCACTTACGTTTCACTGAAACACTCAAATATAACTCTCCCAACTTCCACTTTAGAAATTATAATTGTTGTAAACTACAGTGGTTCAATATTTTCTAGGAATAGACTCTAACTCAGTTTATTCAGCTAGCTAACTTGGTACAGTATTCTTCTGTGAAAACCATCCAGGGCACCGAATCCTATGATGCCATAGCCAACTAGCATGCCAGCCTCCAATAACACGGTTTAGCACCAATACTCGGTTACAACAAACCACCAGTGTGTTAACACGCCAAACAGATAATTTGTGTCCGTGTCTAACGTTGTGTAAAGTTTTGGGTTAGTTTTGATAGTTTGAGTGAGTACTTCGTCAACGTATTCAGCCAGTTAGTTAGCTAGAATAGTTAGCATACTAGCTAGCCATTGCTCTCTGCCAACGAACCAACCTCTCCTCCCATGGCACGAAACACAGAGAGAGCCAAGCTAACGTTAACTAGTTACCCATGTCCCGAATTCCCTTGAACGACTCTGGTTACCAGTATGTAAAAACAAAACACAAATAAATATAGGTTATAACTTACCCTTAGTAGCTACTGTTAGCCAGTTAAGTGCAAAGCTAGCCACTGAATCGATTCAGCCAGTTCACGTCTGTCCCAACGGAGAGAAAGCGTCTCCAAATATTACAGCTAGGTCGTTCCAGCTATTGTTTAGTTAGCTATCCAGGTAGCAACAAGCTAGCTACATTTCGAGTACAGTAGCTACTAACTACCTAACGTTAACGCTTCAGATGATGAGGTTAGAAAAACAGCTGAATGGTAGGTAGCTAGCTGGCATAATTACAGGTACTCTTAAGCGTGAAATAACATTGGAAACAACTATCCACAGTTGCTAATAGTTACCAGTAGCTACCCGCTAGCTAGCTAGCTTTATTGGTCCAGGTAGTGGGTTAGCTAGCCTCGTGCTTCACTGGGCTCAGCCGAATACAATACTTACCTACAATAACTACCTAGATAAACTACCTACAATACCTAACTACAATACCTACCTACAATCTAAATACATGGTTTAAGCTTTACTCAACACCATATAAGAAGCCAAGCTTACCTCCCACTAGAGAAACACAACCTCACCCGACCAGTATCCTGTTACATAATGACTTAAATGTAAAGGTAAATTATCTAGTTCTGAAGTCGTTTGGAGTCAGAAGATGTACACGCACATGTAACTTGTTTTGCTCTTTGACGCTCACAAGCTACACACGCTTCGTTAGAATGTAAGGGGTTTTTCTACATAGAAGGTCATAGGAAATCCCAGGATATAGTGTCTTTAATACTGTAATAAGCTCACATAGTTACTGTCACAAACTCCACACAGTTGTCACTGAGTAGTTAGATATTAATTTCCCACAGAGCAAACGATTTCTGTACTTACAGCATTCATATAAATTCTTTTTTATCAGGTTTTTGCTTTGGCAGACATTGGTCAGTAAAACTCATGAATGCAACTGTTTACGTCAAATTGTTTTGCATTCTACGTGCAGCCCTGGTTGTTCTGAAAAGAAAACAGTAAAACACTTCATTGTGAGATTAAATGTAAGGGCTGGACATGCAGATAAATGAAAGTCAGATAAATTAAAAGCCGATATTTTCTGGGGTCTCGGGACTGACAGGGTTAACATGCTAATGTTCAGAGTGGAAGTCAATATCAGGAAGGTGTGCTTAATGTTTTGTACACTCAGTGTAAGTCAATCAACTTTGATTAGGGAACTTTCTTAACTGAATGGGAGGTAGGAGGGAGGGGGAGGTTATTTGCATGTACTTCAGTGTTGAGGACACCATTACAGCAAAATAATCCCATAACGCTATGAAAATATTGGTATCCTTCACAGACATCTAATGGTATTCTATAGGCACTTGTACCTAGAAGCTGAGCACTCTCCTAAATGATGAGGTACATTTATTGAATCCTCATAAAAACATGGATTCTAATTTCAGATTTTTATAAGGCAATTATGATCCTCAGTAATGATGTTGGAGGACTCATGCAGCACTCCTAAAGTTAATATCCGGCTCCGAGTGTTGACAGGGAGTCTCAAGTGAGACTGGATCGAGTCAAAATTCCACCAGTATTTAGACAAAACTCTTTCCCCCCTCCTTCCATCTCTCTCTCCATCACAGCAGTCTATCTGAGCCAATCACAGGCTAAGCCACCAAATTAGGCTATTTATAGGTTGTTCAGTTTAGCACTGCAACCCTGTGACCAAAGCTATATTGATTTACACATCCTACTAAGTAAATGATTGCTAGTAAAAGAAGTGAGCGGGAATCAGGTAGCCGGCTACAGTTGTGTGTGTCCCAGTGGATGTATGTGCTGGTGATCTCCAAACACCCCATTTTCATGCTTATACCAGGGTAAATGTGTATACTTTAGTGAAGGTTTTGTTAAATGCAGTTTGTCCATTTTTGCCAGCGTCTGTTTGTCTACGCATTAGAGCTGTCAAAGTTAACACGTTTATAGCGCACTAACATTACATTTTTTTATGACGCATTTATTTTTATTTTTATGCCATTAATCACATCTCCATTTCTTCAACACACAGACCCATTTAAACATTCCCAGGCGTTTCTTTAGATAACTGCAAAAACATCATTTGTACAGAAGTAGCTAGCTAGTTATGCTAACGTTATCTAGCTAGCTAACCAAAATAATGTTTACAATGCCATGGCTGAATGCCTCTTGATTCAACTAACTTCCCACAATGATTTTAATCAGGACATCCATTCCATTTAGCTCCTGTTTTTTTTCTAGTTCTCAGGTAAATGATCCCAATTTTAGTAGTAGCAGCTTGTGACTAGTTCATGTTGAAGAACATTACATTTACATTTTAGTCATTTAGCAGACGCTCTTATCCAGAGCGACTTACAGGAGCAATTAGGGTTAAGTGCCTTGCTCAAGGGCACATTTACGTCATTTAGCAGACGCTCTTATCCAGAGCGACTCACAAATTGGTGCATTCACCCTATAGCCAGTGGGATAACCACTTTACAATTTTTTTTTTTTGGGGGGGGGGGGGGGGGGGGGTAGAAGGATTACTTTATCCTATCCCAGGTATTCCTTAAAGAGGTGGGGTTTCAAATGTCTCCGGAAGGTGGTGAGTGACTCCGCTGTCCTGGCGTCGTGAGGGAGCTTGTTCCACCATTGGGGTGCCAGAGCAGCGAACAGTTTTGACTGGGCTGAGCGGGAACTATGCTTCCGCAGAGGAAGGGGAGCCAGCAGGCCAGAGGTGGATGAACGCAATGCCCTCGTTTGGGTGTAGGGACTGATCAGAGCCCGAAGGTACAGAGGTGCCGTTCCCCTCACTGCTCCATAGGCAAGCACCATGGTCTTGTAACGGATGCGAGCTTCAACTGGAAGCCAGTGGAGTATGCGGAGGAGGGGGGTGATGTGAGAGAACTTGGGAAGGTTGAACACCAGACGGGCTGCGGCGTTCTGGATGAGTTGTAGGGGTTTAATGGCACAGGCAGGGAGGCCAGCCAACAGCGAGTTGCAGTAATCCAGACGGGAGATGACAAGTGCCTGGATTAGGACCTGTGCCGCTTCCTGTGTAAGGCAGGGTCGTACTCTCCGAATGTTGTAGAGCATGAACCTGCAGGAGCGGGTCACCGCCTTGATGTTAGCGGAGAACGACAGGGTGTTGTCCAGGGTCACGCCAAGGCTCTTCGCACTCTGGGAGGAGGACACAACGGAGTTGTCAACCGTGATGGCGAGATCATGGAACGGGCAGTCCTTCCCCGGGAGGAAGAGCAGCTCCGTCTTGCCAGGGTTCAGCTTGAGGTGGTGATCCGTCATCCATACTGATTTGTCTGCCAGACATGCAGAGATGCGATTCGCCACCTGGTTATCAGAAGGGGGAAAGGAGAAGATTAGTTGTGTATCGTCAGCGTAGCAATGATAGGAGAGGCCATGTGAGGATATGACAGAGCCAAGTGACTTGGTGTATAGGGAGAAAAGGAGAGGGCCTAGAACTGAGCCCTGGGGGACACCAGTGGTGAGAGCACTTGGTGCGGAGACAGCTTCTCGCCACGCCACTTCGTAGGAGCGACCGGTCAGGTAGGACGCAATCCAGGAGTGGGCCGCGCCGGAGATGCCCAGCTCGGAGAGGGTGGAGAGGAGGATCTGATGGTTCACAGTATCAAAGGCAGCAGACAGGTCTAGAAGGACAAGAGCAGAGGAGAGAGAGTTAGCTTTAGCAGTGCGGAGAGCCTCCGTGACACAGAGAAGAGCAGTCTCAGTTGAATGACCAGTCCTGAAACCTGACTGGTTTGGATCAAGAAGGTCATTCTGAGAGAGATAGCAAGAGAGTTGGCTAAAGACGGCACGCTCAATAGTTTTGGAAAGAAAAGAAAGAAGGGATACTGGTCTGTAGTTGTTGACATCAGTGGGATCGAGTGTTGGTTTTTTGAGAAGGGGAGCAACTCTCGCTCTCATGAAGACGGAAGGGACATGGCCAGCGGTCAAGGATGAGTTGATCAGCGAGGTGAGGTAGGGGAGAAGGTCACCGGAGATGGTCTGGAGAAGAGAGGAGGGGATGGGGTCAAGCGGGCAGGTTGTTGGGCGGCCTGCAGTCACAAGTCGCAGGATTTTATCTGGAGAGAGAGGGGAGAAAGAAGTCAAAGCATAGGGTAGGGCAGTGTGAGTAGGACCAGCAGTGTCATTAGACTTAACAAACGAGGATCGGATGTCGTCAACCTTCTTTTCAAAGTGGTTGACAAAGGGATTCAGGAGGGAGGAAAATGTGGCAAAGAGCTTCCTAGGGTTAGAGGCAGATGCTTGGAATTTAGAGTGGTAGAAAGTGGCCTTAGCAGCAGACACAGATGAAGAAAATGTAGAGAGGAGGGAGTGAAAAGATGCCAGGTCGGCAGGGAGTTTAGTTTTCTTCCATTTCCGCTCCGCTGCCCGGAGCTCTGTTCTGTGAGCTCGCAATGAGTCATCAAGCCACGGAGCTGGAGGGGAGGACCGAGCCGGCCGGGAGGATAGGGGACACAGAGAGTGAAAGGATGCAGAAAGGGAGGAGAGGAGGGTTGAGGAGGCAGAATCAGGAGATTGGAGGGAGAAGGATTGAGCAGAGGGAAGAGATGATAGGATGGAAGAGGAGAGAGTAGTGGGAGAGAGAGAGCGAAGGTTGCGGCGGCGCATTACCATCTGTGTAGGGGCAGAGTGAGTAGTGTTGGAGGAGAGCGAGAGAGAAAAGGAAACAAAGTAGTGGTCGGAGACATGGAGGGGAGTTGCAGTGAGATTAGTAGAAGAGCAGCATCTAGTAAAGATGAGGTCAAGCGTATTGCCTGCCTTGTGAGTAGGGGGGGACGGTGAGAGGGTGAGGTCAAAAGAGGAGAGGAGTGGAAAGAAGGAGGCAGAGAGAAATGAGTCAAATGTGGACATAGGGAGGTTGAAATCCCCCAAAACTGTGAGGGGTGAGCCATGCTCAGGAAAGGAACTTATCAAGGCGTCAAGCTCATTGATGAACTCTCCAAGGGAACCTGGAGGGCGATAGATGACAAGGATATTAAGCTTAAATGGGCTAGTGACTGTGACAGCATGGAATTCAAATGAGGAGATAGACAGGTGGGTTAGGGGAAAAATTGAGAATGTCCACTTGGGAGAGATGAGGATTCCTGTGCCACCACCCCTCTGACCAGATGCTCTCGGGGTATGCGAGAACACATGGTCAGACGAGGAGTAGCAGTGTTTTCAGTGGTAATCCATGTTTCCGTCAGCGCCAGGAAGTCGAGGGACTGGAGGTTAGCATAGGCTGGGATGAAGTCAGCTTTGTTGGCAGCAGAACGACAGTTCCAGAGGCTGCCTGAGACCTGGAACTCCAGGTGTGGGGTGCGTGCAGGGACCACCAGGTTAGAGAGGCAGCAGCCACGCGGTGTGAGGCGTTTGTGTAGCCTGTGCAGAGAGGAGAGAACAGGGATAGGCAGAGGCATTGTTGACAGGCTGTAGCAAATGGCTACAATAATGCAGAGGAGATCGGAATGAAATGAACTAAACATCTGGGAGAGGAGAGAGCAGGGCCTCCCTCACCAAAACTTCCACCTTTAGAAATTAGAATTGTTGTGAACCACAGCGGTTCAATGTTTAAAGGAATAGACTCAACCCACTTTATTCAGCTAGCTAACTATGACACCATAGCTAACTAGCATGCTAGCATCCAATAATGGATAAGTAGCCTAGGCTCGTTCTAATAGCTGTATTATACATGAACTCAGACCTGGCTGATCTGTTGTTATTGTCTTCTGTGCAATTCATAACATTGTTGGGCAGGTTTAAAAGCTCTTTGTTCTTTGTATCCATAGAGCCAGTTATTATTAGTCAACCCTCCAATCAGAAATTGACTAAGACGAATTTAGAATGCCTGAAGTTTTAACAATACTTGTGTGTGTGTGTGTGTGTGTGTGTGTTTGTGTTGATAAGAGGTAGTAGGCCTACTTAAACATTGGGAGCATTAATAGCTGTATGTTTACAGTGACTTTTGTGTTGTTTATGGTAAAAATGCCATTAAAAACATTCTCATACAGATTATTTTGTGTTTCTTTCCCTTACAATCGAAACATAGTATGCCTATAACTCAATGCACTGCTTTTTAAATATATATTTTTTATTTAGGGCCAAATTTGAGCGAATTCAAAAATTGCGATTAACTAATGCCCTTAACTCGATAAATTATTTTATTCGTTTGACAGCCCTAATACGCATGTCTTATGTATGCGGGAATTTCTGTTGGTAGCACAGCATATTAGTGTGTGTGTGTGTGTGTGTGTGTGTGTGTGTGTGTGTGTGTGTGTGTGTGTGTGTGTGTGTGTGTGTGTGTGTGTGTGTGTGTGTGTGTGTGTGTGTGTGCGTGCTTGCGTGAAATTGATTGTGTGAGAAGCTGTGGTAACTCAATGACCTAGATTTCTGCTTTGGTGCTACAGGTCACAAAATTGGATTGGTTCTCCAAGAGGTCCAGGGGAAACAGTAACAATCTAACAATACTATAACCAACAGAGACACCAGGGCCACATTCTGTAGGAAAACATTGTAGAACGTTGCAGATAGACATTACTTAAATGGCATGCTTCCTTTTGTCCGAGAGGCATTCTTGTTCTACATAATATCTTATCATTATATTATTATTATACTATTATATATTATTATACTATTATATATTTATACCTGAACATTCCACAACATTGTGCCCTGCTGAATGCACCCCACAACAAACACTACCACATGTACAACCAAAGCTGATACTAATATCATTGTCCACTCCATACTACTATTCATAATAACACAAATAACACTCAAAAATGAATCGAGAAACATTAATATTTTTCTTACATGCTGACCACACCGGCCACGTCGTTTTTTTGGGTATCTGTACTTTACTTTACTATTTATATTTTTGCCAACTTTTCCTTTTACTTCACTACATTCCTAAAGAAATGTGATACTTAAGTACATTTGAGCAATTCCATTTACTTTTGATACTTAAGTATATCCCCCCCCCCCACCCCCAAACTACTTCCCGTGGCTGTGACTGTGGCTGAAGTTAATTGGCACCTAGATTTATGAGAAAAGGTTGTGAATAATGTTTATGAATTAATCATTCATGGTGGCATAGTCCAGGTTCAAAGGCTTCTCAGTGTCCTGAAAATTGCATGCTCACCTCAGCTATAAATTATCCATCAGATCCCAAAACCCAGTTCCCATCCCAGCCTTATCACCCTAAGGAGGGTTTAATTTTCATGGGGGACACTGTTTATGATAACGCTCCTGACTAATGATGGCCAGACTTTTAATAAAGAGGTAGCATTTATCTTTTTTATGGTGATGTGTCGTTTTCTACTCACCCCGTGTAAACAAAGCATGAGGGAGAAAATAATGTTATTCTGAAAGGAGAGAGAAGAGGAAAAGGTCAGACCAGAAGTGGTGTTCTATCTTTCTCTGGCTGCCTATGTTCTGACTGACTGGGGAGACAAGCAGTGGGATTTGGTCGTGTGCATGTAGGGGGCAGGGAGGTAGAGAGAAGGAAAAGCAAATGCAAGGGAGGAAGGAAGTGGATGAGCTCACACACAAATACTCTAGGTCACACATGCTTACAATTCCAATTTGCCTGCAAGAACCACATACTTTATGCTACATAGACACACTCAAACATACATAAGCATACGATCATAATCACATACCAGACCGCATGTAGATTTGTATTAATCAGAATGTGCAGCCATGGCTATACTCCAATCACATGAAACCTGACATAATGTTTTTATGAGGTCATTTGATTAACGACATGTTATAAGACATACTATAAATCATATCTGAAAGGTTCATGGTAAGAGGGGTTAAACGGAAATAATTAGATAATGGAAATGACGAAGGTACAGACACGCACAATGAGAGAGAGAAAAAAAGACTGCCGAATCTGACCGATATTAAATAAAAAGGTTGTAGGAATATAATAAATAGCGAGAAAACCAGAGGGAGAAAGGGGTTAGAGTAATTGATAGCCATATTTTAACATCTAGCCATTAAAATTATGAGTATGAGTCATCTGTGTGGGACATAGATAGATGTCAAAAGGACGAGACAGGACTTAAAGACTGAGTGGGCTGAAACGCTGCACGCCGCAAAATGCGGTATATAACCCCTATTGGTCCGAGGTCCGGTTGACACTCCTAGAGCCTTGCACAATAATTAGTTTCACCTGAGCCGTGTGCTTAAGACCGAAAATAATTGGCTTTGGCTTAGGATCAGCCGCCACTGAACGGATGTAGCAACTTGTTATCTGCAAATCGCAGAGAAAGAAAAAACTGTGTGGCGGCAGGAACAGGGGCTTAGGTAATGACAGGGTATGTGAGAAGTGCGAGAGTTGCCGGCCGCATTCCAGGAACAAGAACGTCAGGCCAAAAAAAGAGCCGTCCGAGTGCACTGTTTACAAAAGAGGCCCCACATAGGTATTGCAGGCCTGTGAAGACTAAATATAAAGTTTTGTTTTAACTTGGCGCGTCTTTAGTATCTCAAGAGGTTTGCTTAATGAAGGGTGAGCAGCTCTGCTGGGACAGCCTTGAAAACAGTTCAGATAGTTTAGCAGAAGGCCACTTTCCTCATCTGCTCCATCCCCAAGGGACCACAACAACAAGAACAACATCAACAACCGTTCAGCCAGAACAAAATAGTAATAGCAGGCATTTTCCTACACAGGTTAGAATCAGGAAGACACGTTGGAAGCCAGTACAACCAGTGATTTATATATACACTAGATCTCTGATATGGGGCGTTGTGTTGAAGACTCCCCTGCCTCCATCGTGGCACTCCCTGACCATTATAAAAATTATAATAAATGGAAGCTATAGAAATGCATTTATTAATGTCAACATTCATTTTTTCCACATGTATTATATGTGAGTTAAACATAAAATATAACATATATAAAAACATTTTCCTTAAAGTGTAATTTTTTTAGATGACTAATGTTACTGTCCCCACTGTAAAAACAAACAAACTTAAATACATGTAATTTTGTCCTTAAAACATTTAAATGAAATACTGTAGAATGCCATTCATTCCTATGGAGGACTATTCCTCCTGGAGAGTGCCAATATGGCCGACCGATGGCTTCAAAGCCTCTCATTGACCAATACATAGCATCAGCAATCCAGGGTTTATATACAGTACATCATTCAGTACAATGAGTTGCCTGAGCATGTCAAGGAGAGTAGGGCCAATTCCATCAGGCAACATCCACATATGAACTGCAAGACCGAGAAAACCAGTACAGTATGATCTCTCAAAATAACTGAATAACTCAAATTTACCAGCTAATATAAGGGTACCAACGAAGGAAACAAACTCAAAGCCAATTTCAGTTGGCTGGATACTGCTCTAAGGTGTCTAATGATGAAATTAAACAGTGCCTAACCCTCTTATACATTTGGAATCGAGGCATATAGCTGGTTGTACACAACAGATGGCGTCAGACGTGTACTCATCTCAACATTAGACCACTTTTGAGGACTGACAAAATCGGACACATTTTTATTACGGGGTAAACTATCCCTTTAAATTCAAAGTTGCTATTGTACAGGTTTACAGAAAAAAATTGTGTAGAAAGTAAGCCTAACTGCATCGACCGTTGAAGTACACTGATGGATGTGCTTGGAGAAGACACCGTTAAGGGGCCGTGAAAAGACTCTGACCGTGTGGACTGCTCTCTGGCTCTGCTACGTTCCACAGCCCCACAGCTCACAGATTGGATTTAATAAAGCTTAAATGTACCTTTATTTCTGCCACTGCATTCTTCTCTCCCTCTCTTTCTCTCTACCCGGAGACACCCCCACCTTCCCTTCTTCCCCTTGTTCTCTGACCTCCCAGTCCTCCATAGATGGGGGAAAAAATAGTACAACAGGCACCAGATAAAACCATTAGATTGAAAATCTATTTTCTTCCATAGCTATAATGTAGGCCACCTAGTCCTTGCTCCTTGAGATCACTGACATGGGGGAATGTTTGATTTGAATATTTTCTTAAATGGATAGTTCCCCCAGTGGCAGTAGAGGTGTTGTTGTCTGTTAGTTTGCTCCAATCAGGGTAGGGGGAGGAAAGTATATGTATATGTACAGTCCCAGTCAAAAGTTTGGACACACCTACTCATTCAAGGGTTTTTCTTTATTTTTACTATTTTCTACATTGTATAATAATAGTGAAGACATAGAAACTATGAAATAACACATATGGAATCATGTAGTAACCAAAAAAGTGTTAAACAAATCAAAATATATTTTAGATTTTAGATTCTTAAAAGTAGCCACCCTTTCTTTGCCTTGATGACAGCTTTGCATACTGTTGGCACTCTCTCAACCAGCTTCACCTGGGATGCTTTTCCAACAGTCTTGAAGGAGTTCCCACATATGCTGAGCACTTGTTGGCTGCTTTTCCTTCACTCTGTGGTCCGACTCATCCCAAACCATCTCAATTGGGTTGAGGTCGGGTGATTGTGGAGGCCAGGTCATCTGATGCAGCACTCCATCACTCTCCTTCTTAGTCAAATAGCTCTTACACAGCCTGGAGGTGAGTTGGGTCATTGTCCTGTTGAAAAACAAATGATAGTCCCACTAAGCGCAAACCACCTACTCTGCGTCTCACAAAGAAATGGCGGTTGGAACCAAAAATCTCCAATTTGGACTCATCAGACCAAAGGACAGATTTCCACCGGTCTAATGTCCATTGCTCGTCTTTCTTGGCCCAAGCAAGTCTCTTCTTATTATTTGTGTCTTTAGTAGTGGTTTCTTTGCAGCAATTCGACCATGAAGGCCTGATTCACGCATTCTCCTCTGAACAGTTGATGTTGAGATGTGTCTGTTACTTGAACTCTGTGAAGCATTTATTTGGGCTGCAATTTCTGAGGCTGGTAACTCGAATTAACTTATCCTCTGCAGCAGAGGTAACTCTGGGTCTTCCTTTCCTGTGGTGGTCCTCATGATAGGCAGTTTCATCATAGTGCTTGATAGTTTTTGCGACTGCAGTTGAAGAAACGTTCAAAGTTCTTGACATTTTCCGGATTGACTGAACTTCATGTCTTAAAGTAATGATGGACTGTTGTTTCTCTTTGCCTATTTGAGCTGTTCTTGCCATAATATGGACTTGATCTTTTACCAACTAGGGCTATCTTCTCTATACCACCCCTACCTTGTCACAACACAACTGATTGGCTCAAACACGTTAGGAAGGAAATACATTTCACAAATTAACTTCAACAAGGCACACCTGTTAATTGAAATGCATTCCAGGTGACTACCTCATGAAGCTGGTTGAGAGAATGCCAAGAGTGTGCAAAGCTGTCATCAAGGCAAAGGGTGGCTACTATGAAGAATCTCAAATATAAAATATATTTTGATTTGTTTAACACTTTTTTGGTTACTACATGATTCCATATGTGTTATTTCATAGTTTTGATGCCTTCACTATTATTCTACAATGTAGAAAATAGTAAAAATAAAGAAAAACCCTGGAATGAGTAGGTGTCCAAACCTTTGACTGGTACTGTATATATATATATATATATATATATATATATATATATATATATATATATATATATATATATATAATTATATATATTTAAAAAAAAAAAATATGGGGGATTGGAAATGATGCAGATAATTACAATGATGGAAGCTACAATCTATCTGCAATATTAAAGCTGATCTACCCCCTATAATTTTTTTCAATAATAATAATAAATAAACTGCAGTAAATAAAACTTAACATAAAAACATCTGTCTTGTCCAGGACCAGAGTCTACACAGACCGGTGCACTATAGCCAATCAGAGCTACAGTAGACCTTTATACAAACAAGCCACAGGGCCTGCCATCATTCACTTTGAACTGGACTGTGTGTTTACAGGCAGTTGCATCAGCGCGACTTTAGATTGTTAAAATGTATTCACCAAAAGCCAGAAAAATACACCGGAATGGATTCCTGCAAATATGTCCTCTTACTTTACAGTCCTATTGATCACACAACCATGAAATGGTAGGCTCTCTCTCCCTCAGTTATGCACATCAACAACAACAAGATCAACAACTAATGCTAGCCAGAGCAAAATGAGCTAAAATCTAACAAAGGAACATTAGATAAACCCTCTCAAATGTTTTCAGCTAGTTGGCCGTCAAAATTGCACTGATAAACGATGGGGAATGTTAGCCTCCTCATCCTTCTGCAGCTTGCCTGCCAAATGCATGCGTGTCCTAACCAAGCACCCAAGCTAACTGGCTCAAGTTGGCTAGCTTGCTAGCTAGCTACTTCCAGACACAAATGAGAGAACACCTCACTCTGACCATTTTACTCGCCTTAGCAGAGCTGGTTGGCTGTTTACATGTTATCTAGAGCGTTCTTGACTAACTATTACTTTTTTTGCCTATGTTTACTGACACCGATCATATTCAGCCGGTGTTGCGCGTTCGTAATTTCATCAGTTGTTCTGCACTCTGGCACACTCAGACGAGAGTGCTCTGAAATCAGAGTAGATAGACAGAGTGAATTTGCGAACGTTCTTCCTAGCTAACCAAATGACACCTGCATCTCTAGCTGTCAATAGCCACCGAAAAACGATATGAGGGGGAAAAAGTCAGTCACTCAACCACTCCTCCAATGGAATGACATGACATCCTCCTAGCAGCTAGCTATCTAGCTAGCTATCTAGCTAACGTTAGGCTCCGTGTTTTTTGCTTGCTACATAATTAGATACGCTAGCCTGTTAGCCACGTCATGACTGACTTGTGATCATTGCCCTTGCTAGTTTGATTTTATTGACATTCCCAGCCTTAGTTACATTCATCCTTTTTTGTCCAGAATATTGAGTCATTGAAACTGAAACAGTGCAAACTGAATGGAGGCAGCAAACAATGTACCAGGCCAGCTGTGATTTACAACCAAATAGCAATATTTTTTGGACTACCATAAACTTGTAGCATAAACTGGAAATTTGATATTTTTATCTGATATTATGATTGTCTGTTTGTTTCATATCTGCAAAGTAGTTAAAACGCTGTCAGTTCCACCTTAAACCTTAGGTCACCAATTACTTTGTGTGCTAAATGTGATATGTTTTTTGCAACAGGACGTAATAGTTGTACATTTCGATTGGGAAATGCTTAACAGTTGTGTTCTTGTACTCTTATGATTGGGACCTACTGGCTTATTATGTCAGAGTTTATGTACTGCTTATCCTTTAACATCATGCTGTATGTGACTGCTGTCTTTCCATAGGCCCTATGCAGTGGTGTAGTGATGCCTTGAGAAGTGGGTATGCTCTAATTTAGCCAACAAGTTCGCAAATGGCCTGCCCAGCGAAGGAAAGGCACCTTGTGTGAAAAATCCTATGTTTTCCTGTTTTTTTTAATGAGTTTTCCTATATATTGTTCAGATTTCACTCTCAAAATCATACTTATTTTTTAAATAGAAGAAATATAAAAATGTGATGGTCTAAGTCCACAACAATGCTTAAACCACATTAATCTGATTGGGTGGGCCTGTTAGGGCCTGGCCTCTGTCCACCCAGGCCCATCTATGTCTATGCCCCTGATGCAAACAGCACATGATTTACATTTAAGTCATTTAGCAGACGCTCTTATCCAGAGCGACTTACAGTTAGTGAGTGCATACATTATTTTTACATACTGGGGAATTCCCCGTGGGAATCGAACCCACAACCCTGGCGTTGCAAACACCATGCTCTACCAACTGAGCTACATCCCTGCCGGCCATTCCCTCCCCTACCCTGGACCAATTGTGCGCCGCCCCATGGGTCTCCCGGTCACGGCCGGCTACGACAGAGCCTGGATTCGAACCAGAATCTCTAGTGCCTTAGACCACTGCGCCACTCGGCGCCCACCAATCGTGCATCACAAATAGCCTACTAACCAACACTTCGGACTCAACTTTTTCAATACCTGATTTGCATACCCATTGTTGCCTTAGTTAGCATTTACTGGTAGATATCATAAGTTGAAACATCTTTCCTACCCTTCTGTCTACCGATGTCATTCTTCTGTGAGCTGCTCCATGCCAAAACCAGTTAAGAGCTGCACACTCTTGCTGCCTGCAGATGATATTCCGTTGAAACTAGGCTGTGTGTGCGGCACGCATGTGAATATATTTCACGTGCTTTGCTTTTGTGTAGGCTACTTTGTGCATGATTTCTCTATTGTGCTACGTAATTGATAAGTCACATACCTCCACTACACTACTTTGATACGCATCAGTAGGGATTAAGAAGTGAGTATAAGCATTGCCCACTGAAAGAAAGTGGGTATACGGCTTATACCTGCGTATACCCTCCACTACACTACTGGCCCTTTGTGTTTTACAAAACTGCACTCTCCTGTGCTGGTATTACGGTTGCTGTCCTTTCAGAATCACGAACCTGTCACACACTTAAGGCCTACCCTTATAAGAAAAGATTTCAGTCAGAGTGCAGTAAAACTGCAGTACACTGCAGTATAATGCAGTTAGAGTGCAATATAACTGCAGTATGCGGCAAATACTGCAGTAATTTTGCAGTCCAAAATATCACAGTCGACTGCAGTTAATGCACTTTTACTGCAGTTTCAAAACTGCAATCTTTTTTTGTAAGGGTAGAGGTTCGCCACTGCGCAAATATGTCTATAATAGATATAAATGGTATTAAGAAAATGCTTTCTCAAAATCTGCTATAAAGATTATATACCTGGTTTGCCTGCATTCTCATAGTTTTCCATTATTTCCAGTAGTTGTCTAATGTTGTCTCCAATATATCTTTCTTTAAGAATCCTGTGTGATCGTGATATATACTGTCCGGTAGTACTTTTTTTATTCTATGAGCAAAACATTTTGCATCACAACATTGAAGGGTGAGGGTCTTCCAATGTTTTAAAGAGACTGGGTCTTTATATTCCCCCCGGCTCCTGCTTCAGTAGGATAGAGATCAGTCCGACAGTTTGCCATTTATATATGAATAATACAAATATGATAGTAATGGATCTTTCAGTAGTTCATAAACAGTTTGCTATATCTCTATTGGAATTCCATCCAGACCAGGGGTTTGCCCCATCTCAAAAGAATCAATTGCCAACCATAGTTCATCATGTGTAATTAGGCCTTCACAAGATTATTTTTGTGTCACAGACAGTTTATCATGATTTTCTCTGAGAAGAAAAAAACGTATAGTCAAGTGAAGTGGGAGGAACTTGACAAGAGTAAATTTGTTTAAAATATTTTACTTCCTCATTCAAAATCTCTGTTGGTGAGATGAGCATTTGTCCATCGTTTGTAAAAATAAAAATAAAATAAAAGAAGGGTTCGGTTATTTTTGGTCATGTTCCTATATGAAACATTTAGGAAAAACGTGTATTTTTCGCAGTTCTCCATCAAATGTTCTTAGTTTTTTACATAAATGAAACCTGATCTTTCCTGAATAAGTTCCTAAAACTCCTTTTGTTTTGTGTCTAGATTATACAGTGCTTCTCTATTACATTTATCCACACCATTTACAGTGCATTCGGAAAGTATTCAGACCCCTTGACTTTTTCCACATTTTGTTACATTACAACTTTATTCTAAAATTGATTAAATAGTTTTTTTCCCCCCTTTATCAATCTACACACAATACCCCATAATGACAAAGCAAAAACAGGTTTTTATAAATTTTTGCAAATGTATTAAAAATAAAAAACTTAAATATCCAATTTACTCAAGTATTCAGACCCTTGAATTGTAAATGCACTCATCCCCTCTAAGAAAAGTGACAGTTAGTTGCTACAGGAAAATGTGGCCCAATAAGTACTACATTTGGAACCAGACTTACTCCACAGTACATTCTAACTCAGCGTTTCCCAAACTCGATCCTCGGGACCCCAAACATGCACCCCTTGTGGTCCCGAGGACAGAGTTTAGGAAACCCTTGTTCTAACTGCAGATAAGCTACATGAAGAAATTACATGAAACAATGGATTGTAATGAAAAGAGACTCAAAACTCTACATGTAATTTCACAAAGAAATACAATAATTGGAATATTATATTATGCAATGTAACTACAGTACATGTCTATTCAGATTTGTTTAAAGCGTTGCCTAAAAGAGGTTTTCACACGCCTGAGCTGAGCTGAGCTGAGCCGAACCAAACCAAGCTATACTGAGTTAGTGGGGTTATGCATCCACCATAATTACTGGAACCGTGCTGAAATGGACAATGTGAAAAGAAAATATCAGAGCCAGCACAGTTTGGTTCAGGTCGGCATGATAGTGTGCAAAGGGCAATAGAGTCTGCTAGCTAGATCACATATGAAGGCACATGAAGAAGGCATGTCCACATTTCTGTAAGGTTGTGACAGAGTCGCGGTCTAGCCAATCAATGTGATTTGACCAGACACGGTGACAGATGCCCTTGACCTGACCTCACTACAAACAATACCCACTCTCACACACATACAGTACTGTATAGAACCAGTCCACACAAGTCATTTTGGCAACACTTCCTATTATAAGCGTCTATGTTGTGCATTATAATACATTATGCATGTCTCATAAGGAGTTATAAATGGGCTTCTAATTAATTATAAAAAGGCTCTTTAAAGGAAGTGTTACCTTCATTTGTTCTCTCAATGCTTTGGTAATGTTAAGCAACGTTCAAAGAAAGGTTCGTATCACTCCCTTTGTCATACCTCCTCTCCTTCCCTCTCGCAAGTAGACACACACACCAGCCAGACACAGTCCCGCACTCACACACACACACACACACACACACACACACACACACACACACACACACACACACACACACACACACACACACACACACACACACACACACACACACATACACACACACACACACACACACACACACACACACACACACACACACACACACACACACACACACATAGCCACATGCTGAGCTTCAGCAGCCTCAAAGGCCCCACAAATGACAGTGTTCCCTGTTTGTTGTGCTCCCAGCTCCGGTGCTGGCTGCTGCTCCGGTGCTGGCTGCTGCTCCGGTGCTGGCTGCTGCTCCGGTGCTGGCTGCTGCTCCGGTGCTGGCTGCTGCAATCCTCCACCGCACTCCGTCTGCCTCCTTTCATTACACACACACACACTCTCTCTCTCTCACGCATACATACAGTACCTACACACATACAAACACACACACTGTCTCTCACATAACACACACACACTGTCTCTCACATTCCACACACACACTGTCTCTCACATGTATGCACACACAAACACACCAAAGTTGTGTGTCTGCGCCAGGAGAAAGTATTGGCTTCCTCACCGGCAGGCAGTCATGGAGGGTGGGTATCCCTTTCCCCTTGCAGTGTGAAGTGCCATTTAAGGGACAATGAAATATTTAAGAGACAGCATTACTGTGGCACAATAAGCATTTGCACGTTTTAAATTAGAAACAAATCCAGTTCCCAGGCTCCTTAGCCAAGCCCAATCTTAATTAACAGCGAGGAAGATTAAAGGGAGCGGGTAGCAGACTCGTGCTCCTGCCGTAACTCACCCATAATAAGCATTAGAATAAATCCCTTTCATAAAAATACAAATTTAAACTGATTGCCTTGTGCAGGATTAGAAGAGCGTAAAATAAGAGAAATGGGAAATGCTGCTGTCAGACCGGGCGGATTGGAGCCAAAGGAAGGGGAAACGGAGGGTTACGAGCACAAACGCACACTCACAGGCACACACACACTGGGCTGGAATGACAAGATATTAGTACAGATGTAGGATCTTAATTTAGTCACTTTTTTTGCAGAGAATTTTCCTGCATAGCAGAAAATGCACACTTTTAGTGTATTCAAGATTTTAAAAGGCTTCTAATGATTGTAATTTCCACTTTAGGATGTCAGACTTGATTTGCCCCAACGGAAAATGTATCAACCCCTACAGAAAAAATAATGAATTATAATCCACATAATAATTCAAATTTCCTGTTGCTGCAGGATTATTTTCCTGCTGTAGCAAACTGGCTCAAATGAAGATCCTACATCTGTACCTGTCCCTTTATGGAAAGTAACCATATAGCCACAATGATAATCCAATGGCACAGCTGACAGCCCTTATGGAGTGCCCTTAAGGGGCCGCAGGTAGCCTAGCGGTTAAGAGCATTGGGCCAGTATCCGAAAGGTTGCTGGTTCGAATCCCCAAGCCAGCATGACCCTAAGCATGATGGTATGTAAGCATTACGATGTATACCATGCGTATCCTGTACGACTAATAAAACTTGATAGGATGTTAATCGCTTAATTAACTCAGGAACCGCACCTGCTTTCAATAAACTTTGTATCCCTCATTTACTCAAGTGTTTCCAGTACTTTGGCAGTTACCTGTATGTAGGATCTTAATATGAGCCAGTTTGCTATAGCAGAAAAACTAACCTGCAGCAACAGGAAATTTGAATTATTATGTGGATTATAATGAATGGACTTTTTTTGTAGAGGTTAATCCATTATTCGTTAGAGCAAATAAAATCTAAAAATGTTAAGTGGAAATTACAAACTTTAGAAGATTTTTTAAACCTTCAATACACTACACGTTTGCAATTCCTGCTGTGCAGGAAAATTCTAAGCAACAGAGTGATCAAATTAAGATCCTACATCTGTAAATAAAACAGAGAGTCAGACTTTCATTTGTGCTTGATGGTAGGTCCCAGATCTGTTTGTGCAATTATGCCAACTCCTAGTAACGCATTGTCATGCCCCATAAGGAGCTGGCAAGATAGCAGAAACAGATTGGCATCCAGGCTAGCTATACTTGGAGTGTTACTAAAGACAAGCACATTTTTCTGTTCTTTTCCCCATCTTGCAGTGGGATAATGTGATAGGGAATGACATTCTCCCACTTTGCTGTGCTGTGAAACCGCAGTGATCAGCTGGAAAAGTGACACTCCCACTGAGCTCAACATCCAGCCAATATCAGCCACACAGACAGGTGTGATTATCAGCGTCATCAAACTCAGAACTCTAAGCCAGCATTTGGGGGAGATTTGTATCTATACATAGTATAGGCCTGGATTGAAATAGTGTTTGTTTGCTTTGAAATATCTTAGCTGTGTTGGATTGAGCTTGCCTGGTGCATTGGAACAAATGGATATAGTGTCCAAAGTGTAAACTCCACCCATCTGGAATTCTCAGGGCAGGCTCAATCAAACACTTAACAAGATAGACAGGAGCAGAGGTTTGGATAGAAAAATAAAGACATGACACTTCCTTAGAGTTAGAATGACAGATTTATCACTGAAAGTGTCACTCAAGCGTATAGACAATGATGAATTATATTTTATGGGTGGGAAAAGTCCTTGACACGCACTGAGGTATTGTGTGTGTGTGTGAGAAAGAGAACTCCGGTATGCTAACCAGACACATAAAGAGCCATGACAGATGCTTTGACGTATGACAGACACATTCAACTCTTTACAAGGCTGTAAAGAGACATAGATACAGCACGCAGCCCAGGCCCAGCACGATCATTACCCCAGTGCCCTCCCCCATCAAATCCACCCCAAAGAGCCATGGGGCTGAATCATCCAGCGCTAATGTCTGTTTGGCGGCGACACGTCGCTTCTTTAAAAGAGGATATAATCCAGTAATCCCCGACAGGCAGTGATCCGGGGAGATATGCTCCTACACACACACTGAAACACACACACAAGCTGACAGACTGAGAAAGAGATGCCATGGGAGGCTTCCCCTCGGCCAGCAGGTCTTTACGGGCCGGTGAAAAATGTCCATCTTTAGCGGCATTAGCGCTAGCATTAGCTTGGGGCATTTCTCAGCCCGAAGGGAAGCCAAGCAGAGCTGCTGATGACCTTAGATCAGTCATATGTTATGTGAAATGCTGGTTTCGGTCCAGTCTCCAGGACATTGGAAAATCAAAAGTTTTCTAAAGTAAACTTGGATGTTTTCTTTGTTTGTTTTTATGACAACTTTTAAATCACATTGTATGTTAGTCATATTCAAGTATACGGTTTCACGTAGTGTGCACACATCCGGCAGACTTACTTGGTCCTCTTTGTCCCGGGGGGACATAAGGCCGCACAGTAGCGGTGCGTGGGTAAAATCCCTGGGGAAGCCAATCCAGAAAGAACAGCCATATTACAACCTACAGTGCCAGTCAAAAGTTTGTACACACCTACTCATTCAAGGGTTTTTCTTTATTTTTACTATTTTCTACATTGTAGAATAATAGTGAAGACATCAAAACTTTGAAATAACACATATGGAATCATGTAGTAACCAAAATAGTGTTAAACAAATCAAAATATATTTTACATTTGAGATTCTTCAAATAGCCACCCTTTCCCTTGATGACAGCTTTGCACACTCTTGGCATTCTCTCAACCAGCTTCACCTGGAATGCTTTTCCAACAGTCTTGAAGGAATTCCCACATATGCTGAGCACTTGTTGGCTGCTTTTCCTTCAATCGGCGGTCCGACTCATCCCAAACGATCTCAATTTGTTTGAGGTCGGGGAATTGTGGAGGCCAGGTCATCTGATGCAGCACTCCATCTCTCTCCTTCTTGGTAAAATAGCCCTTACACAGCCTGGAGGTGTGTTGGGTCATTGTCCTGTTGAAAAACAAATTATAGTCCCACTAAGCCCAAACCAGATGGGATGGCGTATCGCTGCAGAATGCTGTGGTAGCCATGCTGGTTAAGTGTGCATTGAATTCTAAATAAATCACAGACAGTGTCACCAGCAAAGCACCCCCACACCATTACACCTCCTCCTCCATGCTTTACAGTGGGAAATACACATGCAGAGATCATCTGTTCACCCACACCACGTCTCACAAAGAAACAGCGGTTGGAACCAAAAATCTCAAATTTGGACTCCAGACCAAAGGACACATTTCCACCGGTCTAATGTCCATTGCTCGTGTTTCTTGGCCCAAACAAGTCTCTTCTTCTTATTGGTGTCCTTTAGTAGTGGTTTTTTGCAGCAATTCGACCATGAAGGCCTGATTCACACAGTCTCCTCTGAACAGTTGATGTTGAGATGTGTCTGTTACTTGAATTCTGTGAGTGAAGCATTTATTTGGGCTGCAATTTCTGAGGCTGGTAACTCTGAGCTTATCCTCTGCAGCAGAGGTAACTCTGGGTCTTCCATTCCTGTGGTGGTCCTCATGAGAGCCAGTTTCATCATAGCGCTTGATGGTTTTTGCGACTGAACTTTCAAAGTTCTTGACATTTTCCATATTGACTGACCTTCATTTCTTAAAGTAATGATGGACTGTCATTTTTCTTTGCTTATTTGAGCTGTTCTTGCCATAATATGGACTTGGTCGTTTACCAAATAGGGCTATTGTCTGTATACCCCCCCCCCCCACCTTGTCACAACACAACTGATTGGCTCAAACGCATTAAGAAGGAAAGAAATTCCACAAATTAACTTTTAAGAAGGCACACCTGTTAATTGAAATGCATTCCAGGTGACTAACTCATGAAGCTATTTGAGAGAATGCCAAGAGTGTGCAAAGCTGTCATCAAGGCAAAGGGTGGCTATTTGAAGAATCTCAAATATAAAATAAATGTTGATTTGTTTAACACATTTTTGGTCACTACATGATTCCATATGTGTTATTTCATAGTTTTGATGTCTTCACTATTATTCTACAATGTAGAAAATAGTAAAAATAAAGAAAAACTTTTGAATGAGTAGGTGTGTCCAAACTGGTACTGTATGTGTTGTGATAATTGCGTTGTATGCTATATAACCTGTTAGTTCATATGCCTTGCCACTGTGATATGTAGGCCTAAGGTCGAGACAATAAGAATAATTAAATCCTTTGTTTCATCACTATCGTATATGAAGATTATGACGTTGTTAATGTTTTAAGTGGAACCAGAGAGGACGTTGATTTTAGTATCAAGAGGGAATGTTTTAGTGTAACGCCACATACAACAGACAGGAAGTGTGTTGGAGACAGGGGTGATAGGTGATTGGACGAAAAAGGGAGCAACCCATTTTTGCCATTGTTTATAAGTAGGAGCTAGACAAAGGAGAAGTCAGAAGCATTCAGATTAATTTGGGAGGTGCTTCTCCAGACACCGCGGGTCTGTAACTTATGCTGTAACCTTGTGATATTAATAAAAGCCTCTAATCATGGTGCAGCCTAAGCGGACTCTTTGTTGACAGCAATAATTGCCAGCATTCACCCGATACGACAAATGGCGCCCAACGTGGGGCTGGTCTGCATCTCTCCTTTGCTCATTCGTAGCCGCCAGGCTAACTTCGGTCTGAAGTCATGACCAGACAAGGGTGAGTGTTCCTCACAGCTTAGTTTGGATACTGCGTGTGTACACTGGAGGGGTGTACCATTACGACCGAAATGTGCCTCATGTGGCGTTATTGCGGTCGACTAGGAGTCTGTAATAATATTCTAAAATGTTATTCCATTGGTAAACGGCAGATAATTGGAATTTTAGAGCATAAAACGGTAGGAATTAAGTATTGAAGGTGTACAATTAAGGCAGATATGCGCATACATTAGAGCACTGTACCGCTTAAGACCCCAGGGGGGCCATTTTAGAAATGGGCCGACAAATCCGGTTGCACGATAGAATGTGCAAGTCGGTGTGTTTAAAAAAAAAAAAACTCGGGTTAATGAAATGTATCTGATTGTGATTATTGCTCGACTTTCGTCCGACGGGGGGTCTGTTGGGTCTGATTTCTCGGTGAATTGTCATTAAGTCCACGGTAGCACAAAACGGTAGGAAAATATGTCAAAAGAAAAAGGGCAGTGCAGGATGCTTATTTGTGTGTGGTAGGCCGCAGTTAGCTAAAGGCTAAGGCTAATGTTAATGCTAAATGCTGGAGTGTGGTTCATGCCACATTGTACATAGCGGCTAAGGCTAATGCTAATTGTGTTGCGTGCTACATGCTAACGTATCCTTAGAGGGCCATTGCGATGGATTAAAGCCTCTTAAACTTGTTTGTGTGTGTGGAATTCAGAGTTCTACGCAAATGTGAGCTCTGTTATGTGTAATTGTTCGATTATAAAGTATAAAATAGTGAAGCTGTAGCGTAATGCTATCGTTCTATTGTGTGGCAATCGTATGATTAAATGGATTTGCGCATGCGCTTGATTTTACGGCGCTAAAACTACAACATGAGGAGATTGGTTAAACTACAACAGGGGGATTGTGGGTGTCACGCCCTGGCTCGGGGGACTCTCGTCTGTTGAGCCAGGGTGTTAGTTTCTATGTTTTGTTGTGGGTTCTAGGTTATTGTATTTCTTTGTTTGAGTGACTCCCAATCAGAGGTAACGAGTGTCAGCTGTTGGCTCGTTGTCTCTGATTGAGAGCCATATTTAACTATCTGTCTTTCACGTTGTGTTTGTGGTTTCTTGTTCATTTCGGTTTGTGTGAAACTGTAGACGTCACGTTATCGTTTATTGTTTTGATCGTGTGATCAGTAAATAAAAGATATGTTCACCTTCAACGCTGCGCCTTGGTCCTCCTCTATGTATGACGATCGTGACAGAAGAAACCACCAAGATGGGACCAAGCAGCGTGTTCAGGAGCCATCGCCAGGGAGATCCCTCACAGATCTCCTTCGCCTCCTGGACTGGGTCAAGCCGAGGGAGGAAGACAAGGGCTTGACATTATGGCAGAAGGGCGAGAAGCTGGCGAGGGATATGGAGACGTGGTCCACGGGTAGGAGAGACGCCCCGAAATTTTTTAGGGGGGGGCTCACGACGGCGGACCAGCAGGAGGCCGCGATAGAGCGGTCCAGTGGGTTGCCGGAGAAGGCCGCCGGGTTACGGGGGCCACTGGTAGAAGAGGGGATGGAAGGTGTGGAGGCACGGCGAGAGGTACTGGCGTGTGTTGCCAGTCCGGTCCGGCCCGTTCCAGATCCCGGTGTAGAGCCAGTGGTGTGTGTCCCCAGTACGGTCCGGTCTATTCCTGCTCCCCGCACCGAACCTGCGGTGCGCGTCGCCAGCCCAGTCCGGCCCATTCCTGCTCCCCGCATCAAGTCTGTGGTGCGTCTCGTCAGCCCGGCTCTGCCCGTTCCTGCTCCCCGCACCAGGTCTGTGGTGCGCGTCGCCAGCCCAGTCCGGCCCATTCCTGCTCCCCGCATCAAGTCTGTGGTGCGTCTCGTCAGCCCGGCTCTGCCCGTTCCTGCTCCCCGCACCAGGTCTGTGGTGCGCGTCGCCAGCCCAGTCCGGCCCATTCCTGCTCCCCGCATCAAGTCTGTGGTGCGTCTCGTCAGCCCGGCTCTGCCCGTTCCTGCTCCCCGCACCAGGTCTGTGGTGCGCGTCGCCAGCCCAGTCCGGCCCATTCCTGCTCCCCGCATCAAGTCTGTGGTGCGTCTCGTCAGCCCGGCTCTGCCCGTTCCTGCTCCCCGCACCAGGTCTGTGGTGCGCGTCGCCAGCCCAGTCCGGCCCATTCCTGCTCCCCGCATCAAGCCTGTGGTGCGTCTCGTCAGCCCGGCTCTGCCCGTTCCTGCTCTCCGCACCAGGTCTGTGGTGCGCGTCGCCAGCCCGGTCCGGCCCATTCCTGCTCCCAGCACCAAGTCTGTGGGGCGGTTCGTCAGCCCTGTCCGGCCCGCTCCTGCTCCCCACACCAAGCCAGTGGTGTGCGTCGTCAGTGCAGCACGGCCCGTGCCTGTTCCCCACACCAAGCCAGTGGTGTGCCCACCCGGTCCCTCCCCTGTTGTGTTTCGTTGGCGCGGTCGGAGTCCGCGCCTTTAGGGGGGGGTACTGTCACGCCCTGGCTCGGGGGACTCTCGTATGTTGAGCCAGGGTGTTAGTTTCTATGTTTTGTTGTGGGTTCTAGGTTATTGTATTTCTTTGTTTGAGTGACTCCCAATCAGAGGTAACGAGTGTCAGCTGTTGGCTCGTTGTCTCTGATTGGGAGCCATATTTAACTATCTGTCTTTCACGTTGTGTTTGTGGTTTCTTGTTCATTTCGGTTTGTGTGAAACTGTAGACGTCACGTTATCGTTTATTGTTTTGATCGTGTGATCAGTAAATAAAAGATATGTTCACCTTCAACGCTGCGCCTTGGTCCTCCTCTATGTATGACGATCGTGACAGTGGGTAAAGGGTCATATTTCTGTGGGGTTACACTGCAGGGGGAGAAATAGCCACAGACAAGAGGTATTTGGACACGAATCTTCTAAATCGTTAAAGTGACGGTTGCTCGAACATGAAACTATTTGTTGAGATGTAGTGAATTTATAAATTAAATATATGTTGACGGAGTATAATGAATTAAATTAAATGACGGATTAAAATAAAATAAAAATGTTTTTGAGCGATCTATTTAGTCCTGAGTTCAGTCTTAAAGCGAATGTGAGTGGGGGAATATTGAATATGGTTGAAGTAACTCAGTATTGCATTAACTACTAAAATCTTTTCCTGTGTCTCTGTTCTTTTGTCATATGAGAGGAGCAATAGGACGATACGACAGGAGAGAGGGAGAGAAAGAGAAGGGGTGCTGACGTAGCGTCACGTGACGCGACAGAGGATCGAGTCAAGGGTTTGAGACTGGTCTGGTTACAAAATCTTCCCCTACAGGATATCTGATGTTATGACATTTTCACATAGGCTTGGCAAATACTATTTCATTAAAAATTGCATTTTGGAGGCTATGTGCATCACTGGGGTTGATTGGAGTTGTGTTGGGAATCAAGGACTGACATTATTCTGTAAAATAAAGATAATTAGGTGCCTATAGAGCAAGGGGGTTTATGGGAATTGTAGTAATGGTAGGGTTACAGGCTTTGTTTATGGGTATTGTAGTCTGACGTTGACTACTTGCATTTGATGTGTTGTGGTAAGATAGCCACCACTAATTGATAAATTGGTGACATAGGATGTAGAAATAAAAAATTGGTTTTAATTATTCATAATTTTTTATTGATTTTTTATTTTAATTAGAAATTGTTTTTGAATAGAAATTTTAATTGAATTATTTCATAGTCATATTTTTATTGATTTATTTAAAAAAAAAAAAAAAAAAAAAAAATGTTTTTATTTTTTATTTTTTTGGGTTGTTAGGTTATATTAATAATTAAAGGGGGGAAGCCAAAGGCTATATAGTCTAAAATAAAATAATTCACGATAAAGGAATATAAAAGGGTTGTTACAATGGGGAAAAACGACATCAAGGCTATGAAAGTCATTACATCGGTTGATATAGTACAAAATGGTAATCCTTTAGTTAAGAGTATTGCTAGGTTATCCGGCAAATGAAACAAAAGTTGCCCTTCATTCTCAAACAAAAACTGATAAAAGATTCCAGCGATAAGATAAAGGTATAGAGAAAATGCTAAAGGAAGAAAAGGCGACAGAAAAACTAATGGCAGAAGTTAGTACACCTTTCTCACATACGGATTCAGCAAAAAGACACCCACCTTATGAGAAGGAAGTAGAGCTTAGGGATGTTTATCCTCAGCTTCCAGGGATCATCCAGGAGGGTGATTGTTGCATCAGAGATGAAGATGAATAATAGATAGAGGACAAGCAGAAACGACAATGAAGATGAATCCAAAACTCCAGAAGGAAGAAAATGAGTTGTCTGGAAGAGAAGAAGTAACACAACTGGATGAACAACTCAAGAAGAGAAGATACAGAAGGAGAAACCTGCTGAGAAAATAATCCCAAGAATTGGAGGAGAAGAATACATTGAGGCCAAGATGCTGAAGAAAAGTAAGATGATGGAAGATGATATTTCGAGGACAGAACTTAGAATATAAGCTTTTGAAGAATCCTGATATGTCAACAGCAAGAAAGAACAGGATCAAGAAACTCTCAGAAAACTCAATCATACAACTGGTGGAGAAGAGAAGCTTTGGTTATGAAGAATCAGAGTGAACCAAATCAACAATCACTGTTACAGCTTCAACTGAACAAGATCAAATGTAATTGTACCAGCCACCAAGGGCGGTACCAGGTGTTTCATATCCACAGCCAGTTTCTGGACAGACACAGAATTGGAGAGGAAGAGGACGAGAAGGCTTAGAAGGAGGAGGAAGATTTCAGCTACACTTCCAGCAATCTCCAGAAGACGGTTATAATTGTGGACAGATTGGTCACTTTACCTGTGACTGCAACAAGTCAGGAGGAAACAACAGAGAACATTTTTAAGGAAGATACAGGGGCCAGTCAAGATCACCTGTTCTCCAGGTGAACCCTAAGGATTCTAGAGTGCCTAGAAGATACGAAGGGGGGTGTCAGCTGATAGCACCGATTAGAGAAGAAGAGAAAATATCTAACAATTGAAGTAAAACCAGAGGACTATGAGAAGTGATAGTGAATAGTGTAAAAGCTTTTATCTGTGTTCAGCCTAAAGAGGTTAAACATCTCACTATGTAAAATTAACTAATTAGGATAGGGATTTGAGGTAGTAAAACAGCTAATTACTCTTAAGGAACCAATTGAGCTCTGCTATAGAACTCAAAGAGAAATTAAAATAGACATACTAATATTAGAACATATACCTATTGCATTATTGGGAAGAGATGCATTGTGTAAATTGAACTGTACAATAAGATGTACACTAGACGGCTGTCTGGTAGAAGATTTTAAAAAGTAGGGTTTTTGGGAATCATATTTGCTTAAAAAGATAATATCATAGGAAGGATGATAATCTATTAGACTGCCTATTAGACAATCTGTCTGAAAAATAAAGTTAAAAGGGGTGACTGTTATTCTGGGTTACATTCTTACACCAAGGGATTTCAGGCTAGGCTAAAAGGTGTTTAGTCGTTTGCCAAGTCTGTGTGTGAAGAAGTCAGAAGCATGTGGGGACTTTCCCAATCACCTATTCTAAAAATTTGGTGGTAAAGGGATTTTGTGAATAAATCAGTGGAAAAGGTTTTTAAAGGTTAGGAGAAAAGATTAGACAAAAAAGTTAGGAGAACTAGGGTTGAAGGAACTCTAAGACAGTAAGCTAAGTTTCAAAGTTAGTAGTAAGAGAGAGAGAACAGTGGTGAAGGACATTTTAGAGTAGGAAGATCAAGGTAGTTATAGGTGTATTTTTTATAATCAAAAGTTTGAAAGTCAGGGATTAGAGGTAGGACTGAGAGTTGGGAAAAAGTGACACTAGTGGGGATAGATGGAAGTACAAGCAAAGACTTCAAAGCTTTGGGGAAAATGGATGAAGTAACTAAGGACATTAACACTTCAGTCTATTAAAACAACAGTGAGAAGCAATTTAACTCTTTCAACATTGATAGTTATTAAAGCCATAAATATATCGCATTTGATTATAAGGGAGCCAATGGCTCCAGCACCAATTTTAGAGGAAAAATACTTATTAGGGTTAGGATGGGGACGTTCCTCCCACATGGAGAGATAATTATGGAGAAGAAGTATTGTTATCAGGACCAGAAGTAGAAGCAAGCTGTTGCACCTAATCAAAGGAGATATAGTTTGTACAACAATATGAAGTGGAAGAGGGTTATGAGTGATTGTTCATTTATTTTGCGTAATGTTACAGAGAAAGATCAGGGAGAATATATGTGTACTTATCTAGTGCAAGCATTAAAATTTGTTCCGGTTAAGAATTATTGGTTAAAGGGCTATGTAATTCGTAAAGTGACGCTTATAATGGAAGATTTGAAGTCTGTTGAAGTTTCCACAGTCACCAAAGGAGTTCAGGAAGAATAGATTACAGTAGTCACTCCAACAGTAGATAATACACATAGGATATCGGTAGCTTTCCCACTAGAAATAATTAAGGTTGATACATCAACTAAATCAACTACTTTAATTGTAACTTTGGAAGGGATTAATGATACGATGGCAATAGCAAATGTAGGAAGTATGACACCGACAACAACTTTTCTGAAATTAAAGGGGGTAGCAAGAAGGACTCAGGGGTTTATGTTACGGATGGAGAGTGCTGTCAATGATAGTACGAATAGGGTTAAAATAGGAGAGCAGATAGTGGTAGAGAGAATATAGATTCATCTGAAATAGTGAAGGATACTATCATGGAGGTACAGGATGAGGTCTTTGATTTTAATGACAGACAAGGAGAGGTATCTGATCAGTACCGCTCGTTAGGGAAGAGAGAAACTAAATGGATGGGTTTGATTCTTCTGTTGTAAAAATTAGAGATAAATGGGCAGGTAGGAATCTTTGGTTCCAGTAACTCATTCTGTAATATCAGTGAGGAATCTTGAGGGTCCATGTCTGTTGAGAATTCCAGTCAAACATTTTAGAGACGGTCGCTCGACCTCTATCAAGTATGTGTCAATCTTATGCTTTGTCATGACTGTCGTATCAGCAACAATCAGTAACCGATAAAATAATGTCGTTGTCAAAACATTTGTTTAAGCCTAGGGTTAGGTGGTATTGGGTTAAATGAATTAACTTGTGTGCATTTGTTAGATGGGAAGGAAACTCAGGTAACAGCAAACCCTGAAACATTGGAGGTGAAAGCAGTGAGGGCTAAAAGTTGTTTGGTTCTAATAAAACATATGAGGTAAGGGGTATGTTTATGGGAATATCAGATTGTGATGTTATATGATAACTTTGGGTAAGCATGACCTTAAGGGTAGTAATGAGAAATATAAATGTAACTTTTTATGTTCCAGGTAGTAGGAACAGCAGGACTTTGATGGTTAAAAGATTAGCTTTTGCCTGTCAATGTAACTATTGGGAATTTTAGAGATATTTGGTGGGTTTGTGGTGATAAAGCATATATATTCTTACCCTATGGATAGACAGGATGTTGTTACATGTCAACGTTGAAGCTTCCATATGAGGTTTCTACCATTATAAGAGGGGTAGCACCGGACACAGATAAATCTAGGGTTAAAAGGGTGAAAAGAGACATGTCATAGGCTTCAAGCCTATCATTGAAGGATAAATCTAAGTGAGAAGGGGGGACTTTTTCCATGGTATGGTGTAACATTTTGGAAGATCATATTGATAATATTAGTTATACTTTGAGTCCAGATAGTTCAGAGATTATCACTAGGGTTATATATGCATTGAAGAATATAAGGGATGCATTTGGTAGATCTGAAGGAGCGGAAGTCAGCGAAGACTTGGTTGCAAGATCAGGTAGGCCCAGTAGGGGCAGTGATGGTTCAGATTTTAGTTGCAGCTTTGATAGCTCTGTGTGTGAGGTTTGTAATTTGTTACTGACCTTTGAGAAAGCTATGATATTGAGATAGGTTGGAGAGTGATGCCTGGAGACAACACTCAGATGCCGGTGTTGACTGTTCCTGATCGGGATGAAGATGGACAAGTGGAACTGAATGGATAAATATCATTTTTGATAATTTGATCATTTTTCATTTTTTTTTTTTCAATATTAGGGTGATTTTAGTATGATTTTATGAATCAAAGGGGGGAAATGGTTAATGTGATTCATACATCATTTATATATCATTTTTATATTCTTAGTTGATATTGATGTTTAATTTGAAAGTGTTTGTTTTGCAAAAGATACTGTTTGGTCTTTTCTTTTCTTCCAGAAGCATTTGGGGGATATGTGGAGATTGAAATACTCAAACAGGGACAATATGAAAGGACAATGACTGGAGGAGATGAAACAAAGAGGGTGTGGAAAGATTCCGATTCCATCATCAACAATCCATTGGAAGTCGAGACTACGGGGAGATGAAGTGTAGTGGACTACATTCCAGTGTCTGCAATGAAATATAGACATATTTGCATGTGTAATACATAATTTGTGTCATATTCTTAGGTATTAATTTTTGTAGAATGATATTTGATGTTATTGGATACATGTGGGGAACTTAGATGTTTTTGTTTATTTCGTGAATGCTTAGGGACAGGGAGTCTAGGCAGGGAGAGGTCCACGGTAGGGTCCAATGGGTTGACCAGCCTGAGAGTGGACATTTTTGGATAGTATTTTGTTTGCAGGGGCTTACATGTGTATTTAATTGCATCATAGTTTCAAATGCATTTACATGGTTTATGAGTTTATCTGGAGTATCTAGGTGGTTGCCTGGGGCAGAGGAACCGTGAGAGAATTTTACTGTCTTGATTGAAAGATGGCTGCCGGACAGTTTTTCGCTCTTACACTCCATAAAGATTTGTTCATATTTCATAGTAATGTATTCACACTTCATAAACATTTATTCATATTTCATGGAAAGGTATTTACACTCTAGAGAAGAATGTTTTTGGTTTAATGTTAAAGATACTCAATAAGATAAATTGTCACTTGTCATAATCCTATTCTGTTTGTTTTTGAGACTGTTTAGTCTCGAAGGGGGGAATATCGTATATGAAGATTATGACGTTGTTAATGTTTTAAGTGGAACCAGAGAGGACGTTGATTTTAGTATCAAGAGGGAATGTTTTAGTGTAACGCCACATACAACAGACAGGAAGTGTGTTGGAGACAGGGGGGATAGGTGATTGGACGAAAAAGGGAGCAACCCATTTTTGCCATTGTTTATAAGTAGGAGCTAGACAAAGGAGAAGTCAGAAGCATTCAGATTAATTTGGGAGGTGCTTCTCCAGACACCGCGGGTCTGTAACTTATACTGTAACCTTGTGATATTAATAAAAGCCTCTAATCATGGTGCAGCCTAAGCGGACTCTTTGTTGACAGCAATAATTGCCAGCATTCACCCGATACGACATCACAAAATCGGAGAGCAACATCTGTCCGGTGAAGTCCACAAAACATATTGCATGTAACAAACAGCTCCATGACCTACAGAATGGTCAAGCAAGGTAATGTTTCCGACATTTTCGGACTTCTAAACAGCTATTGATTTAGAACAACGGATAGTTACCGCAAGTTGTAAAGAAAACAGGAGCTGCCTCCACTATTCCTGCACCATTTCAACTTCAACATTTCACCATCATCTAATTACCTATGCTTAGTCTAAAATAGTGACAACTAAAAGACACCAAAAATGATTTAGTCCAAACAACGTAAGCTAAATATGATGTGGCTGTACATGGTACTGATTTCTGTGTGTGTGCGTGCGTGCAAGTAGAAAAACATGTTGACTCACCCTACTTGTAGAGAAACACCAATGCCATCCTCCTCTTTCATGTTGCCTAAACAGTCTATGGCTACAGGACACAATTTTAGTTTTTGTTGTCCTAGGCTACCTGGCTAAAATACATGTTTTCTTGCCTAACTTCCTTTCATGGGCAACAATATGCCAGGCCAGCTAGTTAACATTAGCATACTACATCTAGCTTCAACTTCCATCCTCTCAGGCCAGGGGCACATCAATGTATGAATTTATGGTTGGATCAGAATTGCCGTTATAACCAAGTCCAAATCCCTATCTCCATCCCTGGCTAAATTAGGAAAGGGACGATTTTAGCTAGCTAGCTACCGGAGGACAACAACACGAGATGCAATAATTCACGTTTTTTTTCTGTCATTATTGACATTTGGCTTGAGATGTGATAGGTCTGAAGCCCATTGGCTTCCCTTTACCCTTTTTTTGGTGCGCCAGGACCTTTCACAGCTGAGCTCACTCAGTTTATCTCAACGCTGATTGGCTATTTTATATTTTTTTATCAAGGGAGGTCAAATGCTCGCTGGCTTCCCTTGCATTCAATGCTATGGGTGGCAACAATGTTATACTCTTTCTGACACAGCATCAGATATTGTCAAACACTGATCTGTTTCACCAGTCTTGTGCTTGTCTCCACCCCCCACAAGGTGTCTCCCATTTGTCCCCATTATCTCCTGTGTATTTATACCTGCGTTTTCTGTTTGTCTGTGCCAGTTCGTATTGTCAGGTCATACCAGCGTGTTTCCTGTTTTTCCTGTTTCTCAAGTTTTTGTTTTCTACTCTTCCCGGTTCTGACACGTTCCTTCATGGATTATTGGAGGGGGTTAAAGATGAGCTTGCAGCCCTGGAGCTGCCCATGGACCTCGACTCACTCATAGCCTTGACGATATGGATCGATGGGCGGCTACGGGAACATAGGAGGGAGATGAGGTCTGTTCCCGGTCACACTCGCTCGTCCAAGATTCCCACCTCGCCTCTGATGAATCCCGGAAGTTCCCGAAGTCTACATTGCCGGGAGAATCCAATGTTACCCGAGTTCCCTCGGGAATCACAGAAGGCTGTCGACTCGTCTCCTCCAGAGCCCATGGAACTGGGCAGGGCTAGATTGTCTCCTGTTGAACGCTTACGCAGACTGAGCACCAAGAGCTGTCTGTATTGTGGCACTACAGGACATTACATATATACCTGTCCATTAAAAGACCAGACTCATCAGTAGGTACGAGTACGCTGGTGAGCCGTGTGGGGAGTTTCCAATCTCCCATTACTCGTACCCCTCTTCATGCCATCCTGCTGTGGGGTGACCGGTCCAAATCTCTCCGGGTGCTCATTGACTCTGGGGCCGACGAGAGTTTTATGGACACTACCCTGGTGTCAGAGCTGGGTATCTCCACACAACCCCTCTCCATTCCCATGATCATCACTGCGCTGGATGGGCGCTCTATTGGCAAAGTCACCCACAATATGGTTCCAATCAACCTGCGAGTGTCAGGTAATCACAGTGAGTCTATGCAGTTCCTGCTCATCGAATCTCCTTGTACCCATGGTTTTGGGGTTTTCATGGCTCCAGAGGCACAATCCCCTGGTCGACTGGGCTACTGGATCTATCATGGGGTGGAGCCTGTTCTGCCACGCGCATTGTCTGAAGTCAGCGCAGCCTGCCCCGGAACGTCTTTCTGCGCTCTTGGGAAAAGCCTCGGCTCCACTGTTCCCGCGTGGTACCAGTACTTCCAGGAGGTTTTCAACAAGGCTCGCGCCACATCTCTTCCTCCGCATTTCTACGACTGCGCTATCGACCTTCTTCCGGGCACAACACAGCCTCGGGAGTGGCTTTATTCCCTGTCGGGTCCGGAGACCAAGACTATGGAAAGGTACATTGAGGACTCTCTTGCTGCAGGGAGTATTCATCCATCTGCCTCCCCTGCCGGCACAGGGTTCTTCTTTGTGGAGAAAAAGGACAAAACCCTGCGTCCGTTTTTCGACTACCGGGGCCTTAATGATATCACGGTTAATAAATGTTACCCGCTACCACTCATCTCCTCGGCTTTCGAGCCTCTCCAGGGGGCTACCATCTTCTCAAAGTTGGACCTTTGGAACGCCTACGAGAAGAAGACAGCCTTTAACACGGCTAGCACTACGAGTACCTTGTGATGCCATTTGGACTGACCAACGCTCCCGCAGTGTTCCAGGCCCTGGTCAACGATGTGCTCCGTGACATGTTGAACCGGTTCGTGTTTGTCTACCTCGACGACATCCTCATTTTTTCCTGTTCAGCTCAAGAGCACGTCCTCCACGTCCGACAGGTCCTCTAGCATCTCCTGGAGAACCAGCTTTTTGTTAAAGCAGAGAAATGTGAATTCCATCGCTCCACCATCTCCTTCCTGAAATACGTAATCGCTGCAGGAAGTATTCAGATGGATTCCGACAAGGTGGTCCTCTGTAGCTCAGCTGGTAGACCACAGCGCTTTTAACGCCAAGGTAGTGGGTTCGATCCCCGGGACCACCCATACACAAAAATGTATGCACGCATGACTGTAAGTCGCTTTGGATAAAAGCGTCTGCTAAATGGCATATTATTATTATAATTATAAGGTGAGAGCGGTGGTGGATTGGCCTCAACCCACATCCAGAGTGCATCTGCAACGTTTTCTGGGGTTTGCTAATTTCTACCGCCACTTCATCTGGGGTTACAGCACCCTGGCTTCCCCTCTCTCAGCACACACCTCTCCCAAGGTTCCTTTCACATGGTCTCCAGCAGCTGACAGGGCGTTCTTGGACCTCAAGCATTAATTCACTACAGCTCCCAGCTTAATCCATCCGGTCCCGTCCCGTCAGTTCGTGGTGGAGGTCAACGCCTCGGACGTCGGAGTGGGGGCCGTCCTGTCCCAGTGTTCTGCCCAGGACCAAAAGCTGCATTCCTGCGCCTTCCTTTCCCATCGTCTTAACCCCGCTGAGAGGAACTATGATGTGGGAAATCGAGAGCTACTCGCGGTTATGATGGCGTTGGAGGAGTGGAGGCCCTGGTTAGAGGGGGCGGAACATCCATTCTTAGTGTGGACTGACCATAACAACCTGGAATATCTCTGCACCGCCAACCGCCTCAACTCAAGGCAGGCTTGATGGGCCCTGTTATTCACTCATTGTAATTTCACTATCTCCTACCGCCCTGGGTCCAAGAATGTGAAACCTGACACGCTCTCACGCCTGTATAGCCCCGCTGCTACACCGTCTGACCCCGAGACCATCCTCCCTACCTCCTGTCTGGCGGCTGCACTCATCTGGGGTATAGAGAGCCGGGTTCATAAGGCGCAGCGTTCCCAGCCGGACCCCGGCTAACCGGATGTTTGTCCCAGACTTTTCCCATTCTCCGGTCCTGGAATGGGCACATTCCTCTAGACTCACCTGCCATCCTGGCTCCCGTCGGACCTTGGCTTTTGTCCGCCAAAGTTTTTGGTGGCCCATCATGGTTCCTGAGGTCTCCGAGTTCGTCGCCGCTTGCACTGTGCGTGCACGGAATAAGACTCCGTGGCAAGCTTCGGGGGGCCTCCTTCAACCACTCCCTGTTCCTCACCCCCCTTGGTCTCATATATCCCTGGACTTCATCACTGGTCTCCCTCCGTCAGATGGAAACACCAACATCCTAACAGTGGTGGACCGCTTTTCCAAAGCCAACCATTTTATTCCCCTTCCCAAGTTGCCCTCAACCAAGGAGACGGCCCAGCTCATGGTGCAGCACGTCTTCTGGATCCATGGACTTCCGGTCGACATGGTCTCCGATCGCAGTCCTGCACCCTCATTGGGTCGTCGGCCACCCTGTCCTCTGGCTTTCATCCCCAGTCTAACTGCCAGTCGGAGCGAGCCAATTAGGACCTGGAGACGGCTCTTCGTTGCCTCGTCTCCGCCAACCCCACCACCTGGAGCCATCAACTCGTGTGGGTGGAATACGCCGGCAACACCCTTCCCTGCTCGGCCACTGGTCTCTCGCCCTTTGAGTGTTCCTTGTGATATCAGCCCCCACTCTTCCCTGAGCAAGAGGAAGAAGTCAGCATACCCTCTGCCCAGATGTTCGTCTGCCGCTGTCGTCGTACCTGGAAGAGAGCCCAGTCCGCTCTTCTCAAGACCACCTCCAGATATCGGAGACTGCGGACCGCCACCGGACACCTGCTCCCAGCTATCGTCTCGGGCAGAGGGTGTGGCTTTCCACTCGGGATCTGCCCCTCCGGTGGAGTCCCGTAAACCTTCCCCCCGTTTTATCGGCCCTTTCCCCATCTCTAAAATCCTTAGCCCCTCTGCTGTTCGTCTTCTGTTGCCCAACACCCTCTGTATACATCCCACTTTTCATGTGTCTAGGATTAAACCTGCCCACCCCTCTCCGCCGTCTTATCGACGACCATCCGGCGTACACGGTGAGGCACCTTCTGAGTGTTCGACCTCGGGGCAGGGGATTCCAGTACCTGGTTGACTGGGATGGTTATGGCCCGGAGGAGAGGTGCTGGGTCCCCACTAGGAACATCCTGCACCCAGCCCTCATTGCTGAGTTCTATCGCCGGCACCCCGGTCAACCAGGTATGTGCCCGGGTAGGACGCCAGGAGGTGCCCCTAGAGGGAGGGGGGGTACTGTCACACCCTGATCGGTTTCACCTGTCTTGTGCTTGTCTCCACCCCCCACCAGGTGTCTCCCACTTGTCCCCATTATCTCCTGTGTATTTATACCTGTGTTTTTTGTTTGTCTGTACAAGTTTGTCTTGTCTAGTCAGGTCGTACCAGCGTGTTTCCTGTTTCTCAAGTTTTGTTTTCTAGTCTTCCTGGTTCTGACCATTATGCCTGCCCTGACCCTGAGCCTGCCTGCCGTTCTGTCCCTGCTTGACTCTGCCTTGGATTACTGACCTCTGCCTGCCCTTGACCTGTCCCCTGTTTTAAAATACATATTCATGAGATTCGAACTGTCCGCCTCCTGTGTCTGCATCTGGGTCTTATCTTGAGTCGTGATAGATAGATAGATAGATAGATAGATAGATAGATAGATAGATAGATAGATAGATAGATAGATAGATAGATAGATAGATAGATAGATAGATAGATAGATAGATAGATAGATAGATAGATAGATAGATAGATAGATAGATAGATAGATAGATAGATAGATAGATAGATAGATAGATAGATACGCCACACATACTAAGACAGAGGGGCGCTTTTTCGTTCGCTCAGATGAGATACATTCAGCCTCTTGCGAATTTACATGATGAAATACAGAGAGACTAAATATACATTATTTTGTATGTTGTTTTCTTGGTCAATTTTTTTAGGAAGCCTGGCTTCCCTTGAATCCATGAATACACACCACTGAGTCCAGAACAATCTTCTTCCACAGCTTTGGTAGGATCTAAGACAAATAATAAGATACAGGTGATGCATGACTAGAAAAATAAAAGTTACATTGGTTGATGCTCTCTTCAATCATACTGATATTTCAGTTTTATTTCAGCAAGGTTTCAACCAATGACATCGAAACATTGCCACTTCTGTCAAGCTCAGAGACTAACTCTACTCAGAGTTGATTTGGGCTTAAGAGTCTGCAACAGTGCAACTGTCAGCTGGGGAAATAAGTATTTGTCAGAGGCC
Organism: Coregonus lavaretus; assembly: GCF_964263955.1. Lineage (NCBI taxonomy): Eukaryota > Metazoa > Chordata > Actinopteri > Salmoniformes > Salmonidae > Coregonus > Coregonus lavaretus. The sequence continues at coordinate 17,931,410 of NC_139997.1, read as the reverse complement.
CTTTCTTGTCTTGTCTTAGTTCTCTCAATCCCGCAAAATTATGATTGTATTTCTTATGGCAGATTATTTCCTTTATAGTGCACTACTTTTGACCAGGCTCCATAGAGTTCTGGTCAAAAGTAATGCATTATACAGTGCATTCGGAAAGTATTCAGACCCCTTCACTTTTTCCACATTTTGTTACGTTACAAACTTATTCTAAAATTGATTAAATAATACATTTTCCTCATCAATCTACACACAATACCCCATAATGACAAAGCGAAAACAGGTTTTTAGAAATGTTTGCTAATGTATTGAAAATAAAAAAACAGAAATACCTTATTTACATAAGTATTCAGACCCTTTGCTACGAGACACGAAATTGAGTTCAGGTGCATCCTGTTTCCATTGATCATCCTTGAGATGTTTCACACACATATACAGTACAGTCAAAAGTTTGGACATTCAAGGTTTTTTTTTTCATTCAAGGGTTTTTCTTAATGTTTTACTATTTTCTACATTGTAGAATAAGACATCAACACTATGAAATAACACATATAGAATCGTGTATTAACCCAAAAAGTGTTAAGAAAATCAAAATATATTTTAGATTTTGGATTCTTCAAAGTAGCCACCCTTTGCCTTGATGACAGCTTTGCACACTCTTGGCATTTGATTTGTAAAAATAGAGAAAAACACAGGAATGAGTAGGTGTGTCCAAACTTTTGACTGGTACTGTATATACACATACACACACACATACAGTTGAAGTCGGAAGTTTACATACACTTAGGTTGGAGTCACAAATTTATGAATAACACTACTTTGTCCATGACACAAGTAATTTTTCCAACAATTGTTTACAGACAGATTATTTCACTTATAATTCACTGTATCACAAGTCCAGTGGGTCAGAAGTTGACATACACTAAGTTGACAGTGCCTTTAAACAGCTTGGAAAATTTCAGAAAATGATGTCATGGCTTTAGAAGCTTCTGATAGGCTAATTGACATAATTTGAGTCAATTGGAGGTGTACCTGTCGATGTATTTCAAGGCCTATCTTCAAACTCAGTGCCTCTTTGCTTGACATCATGGGAAAATCAAAAGAAATTAGCCAAGAGCTCCGAAAAAAAATTGTAGACCTCCACAAGTCTGGTTCATCCTTGGGAGCAATTTCCAAATGCCTGAAGGTACCACGTTCATCTGTACAAACAATAGTACGCAAGTATAAACACCATGGGACCATGCAGCCATCATACCGCTCAGGAAGGAGACACGTTCTGTCTCCTAGAGATGAACGTACTTTGGTGTGAAAAGTGAAAATCAATCCCAGAACAACAGCAAAGGACCTTGTGAAGATGCTGGAGGAAACAGGTACAAAAGTATCTATATCCACAGTAAAACAAGTCCTATATCGACATAACCTGAAAGGCCGATCAGCAAGTAAGAAGCCACTGCTCCAAAACCTCCATGAAAAAGCCAGACTACGGTTTGCAACTGCACATGGGGACAAAGATCGTGCTTTTTGGAAAATTGTCCTCTGGTCTGATGAAACAAAAATAGAACTGTTTGCCCATAATGACCATTGTTATGTTTGGAGGAAAAAGGGGGAAGCAAGGGGATGGCAGCATCATGCTGTGGGCTGCTTTGCTGCAGGAGGGACTGGTGCACTTCACAAAATAGATGGCATCATGAGGAAGGAAAATTATGTGGATGTATTGAAGCAACATCTAAAGACATCAGTCAGGAAGTTAAAGCTTGGTGGCAAATGGTCTTCCAAATGGACAATGACCCCAAGCATACTTCCAAAGTTGTGGCAAAATGGCTTAAGGACAACAAAGTCAAGGTATTGGAGTGGCCATCACAAAGCCCTGACCTCAATCCTATAGAACATCTGTGGGCAGAACTGAAAAAGCGTGTGCGAGCAAGGAAGCCTACAAACCTGATTCAGTTACACCAGCTCTGTCAGGAGGAATGGGCCAAAATTCACCCAACTTCTTGTGGGAAGCTTGTGGAAGGCTACCTGAAATGTTTGACCCAAGTTAAACAATTTAAAGGCAATGCTACCAAATACTAATTGAGTGTATGTAAACTTCTGACCCACTGGGAATGTGATGAAATAAATAATTCTCTCTACTATTACTCTGACATTTCACATTCTTAAAATAAAGTGGTGATCCTAACTGACCTAAAACAGGGAATTTTTACTAGGATTAAATGTCAGGAATTGTGAAAAACTAAGTTTAAATGTATTTGGCTAAGGTGTACAGTGAGGGAAAAAAGTATTTTATCCCCTGCTGATTCTGTACGTTTGCCCACTGACAAAGAAATTATCAGTCTATAATTTTAATGGTAGGTTTATTTGAACAGTGAGAGACAGAATAACAACAAAAAAATCCAGAAAAACGCATGTCAAAAATGTTATAAATTGATTTGCATTTGCACACACTGCAGCAGGGATTTTGGCCCAATCCTCCATACAGACCTTCTCCAGATCCTTCAGGTTTCTGGGCTGTCGCTGGTTAATACGGACTTTCAGCTCCCTCCAAAGATTTTCTATGGGATTAAGGTCTGGAGACTGGCTAGGCCACTCCAGGACCTTGAGATACTTCTTCTTGAGCCACTCCTTTGTTGCCTTGGCCGTGTGTTTTGGGTCATTGTCATGCTGGAATACCCATCCACGACCCATCTTCAATGCTCTTACTGAGGGAAGGAGGTTGTTGGCCAAGATCTCGCGATACATGGCCCCATCCATCCTTCCCTCAATACGGTGCAGTCGTCCTGTCCCCTTTGCAGAAAAGCATCCCCAAAGAATGATGTTTCCACCTCCATGCTTCATGGTTGGGATGGTGTTCTTGGGGTTGTACTCATCCTTCTTCTTCCTCCAAACACGGCGAGTAGAGTTTAGACCAAAAAGCTAAATTTTTGTCTCATCAGACCACATGACCTTCTCCCATTCCTCCTCTGGATCATCCAGATGGTCATTGGCAAACTTCAGACGGGCCTGGACATGCGCTGGCTTGAGCAGGGGGACCTTGCGTGCACTGCAGGATTTTAATCCATGATGGCGTAGTGTGTTACTAATGGTTTTCTTTGAGACTGTGGTCCCAGCTCTCTTCAGGTCATTGACCAGGTTCTGCCGTGTAGTTCTGGGCTGATCCCTCACCTTCCTCATGATCATTGATGCCCCACGAGGTGAGATCTTGCATGGAGCCCCAGACCGAGGGTGATTGACCGTCATCTTGAACTTCTTCCATTTTCTAATAATTGGCCAACAGTTGTTGCCTTCTCACCAAGCTGCTTGCCTATTGTCCTGTAGCCCATCCCAGCCTTGTGCCGGTCTACAATTTTATCCCTGATGTCCTTACACAGATCTCTGGTCTTGGCCATTGTGGAGAGGTTGGAGTCTGTTTGATTGAGTGTGTGGACAGGCGTCTTTTATACAGGTAACGAGTTCAAACAGGTGCAGTTAATACAGGTAATGAGTGGAGAACAGGAGGGCTTCTTAAAGAAAAACTAACAGGTCTGTGAGAGCCGGAATTCTTACTGGTTGGTAGGTGATCAAATACTTATGTCATGCAATAAAACGCAAATGAAATACTTAAAAATCATACAATGTGATTTTCTGGATTTTTTTTTTAGATTCCGTCTCTCACAGTTGAAGTGTACCTATGATAAAAATTACAGACCTCTACATGCTTTGTAAGTAGGGAAACCTGCAAAATCGGCAGTGTATCAAATACTTGTTCTCCCCACTGTATATAAAAAAACATTGGGGATTGGAAGTGATGCAGACAATTACATTGATGGAAGTTACAATCTATCTGCAATATTAAACTGATCTACCCCCAAAGGGAAAAAAAAAAAAGAAAAAAAAAGAAAAAAAATAGTCAGCCAGTGTTACCAACTCCTCAGTAAGGAAAGTAGCTATTGGCTGTCCTTAAAGTCGCTAGAAGTCACTAAATGATGTCATCACCTAATTTGCATAATTGGCAATGTGCATGTAATTGTGATGGACGCTGTAGGAGAGAGGAATAACGTTGTGGGAGAGACAAAAAGTCAGTAAAAAACAACTTAAATATGTTTAGGACCAAAAATTAACTTCTGTCGATTCTTTTTTTAATGTCACAATTCCAACCCTCCTCCTTTATCCGGGTTTGGGACCGGCAAAAGTGACCCAAAAGAGACACTCTGGCGGAGTTACCTATTTAAAAACCAAACCAAACTTAAGAAAAAAAATTAAGTATTTTTTTTATTTTTAAATAGGTAACTCCGCCAGAGTGTCTCTTTTGGGTCACTTTTGTAAAACATGAACATTTTTAACCATAACATTAAAAAATTAAAATTGTATACAATCTACATTAACAATCTAAATGGACCAAAAAGAGACAATAGAAAAAACTGTCAATGACAATGTGAGAAAATGATGGTAACTAGTCTGGTCCTAATTCAGGTGAATTGTTTTTTTCCCAGACCCCCCTCCACACACACACAGGCTGTGCTGGCTCACAGAAAGAGTGGGTCATCGTCATTTTGATCAAAACTCTATATGGCAGGTTCAGCAAATGAGGGAGCTTACTTAAATGAGTAAGCAGCTGATGTGCCAAAAAGCTGCAAAACATTATCAGGCAGCTGGTGCTAATAGCAAGCCTCACCAGACAGCTTCAGTCCATATCGAATGTACAGGATGGAGTTAAGGGTCTGCAAGGACATCCCATTTCTAAGTTTGCTTTTTACCACACTCATCTGGCTGAATACTCTCTCGACTTCAGCATTCGAGTGTGGCAAGGACAACACAGACACAGCAGCCATGGCAAGTTCTTGAAACGGGTTGATATCAGCTGCATCCCTGAACTTCCAAATCTCACTCCAGAAGCCCAGTGTGTTTTTTGTCTCATTCCATTTACTAAGATGGATGGCACGCCATTGCTGGACAATCTTGTCTATCTCTGCAGGGGAGTAGCCAAGGAGCTTGGCTATTTTCTCTATTTCTCCAGGGCTCTTATTGTGCTTTAGAGTTTCCTCCACATTGAAACTGACATGTACTGCAATGCTTCGATGTTGTCCGGCAGTCTCACCCTCAACTCATTAGTGAGGGAGATGCTGAAGGCTACACACCGCTTTCGGACATTGTTTTCATCCTCAGGCGCAAGGTGGAGCTCAGCTGCCTTTGACTCAAAAAGGTAACCAAGGAACGGTTTGGGACTGATGTATCCATCTATTGGCCCTTTGAGTGCATCAACATTTGCCAGTGGATTCAGCACCCTGCCACTCACAGACTTGATCAGGCTAACCAAGCTGTCAAGTAGCTTAAGAGGATCTACTTGCTCTCCCTCAAAAGCCTTGATGGCCAACTGTACCTCACCCAGCACTGACTTCAAAAAAGTCAGATGCAATATGTTTTGAGGATCACTGTATATGGAGTATAAAACCTCAGCCATGTAGCAGTGTTCACTGGACTTGGTGACTGCGAAATGTAGCCTAAGCTCCTCCCACTGGTCCAAAATGTGTGAAACCGCGGGTTCAATGGAGAGCCAACGTGTGGCACACACCTTGGTTATCTGTAAAGGTTTCTCCCCACAGTTGATGGTCTCATATATGGCCTTGTAGGCCTCCCTGCGCTTTGGAGACACTGAAAACCAGTTAAAAGTCTCTCGTACCAAGTACTCCACACTACGGGTGATAGTGTCATTGGAAGCATGACTTACAGCAAGCTGCAGAGAGTGGCACACACAACGAATAAGAACCAGATCTTTGAGGCCATACTCCTCCTTCAGCACTTTATGGACCCCATTGTTAATCCCCGTCATAACAAAGGCATTGTCATTCCATATCCCCAGGAGTTTCTTTTTTTAAAGACAACACTTCTCGAGGAAAGCCATAACAGCATGGGCTATAGATTTGGCATCTCCTCCCTCCAACTCAACAAGCCCCATAAATGTTGATACAATTGTCTGCTTGGTGTCACTAAAGTACCTTATCACAACCCCCAGGTACTTAGAAACACTTACATCCGTGGACTCATCGAGGAGGAGGCTGAAACGCTGGTCACCCACATCTGCGACCAACTGTTTCAGAAAGTGTGGTGCTAGAACACCATTAATCATTTCTGTGCACTTTGTCCTGTGCATTTTGAAGTGGGTAGCAGCAGAGGAGTCTGAGAAAGCAGCTCTACATGCTTCTCCAATGCGATCACATGTCAGCATGGAACAGTGTTCAGCGATAGCTAATGCCATTGTGGCCTCAGCCTTTTTTGCAGAGTCAATTTTTTTAACCATAAATGGCAGCTTGTTTTGAGTTGTCATGTGTTTTTTTACATCACTAAGTTTGGCGTAGAAATCAGCCTTACAATACAGGCAGTATGCCCGTGTATCATCTCCAATAAACGGCTTCAACCAACCTTTGAATTCAGGGTTTGATTCCCACTCCTTTCTGTATTTTTTAGTGTACTCACTAAATATAGCAACAAAGTCACTAAGTTGAAAACACTGGAGTCAGCAAACGTAGCTAGGTAGCTAATACTGCCTCGTACCAGTGCTGTTGTTGGCCTAGATAACCATGATTGTGCAACAGTATCTTATAAGAGAGGAATAGGCAAAGCATGAATATGTTGGCTAGCTAGCTACATGAAGTAAGAAAACATGTAATGTAACATCTAATTACGGTCACCTGGAAACACTGACCAACACTTTGGTTCCTACCCTGTCAATAATTCCTCCCTGGTTTATAAATTAATTGTCATGTCAAACAACAATGTATTCAAGGTGCTGCCCACTATATTCCAACTATAGAATTAGAATAATCATTATATTTCCATGATTGCAACAGTTCACCAATTAACTAGGCCTATATTTTTTGCCCATATCATGCTGTGTGGTACAGTTGGAAATGATTATAAAAAGTGCAGGAAATGCAGAAAAATATGAAAATGCTGAAAGATATTTTTGTTTGTTGCATTAAACACTATAAATGGAGAAAGACCCACTTATAATTTGTGTTGTCACCCTAGGGTCATGAACTATTCATAAAGTCAAAAACATAAAATACGGTCAAATACTGTCATACCGTCAAAAATGTAAAAGATATTGTGATATGATATTTTGTCCATATCGCCAGTGAAGTTGAAGTTGTTGAGCACTTGGGTTTCATTGGCTATCTACCTAGCAGTAGCAGTGTGTGGGTAAAATCACTGGGGAAGCCAAGATAGAAAAAAAGGCATATTACAACATATGTGTTATGAAAATTGCGTTGTTTGCTCTATAACCTGTTAGTTCATATGCCTTGCGACCGTGATATATACTCCTCAGGCCAATATAATAAGAAGACACAGTGGCAGAATAAATTCAACCACACCTTTGTTTCATCACCAAACCGGAGAGCAAGATCTGTCCGGTGAAGTCAATAAAGCATATTGCATGTAACAAACAGTTACATGACCTACAGCATGGTCCATAAAGTTAATGTTTCAGACATTTCCGGACTACTAAACAACTATTGATTTAGAACCACGGAGAGTTACTGCAAGGAGCAAAGAAAAAAGGAGCTGCCTCCACTATTCCAGGCCCATTTCTCAATTTCAAAATCATCAAATCACCTATGCTTAGTCTAATACAGTGACAACTAAAATATACCAAAAACTATTTAGGGTGCGTTCGTAAATTGCCTCCAGTGTGTAAGACTGCACTCTGGGTCATTTGTAAATTCAGAGTATTGTCAGATTGTCAGTTTGTAAATTCAGAGCGCAACTGGACGCTTTGGCCGAGGAGTAGGGTTGATCCGAGAGTTCTGACCTCACAACGGAAGTCAAGCACTAGCTCAGCTGGTAGAGCACGGCGCTTATAACGCCAAGGTAGTGGGTTCGATCCCCGGGACCACCCATACACAAAAAATGTATGCACGCATGACTGTAAGTCGCTTTGGATAAAAGCGTCTGCTAAATGGCATATTATATTATATTATATTATAAGCTAACTGGCTAAAGTTGGCTAGGTTGCTAGCTACACCAGACACAAATGAGAGAAAACCAGGCTGTTTTCATGTTATCTAGAGCGTTGGTGACAAACTGTGCTGCTGGAAACTATTTAATTAGTTTTTTTTTGCCGACCTTTACTTACACCGGTCATATTCAACTGGTGTTGCGCATTCGTAAATTCATCACTTATTCTGCGCTCTGGCACCCTCAGATGAGAGTGCTCTGAAATCGGAGTAGATAGCCAGAGTGAATTTACGAACGCACCCTTAGTCCAATCAATGTAAGCTAAATATGATGTGGCTGTCCATGGTTCAGATTTGTGTGTGTGTGCGTTCGTGCAAGTAGAAAAAAACATGTTGACTCACCCTACTTGTAGAGAAATGCCAATGACATCCTCCTCTCTTTCATGTTGACGAAACGGTCTACGACTCTGTCATACAGTAAATGCTTTTATTTTTTATTGTCCTAGGCTACCTGGCTAAAATGCTTGCTCGCTAGCCTAACTTCCTTTCATGGGCAACGTTAGCTAGTTAACTTTTGCCTTCTACATCTAGCTACATATTGAACTTCCATCCTCTCAGTCCAGGGGCACAATGTATTTTATGGTTGGATCAGAATCGCTGTTATAATCATTGGCCAGTATGGAGAAATAAGTACAACCACAAGGCCAAATCCCTGTCTCCATCCATGGCTAATTTAGGAAAGGGCCAATTTTAGCTGGCTAGCTAGCCACCGGAGGACAACAACACAACGAGATGCAACAATTCAAGTTATTTCTATCGATGATGTATTTCTCTGTGATAGCAGTGAAGCCAAATCCAAATTGGCTTCCCTTGACACCTTTTTGCGCCAGGACCATTCACAGTTGAGTTCACTCAGTTTAGCGCCACGCTGATTGGTTATTATTTTATACTTTTTTTATCAAGGGAGGCCAAACGCTTGCTGGCTTCCCTTGCATTCAATGCTATGGGCGGCAACAATGTCATACTCTTTATGACCAGACCGCATCAGATAGATGGCCTACACATACAGAGACAGAGGGGTGCTGTTTCGCTCGTTCGGATGCTTTCTCCAGTGAGATACATTCAGCGTCTTGCAAATTGAAGGACAATTATGAAAACACAGAGAGACAAAAGATAAATAATTGTATCTTTTTTTCCTGGTAAATTTTTTGGGGAAGCCTTGCTTCCCTTGGCATCCATGAATACATGCCACTGCTACCTAGAGAGCTTTTAAACATAGATAAGAGTCAATGCCTCTTGTAGCTCAGTTGGTAGAGCATGGCACTTGCAATGCCAGGGTTGTGGGTTTGATTCCCACGGGGGGCCAGTATGAAAAATATATGCATTCACTAACTGTAAGTCGCTCTGGATAAGAGTGTCTGCTAAATGATAAAAAAAGGCAACATAACATAAGATCCAAAGCAATAACAACCTATAAAAAACAATTAGGCCTAGACCTAGCTAGCTAACTGGTTTCTGAGCTAGAATCACCTTCAATATAATGTTATCTTAATCAGGATCTGATCTCCACTCTGTTGTCCTGCACAAACAGTGTCTGTAATAAAAAATAAAATATTATTAGCTATAGCTAGAGACAACCTAGTCCTCTTTCATTTACAAATCTTATGACGTGGTTATGAGATATACTGTAGTAAAGTATCTAGGGGGATTTATATTTAGCTGAGCGAGCCTGCTAGATAGCTAGCTAAATTTCGTATTGATATAGCTAGCAGATGCTATGAAGTCACCGAAATTATGTGAAATAACGATTGAGGTAGCCATGTAATCTAGCTAAACACTTAACTAACTTAATTTACCATAAGTAAAGGTTAACTTGTCAATTTTTTTGCTGTCCAGTGGCATTACAAGTGGACATTTGATTTGCGAACTCCATCACGTGCGCTATAGAAATACTGCTGACTAGTGATGGGTCGTTCACGAACGTCGGGAACCAAATCGCATCCGTGAAAGAGCCGTTCATTTGGCTGCCTGGTTTGCATACTGCTACAACTGCTTTATGAGCTCAAAACAATGTTTTTCTGCAAATAAGTTACAAAATAATTATCTTAAGAGGGTGATTTTGTTGCAGGCAAAATAACAATATGGCCAGGTAAAAATGTATTTGAACATGCATTTTACTATCTGACATAATGGTAGCCTACCTTTTGGGCTTTACATTGGAGATTTGCAATTTTCCATGGTGCTAGGACGATTTTTCAGCAAATGTGATTTTGAGAGCAAAAAAACAGAAAAACCTGGGGGAAAATAGAAACCTGGATAAACAAAACAAAGAAAACAGAATTTTGAGGAAAAAAACGGAATTAGGCAAGAAATATAAACAGATTTTATAGGGCCCTACCAATGTTTTTTGCTGTGCATGACTGTACTTTAGCGCCTGTTTCATCCTGCAGCACAGCATTTTGGGGAAAGTTGAGGTCAGGTCCAATATTGGCTATGCACCCAAGAGGAAAGAGGTTGGGCCATCCTAGAAATGTTTTAACTTAGAATATTATAATATATACCATTTAGCGGACGTTTTAGTCCAAAACTACTTACAGTCATGCTTTCATATGTAACCGGTGTGAAATGGCTAGCTAGTTAGCAGTGTGTGCTAGTAGCGTTTCAATCTTCACTCGCTCTGAGACCTTGAAGTAGTTGTTTCCTTGTGGAGCAACAGGTAATGATGCTTCATTGGTGACTGTTGTCGATGTGTTCGGAAGGTCCCTAGTTCAAGCCCAGGTTGGGGCAAGTAGATGTATGGGTGGTCCCAGGAATCAAACCCACTATCCTGGCGTTGCAATGCTCTACCAACATGCATGACAAGGTTATAGATGCTTTGTGAAGCCTCAATTTAATATGATTTATTAAGCTTCTATTAAGCGGTGCTTGTGTTACCCTTTATAAAGCACAGGTTTGTCATATTTGGCATAGTGGGTTATGTCACATTTGACATAGGTTGTTATGTCACACAGTTATGCCACATTTATGAACCCTTTATAGAGCATGACATACAATTATAGATGATTTGACACATTTATGTAGAGCATATGAAGACTTTATGAATGCTTTATGAAGCCTTTAAAAGCTGCACTTCATTTAAACCTGGACCGAAAAGTCAGTAGTGTGGCCGAACAGCCGCACACAAACCTAAGATCACCATGTGCAATGCCAAGCGTCGGCTGAAGTGGTGTAAAGCTCGCCACCATTGGACTATGGCGCAGTGGAAACTCGTTCTCTGGAGTGATGAATCACGCTTCACCATCTGGCAGTCCGATGGATGAATCTGGGTTTGGCGGATGACAGGAGAACGCTACCTGCCCCAATGCATAGTGCAAACTGTACAGTTTGGTGGAAGAGGAATAATGGTCTGGGGCTGTTTTTCATGGTTCGGACTAGGCCGGATGTGGAGGTCCTGGTCTTGCGTGGTTACATGTGGTCTGCGGTTGTGAGGCCAGTTGGATGTACTGCCAAATTCTCTAAAACAATGTTGGAGATGGCTTATGGTAGAGAAATGAACATTAAACTCTCAGGCAACAGCTCTGGTGGACATTCCTGGAGTCAGCATGCCAATTGCGCGCTCCCTCAAAACTTGAGACATCTGTGGCATTGTGTTGTGTGACAAAACTGCACATTTAGAGTGGCCTTTTATTGTCCCCAGCACAAGGTGCACCTGTGTAATGATCATGTTATTTAATCAGCTTCTTGATATGCCACACCTGTCAGGTAGATGGATTATCTTGACAAAGGATAAAACACTTCACTAACAGGGCTGTAATCAAATTTGTGAGAAATAAGGGAGAAATAAGCTTTTGGTGTGTATGGGAAATTTCTGGGATCTTTTATTTCAGCTCATGAAACATACACATTACATGTTGCGTTTATATTTTTGTTCAGTATATATTAACTGTTGCTATCGAAGTCCTTCCAAAAAGTAGGTTTAGCAGAGCAAATTAAATTTAACCATAATTTATAAGTCATATATCATCAATGATACTATTTAGGCCTATATAACATTTGCAAAGTAATCAACAGCTATTGTTTCAATTCAACCCAGGGTTCAACTAAAAATAGACAATACATGTAGGCCTAGGTTTTCAAGCTTTGGTTGATTTCAAATGTAATCTTCATGTTAATCATTAATCATGTCTCAACAAAAAATCTAGGTTAAAGAATAGGAATACATCAAATCAAACTTTATTTAAAGTGCATTTCAAGTTTGATTAGATTTAGTCCTATTCTTTAATTTAGATTTTTTGTTGAGATGGAGACTTGAATCCAACATATAAATCATTAATTTGTAGACAAACTGGATATTGAATTGTGTTTGGTTATCAACGCAACCAAATATCAACATTTGAAGGAGATGTACATTTTCTTCTGCTTGGATAGTTCCATCTGTGCCACTGACTTAGTCTGGCTTTAATTCCAGTTTGTCTACATTGGCGCAAAAGATACATCACCTGTTGATATCAAATGTTGATATTTGGTTGCGTTGAGAACCAAACACAATTCAACATCACTTTTGCAATACAGTAAATAGCCTATTAACTTGTCAACAAGTTAACAAATTATATGTTGGAGTCACCTCTAAATAAAAAAGAAAGGTTAAAGATTAGGAATAAGCCAGTGGCTCAGATGAAACTATCCAAGCATTAGATATCCATTAAATGGTGATTTTTGGTTGTGTTGTCAACCAAACACAATTCAATATGACTTTTGTAATACAGTAAATTATCTGACCTTGTATTCCCATTTGAACTTTGTTGGTCTTTTAAATGGTTGAAAGTGCAGTGATAACATACAGTATTTAGATGTCAACTAAACCAAAAATCAGGCATTGTTTTTCCATTGGAATTTGGTTGTGCTTTTAAATGGTTAAAAGCATAGTGAAAACACATTGGGAATTCAACAAACTTCTGGTATTATTTTTGAATGGGTGAATAAAGGTTGAAATCTGATTGATCAACCTCTCAACCAAATATTACCCCCATTTCCACATTGAAATGACGTTGTGTGCCCAGTGGGTGGTGACTTGTCTGGCATTTCTCCAACTATTTGAATGTGTGTGTGTGTTTGTTTGAGTGTGTGTGCATTCTTACGTGTGAACGTACATGAGTGTGTGTATGTATACATCTGCGTGCGTGTGTATGGTCGTGTGTGTGTGTTTGTGTGCAGAGTGTGTTTCAGCCATGGAAGCCTGTTGGAATTCCAAAAGCATGACCACCTTTTTTCCCCGGCCAAAGCCAATCGATTCTCCACACGCCGGTTGGCTGAGAACCACTGCTCACTGTCAGGAGCCCTGAATGAGCTGGTGGGTGTAAGGATTACTCTATTGTAGCGAGGGCACGCTGCAAAAAGCAACAGAGGAGATTTCACATTATATTCAATAAAAATCTGTATTTAAGAAACAAAGGGCAATTAAAACGCCCCATTCTACGGCGGGTGTTTTAAAACCACCCTCCGTTTAAGCTGCCAAAATGAGTCACTTAATTTTATCAGCCCTTTTTGTTGTCGTTCGACGACGTTGACGCAGTGTCAGAAAATACAAAATAGAGAACACAAAAGAGTTTGGTGGATTGATGGTTTGTTGTGGCCGACATAATCAGCTCTGATCATATTGTGTGGAGGCTACAGGGAGAATAGTAGAACAACCTTAACAGCAATTGCTGTAAACTAACGTCTTTGTCATGCTGTGATAGGGATTTCAGACAGCACATGGGCCTACCTGATTGATTTACATTTTAGTCATTTAGCAGACACTTATCCAGAGCGACTTACAGTTAGTGAGTGCATACATTTTTTGATACTGGCCCCCCGTGGGAATCAAACCCAGAACCCTGGCGTTGTAAATGCCATGCTCTACCAACTGAGCTACACAGCTGAAGGTATCATAACCCTTATATTACAGTAGAAGAGTGATGTCTAAAAACAGACTGTTTCTTTCACTCATAAACACACACACACACTGTAATACTTAAAAAGCAAATGGTACTTCATAATGTTTATATCTTTATCTACCAGCCATAAACTGTCTGGGAGTGATGCTGTTGTCTATAATGTTTTTTGACAAATAAACACTGTATGTATGTGTGTGTGTGCATCTGTGTGCGTGTCTCCAAGTATGTGTGTGTGTGTCTGTAATAAAAGGTGAGCTTTGGTGTTCTCTGTCTGCGAGTGGCGAGGAAACGATGTGGCGGGGGTGGTGAGGAAAGGATGTGGCTGGGGTGGTGAGGAAAGGATGTGGCTGGGGTGGCGAGGAAAGGATGTGGAGGGGTGGCGAGGAAAGGATGTGGAGGGGGTGGCGAGACAACGATGTGGCGGGGGTGGCGAGGAAAGGATGTGGCTGGGGTGGTGAGGAAAGGATGTGGCTGGGGTGGGGAGGAAAGGATGTGGAGGGGGTGGCGAGGAAAGGATGTGGAGGGGGTGGCGAGGAAACGATGTGGCGGGGGTGGTGAGGAAAGGATGTGGCTGGGGTGGCGAGGAAAGGATGTGGAGGGGGTGGCGAGGAAAGGATGTGGCGGGGGTGGTGAGGAAAGGATGTGGCTGGGGTGGTGAGGAAAGGATGTGGAGGGGGTGGCGAGGAAAGGATGTTGAGGGGGTGGCGAGACAACGATGTGGCGGGGGTGGCGAGGAAAGGATGTGGCTGGGGTGGTGAGGAAAGGATGTGGCTGGGGTGGGGAGGAAAGGATGTGGAGGGGGTGGCGAGGAAAGGATGTGGAGGGGGTGGCGAGGAAACGATGTGGCGGGGGTGGTGAGGAAAGGATGTGGCTGGGGTGGCGAGGAAAGGATGTGGAGGGGGTGGCGAGGAAAGGATGTGGCGGGGGTGGTGAGGAAAGGATGTGGCTGGGGTGGTGAGGAAAGGATGTGGAGGGGGTGGCGAGGAAAGGATGTTGAGGGGGTGGCGAGGAAACAATGTGGCGGGGGTGGTGAGGAAAGGATGTGGCTGGGGTGGCGAGGAAAGGATGTGGAGGGGGTGGCGAGGAAAGAATGTGGAGGGGGTGGCGAGAAAAGGATGTGGAGGGGGTGGCGAGGAAACGATGTGGCGGGGGTGGTGAGGAAAGGATGTGGCTGGGTTGGCGAGGAAAGGATGTGGAGGGGGTGGCGAGGAAAGGATGTGGCGGGGGTGGTGAGGAAAGGATGTGGCTGGGGTGGCGAGGAAAGGATGTGGAGGGGGTGGCGAGGAAAGGATGTGGAGGGGGTGGCGAGGAAAGGATGTGGCGGGGGTGGCGAGGAAAGGATGTGGAGGGGGTGGCGAGGAAAGGATGTGGAGGGGGTGGCGAGGAAACGATGTGGCGGGGGTGGTGAGGGAAGGAAGTGGCTGGGGTGGCGAGGAAAGGATGTGGAGGGGGTGGCGAGGAAAGGATGTGGAGGGGGTGGCGAGGAAAGGATGTGGCGGGGGTGGTGAGGAAAGGATGTGGAGGGGTTGGCGAGGAAACGATGTGGAGGGGGTGGCGAGGAAAGAATGTGGAGGGGGTGGCGAGGAAAGGATGTGGAGGGGGTGGCGAGGAAACGATGTGGCGGGGGTGGTGAGGAAAGGATGTGGCTGGGGTGGCGAGGAAAGGATGTGGAGGGGGTGGCGAGGAAAGGATGTGGAGGGGGTGGCGAGGAAAGGATGTGGCGGGGGTGGTGAGGAAAGGATGTGGAGGGGGTGGCGAGGAAAGGATGTGGAGGGGGTGGCGAGGAAACGATGTGGCGGGGGTGGTGAGGGAAGGAAGTGGCTGGGGTGGCGAGGAAAGGATGTGGAGGGGGTGGCGAGGAAAGGATGTGGAGGGGGTGGCGAGGAAAGGATGTGGCGGGGGTGGTGAGGAAAGGATGTGGCTGGGGTGGCGAGGAAAGGATGTGGAGGGGTTGGCGATGAAAGGATGTGGAGGGGGTGGCGAGGAAAGGATGTGGCTGGGGTGGCGAGGAAAGGATGTGGAGGGGGTGGCGAGGAAAGGATGTGGAGGGGGTGGCGAGGAAAGGATGTGGCTGGGGTGGCGAAGAAAGGATGTGGAGGGGGTTGCGAGGAAAGGATGTGGAGGGGGTGGTGAGGAAAGGATGTGGAGGGGGTGGCGAGGAAGGGTGTGGAGGGGGTGGCGATGAAAGGATGTGGAGGGGGTGGTGAGGAAAGGATGTGGCTGGGGTGGCGAGGAAAGGATGTGGAGGGGTGGCGAGGAAGGGTGTGGAGGGGGTGGCGATGAAAGGATGTGGAGGGGGTGGTGAGGAAAGGATGTGGCTGGGGTGGCGAGGAAAGGATGTGGAGGGGGTAGCGAGGAAAGGATATGGCTCGGGTGGCTAGGAAAGGATGTGGAGGGGGTGGCGAGGAAAGGATGTGGAGGGGGTGGCGAGGAAAGGATGTGGCGGGGGTGGTGAGGAAAGGATGTGGCTGGGGTGGCGAGGAAAGGATGTGGAGGGGTTGGCGAGGAAAGGATGTGGAGGGGGTGGCGAGGAAAGAATGTGGAGGGGGTGGCGAGGAAAGGATGTGGAGGGGGTGGCGAGGAAACGATGTGGCGGGGGTGGTGAGGAAAGGATGTGGCTGGGTTGGCGAGGAAAGGATGTGGAGGGGGTGGCGAGGAAAGGATGTGGCGGGGGTGGTGAGGAAAGGATGTGGCTGGGGTGGCGAGGAAAGGATGTGGAGGGGGTGGCGAGGAAAGGATGTGGAGGGGGTGGCGAGGAAAGGATGTGGCGGGGTTGGTGAGGAAAGGATGTGGAGGGGGTGGCGAGGAAAGGATGTGGAGGGGGTGGCGAGGAAACGATGTGGCGGGGGTGGTGAGGGAAGGAAGTGGCTGGGGTGGCGAGGAAAGGATGTGGAGGGGGTGGCGAGGAAAGGATGTGGAGGGGGTGGCGAGGAAAGGATGTGGCGGGGGTGGTGAGGAAAGGATGTGGCTGGGGTGGCGAGGAAAGGATGTGGAGGGGTTGGCGAGGAAAGGATGTGGAGGGGGTGGCGAGGAAAGGATGTGTCTGGGGTGTCGAGGAAAGGATGTGGAGGGGGTGGCGAGGAAAGGATGTGGAGGGGGTGGCGAGGAAAGGATGTGGCTGGGGTGGCGAAGAAAGGATGTGGAGGGGGTTGCGAGGAAAGGATGTGGAGGGGGTGGTGAGGAAAGGATGTGGAGGGGGTGGCGAGGAAGGGTGTGGAGGGGGTGGCGATGAAAGGATGTGGAGGGGGTGGTGAGGAAAGGATGTGACTGGGGTGGCGAGGAAAGGATGTGGAGGGGGTGGCGAGGAAGGGTGTGGAGGGGGTGGCGATGAAAGGATGTGGAGGGGGTGGTGAGGAAAGGATGTGGCTGGGGTGGCGAGGAAAGGATGTGGAGGGGGTGGCGAGGAAAGGATGTGGAGGGGGTGGCGAGGAAAGGATGTGGAGGGGGTGGCGAGGAAGGATGTGGCTGGGGTGGCGAGGAAACGATGTGGAGGGGGTGGCGAGGAAACGATGTGGCTGGGGTGGCGAGGAAATGATGTGGCTGGGGTGGCGAGGAAACGATGTGGAGGGGTTGGCGAGGAAGGGATGTGGCTGGGGTGGCGAGGAAAGGATGTGGAGGGGGCGGCGAGGAAAGGATGTGGCTGGGGTGGCGAGGAAAGGATGTGGAGGGGGTGGCGAGGAAACGATGTGGCTGGGGTGGCGAGGAAAGGATGTGGCTGGGGTGGCGAGGAAACAATGTGGAGGGGTTGGCGAGGAAAGGATGTGGCTGGGGTGGCGAGGAAAGGATGTGGCTGGGGTGGCGAGGAAACGATGTGGAGGGGGTGTCATTATGGGGTATTGTGTGTAGATTAATGAGGACATTTAAAAATATATATATTTTAGAATAAGGCTGTAACGTAAACAAATGTGGAAAAAGTGAAGGGGTCTGAATACTTTCTGAATGCACTGTATCTAGCCAGGTGGTAAACACACGTAGCTGTATTAATTTATATCCACTAGATGGCACTGTCCTTTTGAGAGATCCATAAATAATGTGTGCAAACGGTTCTGGGATTGCGCATGCGCAGTGTGTAAGAGTGAGAGCAAGCAGTTACATTAGAGAGCTGTTGAAGTCCATTGTGGGTCAAACGTTACTTTAGATGGGTAAATAATACTTTTTATCTTGCTCTTGTACCGGAATATATCATATTTTACATCATCTGCAGTGTATAGGAGTTTGTTTTGTAATATTTATGCCAGATGGTCATGTTAGCCTGTTGATCATTTCAGATTGATATGAGGACGATAGCTTCTTGCTAGCTGAATACCAGTGCATTTTGTTTCATTCTTGAATTGTAACTTATACGGTGATATGTCATTTCCCCCAATGCTGTATGGGTTAGATGAGGATCTACTGTTCCATGTGGGGTTAGGGTATCACGTGGACAGTGTTCATATTGTTTTATGACAACATTTAGTTTTATTTTATTGCAAGATGTAATTTTGTTTATAGACATCTTATACTCAGACATTTGAAAAGTAGAAAGTCTATTCTAACTGTGAACATTGTGGTCTTTGTATTTAAAAAATATATATATAGAAAGCAGAGCCACTACCGTTAATGCATTTCACTTTGTACTTATTGTACTCAGATTGTTTGTGAAAGAAATGGAGAGTGAAAGAGAGCAGTAGTGAGTCAGCTGCTTGAGCCATGGATGGAGGCTCGAACAACCATCCCCCTTCCAAGCCCTCTTCCTCCCTCCCTCAAGTGTTTACTCAAGATTCCGTCCCAACATATGGTGCCCCTTATCACCACCTGATGCACACTGCAGAGTAAGCAGTCAGCCACCTCCAACTCAACCATGAAACTACAGTATCTATCCTCATATTCCCAAAAGATTCCAAGGCCCTCTATAACATTGTAGAACATAAAAATGGCAATTGAAATTGCAGCACCCACAACGCTAGATTTTTTTTTAAAGGCAGTGGCTATGGATACAGTTTTCGCCCACGACTCACCCGCCCCTACGGAATTCTCTTTCTTAAAGCTAAGGATCCGGATCACATTCTGTGCATAGGTTATTTTACGCATAAACTCACAATCCCCCTCCCTTCATGTTTCGCTCTCTACTCACCCTCTTCTGGACCATGATGATGTAGCCTATATCTCTGCCTCATATTTATGAAAACCTGAAATAAAAACCCTGCGGCGATTTGAACGAACATTCCAAAACATATATTATGAAGGCTACAACCTTGTCTGTCTGTAACAGTCCCTACACTTTGGAGAAAAAACAATCAGCGTTTTGTGTGAAGATGTAGGCTAACCTTTATAGTTGCAGCCATATCGTAGTTCCTGAAAAAAGAACACTACTCGACTGCCTCCTGTGCAGCTTAGCCAATGTTTGCAATGATGATGGAAAAGATAACATTCAATCGCTAATTACACTGCGTGTCTGTGTCTTGCTGCAATCCACCGCTGGGCATCAACGTTCTAGGCAGCCGGGCGTGTATCCAAACCGGTGAAAAGAGTCCGACAATGGGCGAGTTCTTTTTGCATCGCCCTGTGCCATAGTTATGCCATATATGCGGATATCGTGGCGAGAGTAAATAGCTGCATGCCTAACTCAGCAGCTAAGAAGAACATGAAATTGCTAGTCTGCCTGTTTGTGTCGTGCTTATGTTTGAGACAACTAAGTTTGTACGAACATGTCGATAATGTATTTTGTGTAAAACATGTAAATAGCTGCATGTAGCCTAATCCCCTCCTGCAAAAAGAACATGAAGTCGCGCTTATGCTTACTGAGGCATGGAATGCAATAGTTTTGTGTACAACATGGGCTAAACCTGTGACCATACAAAGGCGATCAAGGAAGGGGGAGCAGCAGCGGAGCATTCAGCACAGCAAATAAGTAGGCAGTGGAGTGGGCCTACCTGCAGCACCCAATGTCACAGGAAGGCCAAAAAGATAATCAAGGACAACTACCTCCCGAGCCACTGCCTGTTCACCCCGTTATCATCTAGAAGGCAAGGCCAGTACAGGTGCATCAAAGCTGGGACCAAGAGACTGAAAAACAGCTTCTATCTCAAGGCCATCAGACTGTTAAACAGCCATCACTAGCACAGAGAGGCTGCTGCCTAAATACAGACTTGAAAATCACTGGCCACTTTAATAAATGGAACACCAGTCACTTTAATAATGCCACTTTAATAATGTTTACATATCTTGCATTACCCATCTCATATGTACAGTGGGGAAAAAAAGTATTTAGTCAGCCACCAATTGTGCAAGTTCTCCCACTTAAAAAGATGAGAGAGGCCTGTAATTTTCATCATAGGTACACGTCAACTATGACAGACAAAATGAGAAAAAAAATCCAGAAAATCACATTGTAGGATTTTTAATGATTTTATTTGCAAATTATGGTGGACAATAAGTATTTGGTCAATAACAAAAGTTTCTCAATACTTTGTTATATACCCTTTGTTGGCAATGACACAGGTCAAATGTTTTCTGTAAGTCTTCACAAGGTTTTCACACACTGTTGCTGGTATTTTGGCCCATTCCTCCATGCAGATCTCCTCTAGAGCAGTGATGTTTTGGGGCTGTCGCTGGGCAACACAGACTTTAAACTCCCTCCAAAGATGTTCTATGGGGTTGAGATCTGGAGACTGGCTAGGCCACTCCAGGACCTTGAAATGCTTCTTACGAAGCCACTCCTTCGTTGCCCGGGCGGTGTGTTTGGGATCATTGTCATGCTGAAAGACCCAGCCACGTTTCATCTTCAATGCCCTTGCTGATGGAAGGAGGTTTTCACTCAAAATCTCACGATACATGGCCCCATTCATTCTTTCCTTTACACGGATCAGTCGTCCTGGTCCCTTTGCAGAAAAACAGCCCCAAAGCATGATGTTTCCACCCCCATGCTTCACAGTAGGTATGGTGTTCTTTGGATGCAACTCAGCATTCTTTGTCCTCCAAACACGACGAGTTGAGTTTTTACCAAAAAGTTATATTTTGGTTTCATCTGACCATATGACATTCTCCCAATCCTCTTCTGGATCATCCAAATGCACTCTAGCAAACTTCAGACGGGCCTGGACATGTACTGGCTTAAGCAGGGGGACACGTCTGGCACTGCAGGATTTGAGTCCCTGGCGGCATAGTGTGTTACTGATGGTAGGCTTTGTTACTTTGGTCCCAGCTCTCTGCAGGTCATTCACTAGGTCCCCCCGTGTGGTTCTGGGATTTTTGTTCACCGTTCTTGTGATCATTTTGACCCCACAGGGTGAGATCTTGCGTGGAGCCCCAGATCGAGGGAGATTATCAGTGGTCTTGTATGTCTTCCATTTCCTAATAATTGCTCCCACAGTTGATTTCTTCAAACCAAGCTGCTTACCTATTGCAGATTCAGTCTTCCCAGCCTGGTGCAGGTCTACAATTTTGTTTCTGGTGTCCTTTGACAGCTCTTTGGTCTTGGCCATAGTGGAGTTTGGAGTGTGACTGTTTGAGGTTGTGGACAGGTGTCTTTTATACTGATAACAAGTTCAAACAGGTGCCATTAATACAGGTAACGAGTGGAGGACAGAACTTTTTTTCCCCACTGTATATACTGTATTCTATACTATCTTAATAATGTTTACACATCTTGCATTACCCATCTCATATGTATATACTGTATTCTATACTATCTATTGCATCTTAGCCTATGCCGCTCTGACAATGACATTGCTCATCCATATATCTATATATTCTTATTCCATTCCTTTACTTAGATTTGTGTGTATTAGATATTTGTTGTGGAACTGTTAGATATGACTTGCTAGATATTGCTGCACTGTCACTACAATCGCAATAACATCTGCTAACCATGTGTATGTGACCAATGCATTTGATTTGATGTGCAGAAATATCCATATTTTTTTTAAATATGAAGACTGGAACACTGAATCAGGAACTGATCCAAAGTTCTGTTCTGAACGGTCCTTTATCTATTCTCACTCAGCAGCGCTCCTGCCACTGCCATTCACAAAAAAGTATATATCCTTGTTTGAAATCGTACATAGCCTAATTCATCATGCATTGTTATCATCATGAAGAAGAAAGACCTCCTAGATCTTCTAATCGTCTAGATCTTCTAATCACTTAGTTGCCAGATTCCACTGATTATGTCACCCCAAGGTGAACAGTGGGAGGGAAAGTTAATCTGCTCAGTCAACCATAAACGATTAACATGGGAATTGTAGTTCTTTATGGAACAAACGCCTACAAACACCAACACTTTGACACTTCTGGGCCCACACGTAAGGACTGAGCCAAATTCTTGTGACCATTGCGTTGTCAAACCGCCGCCCCTCAATATTTAGATGTATGAAACAGCCAAGAACTAGTACGCCGATACGGCAGTGTCAACTCCGTCCAGCAAGTCAATTTGTCCCTATTTTCGAGGCTTGTTCGCAACAATGACCAAAATGATTACATGGTGGCACTTGATTTAAATTAAACAGGTCTACTTTTCTCCTGCTGCAGGCTCACCTCTTTATTCTCTGTCTGTCTGTCTGTCTCTCTCCTCTCTCTCTCCTCTCTCTCTCTCTCTCTCTCTCTCTCTCTCTCTCTCTCTCTCTCTCTCTCTCTCTCTCTCTCTTCTCTCTCAGTGATTGAACCAGGGGGAATTCAGCCTGTCTCTTTAATTAGTGTGAGATAGGCTTCATTATTCACAGGCTGAATTTAATATTCATCACAGGAGGGCGAAAAAAATTCAAGAGGAAATGTAAGAAACCTGCTGCATGGATAGCTGTGCCTAGGATAAAGTTCTGAGAGATTGACTGATATTTCTGCCTCGGGCCAAATGACTCTGTACTCCTCCCTGTAATTTCTCCCCTCCCCTCTCCCTTGATATCTGTATATCTCTCTGTCTCGCTCTGTCTCTCTCTGTCTCTCTCTCTCTCTTCATCACTCTCTGTCAGTTTCTCTCAGCATCTGAATATCTCTCTACCTCTTTCTATCCCTTGCTATCTCCCTCTCTTGCTCTCTGCATCTATATCTCACTCTTCCATTCTCCTCCTCTTTCTATCTGTCTCTTCCTCTTACACACATCACCTCTCTCCACCTCCCTCTCTTTCCATCACCATCCATGCATTTCTATGCTATCTCTCCTTTTCATCTCCTCCTTAAACTAAAGAAGGAATTGGTATTCTCGAGTCATCGCGGCAGGACACACTTATCTTTTCAGAGGAGGCCTTTGAAAGAGGGCTGATGCTGCATGAAAATGATTTTTGATAGGAAACCTCTGTGACATCTCATGACACGCTCACACCAGCTAGTTGAAGAGGTTTGCGTCAGCCGCCAATGAATTTGGATGTATTGAGCATACTGGGCTAACATGAGCATAATTACCCTTTACTAAACCACTGAACAGCATCCTAGCCAATAGCTCTGTTACAACATTGTAACATGCACTCTACTGCCCTCTCGTGGACGAACTGCAACATCGCCTCCCGACTTAGGACATACAGTGGGGCAAAAAGTATTTAGTCAGCCACCAATTGTGCAAGTTCTCCCACTTAAAAAGATGAGAGAGGCCTGTAATTTTCATCATAGGTACACGTCAACTATGACAGACAAAATGAGAAAAAAACATCCAGAACATCACATTGTAGGATTTTTTTATGAATTTATTTGCAAATTATGGTGGACAATAAGTATTTGGTCAATAAAAAAAGTTTCTCAATACTTTGTTATATACCCTTTGTTGGAAATGACACAGGTCAAAAGTCTTCACAAGGTTTTCACACACTGTTGCTGGTATTTTGGCCCATTCCTCCATGCAGATCTCCTCTAGAGCAGTGATGTTTTGGGGCTGTCGCTGGGCAACACAGACTTTAAACTCCCTCCAAAGATGTTCTATGGGGTTGAGATCTGGAGACTGGCTAGGCCACTCCAGGACCTTGAAATGCTTCTTACGAAGCCACTCCTTCGTTGCCCGGGCGGTGTGTTTGGGATCATTGTCATGCTGAAAGACCCAGCCACTTTTCATCTTCAATGCCCTTGCTGATGGAAGGAGGTTTTCACTCAAAATCTCACGATACATGGCCCCATTCATTCTTTCCTTTACACGGATCAGTCGTCCTGGTCCCTTTGCAGAAAAACAGCCCCAAAGCATGATGTTTCCACCCCCACTGATCCATTCCCCCCCCCCAAAAAAAAAAAAAAAAAAAAAAAAAAAGATGTTTGCACCCCCATGCTTCACAGTAGGTATGGTGTTCTTTGGATGCAACTCAGCATTCTTTGTCCTCCAAACACGACGAGTTGAGTTTTTACCAAAAAGTTCTATTTTGGTTTCATCTGACCATATGACATTCTCCCAATCCTCTTCTGGATCATCCAAATGCACTCTAGCAAACTTCAGACGGGCCTGGACATGTACTGGCTTAAGCAGGGGGACACGTCTGGCACTGCAGGATTTGAGTCCCTGGTGGCGTAGTGTGTTACTGATGGTAGGCTTTGTTACTTTGGTCCCAGCTCTCTGCAGGTCATTCACTAGGTCCCCCTGTGTGGTTCTGGGATTTTTGCTCACCGTTCTTGTGATCATTTTGACCCCACGGGGTGAGATCTTGCGTGGAGCCCCAGTGGTCTTGTATGTCTTCCATTTCCTAATAATTGCTCCCACAGTTGATTTCTTCAAACCAAGCTGCTTACCTATTGCAGATTCAGTCTTCCCAGCCTGGTGCAGGTCTACAATTTTGTTTCTGGTGTCCTTTGACAGCTCTTTGGTCTTGGCCATAGTGGAGTTTGGAGTGTGACTGTTTGAGGTTGTGGACAGGTGTCTTTTATACTGATAACAAGTTCAAACAGGTGCCATTAATACAGGTAACGAGTGGAGGACAGAGGAGCCTCTTAAAGAAGAAGTTACAGGTCTGTGAGAGCCAGAAATCTTGCTTGTTTGTAGGTGACCAAATACTTATTTTCCACCATAATTTGCAAATAAATTCATAAAAAATCCTACAATGTGATTTTCTGGATTTTTTTTCCTCAATTTGTCTGTCATAGTTGACGTGTACCTATGATGAAAATTACAGGCCTCTCTCATCTTTTTAAGTGGGAGAACTTGCACAATTGGTGGCTGACTAAATACTTTTTCCCCCCACTGTACAACTGGATATATGTTGATTAAGCCTCGAGACAATTGAGACATGGAATGTGTATTTGTTCCATTCAGAGGGTGAATGGTCAAGACAAAATATTTAAGTGCCTTTGAACAGGTATGGTAGTAGGTGCCAGGCGCAACGGCTTGAATATGTAAAGAACTGCAATGCTGCTGGGTTTTTCACATTCAATGGTTTCCCATGTGTATCAAGAATGGTCCACCACCCAAAGGACATCCAGCCAATTTGACACAACTGTGGGAAGCATTGGAGTCAACATGGGCCAGCATCCCTGTGGAACAGTTTTTTTTTTTGATTGCTGCGCCACTCAGTAGGCCCTCCTGTGGAACGCTTTTGACACCTTGTAGAGCCCCGACAAATTGAGGCTGTTCTGAGGGCAAAAGGGGGTGCAACTCAATATTAGGAAGGTGTTCCTAATGTTTTGTGCACTCAGTGTACGTTTCAAGTTGCAAGTTTTAATATTACATGCACAAGTACAGTGAAATGCCTTTCTTGCAAGCTCTAAACCCAACAATGCAGTAATCAATATCAATGTAGTACTAAAAATAACATAAGGTAGTACAAAACACAAGAAGTAAAAATAAGAAGAACTCGAGAAGTAAGATATATACAGGTTCAGTTCCTATATCATATTTACAATGAGCAGGGATACTGGAGTGATACAGGTAGATACAGTAGGTATAGGGGTAAGGTGACTAGGCATCAGGATATATGATAAACAGAGTAGCAACAGCGTACAGTGCATTCGGAATGTATTCAGACACTTTGACTTGTTCTACCATTTCGTTACGTTACAGCCTTATTCTAAAATGGATTCAATTGTTTTTTTCCCTCATCAATCTACAAAAAATACCCCATAATGACGAAGCAAAAACACGTTTTTAGACATTTTTGCACATTTAGTACAAATAACAAATGGAAATAACATATTTACATAAGTATTCAGACCCTTTACTCAGTACTGTGTTGAAGCGCATTTGGCTGCAATTACAGCCTTGAGTCTTCTTGGGTATGATGCTACAAGCTTGGCACACCTGTATTTGGGGAGTTTCTCCCATTCTTCTCCGCAGATCCTCTCAAGCTCTGTCAGGTTCGATGGGGAGCGTCGCTGCACAGTTATTTTCAGGTCTCTCCAGAGATGTTCGATCGGGTTCAAGTCTGGGCTCTGGCTGGGCCACTCAAGGACATTCAAAGACTTGTCCCGAAGCCACTCCTGCATTATCTTGACTGTGTGCTTAGGGTCATTGTCCTGTTGGAAGGTGAATCTTCACCCGAGTCTGAGGTCTTGAGTGCTCTGGAGCAGGTTTTCATCAACGATTTCTCTGTACTTTGAACCGTTTCTTTGCACCGTTTCTCTGTACTTTACTTTGATCCTGACTAGTCTCCCAGTCCCTGCCGCTGAAAAACATCCCCACAGCATGATGCTGCCACCACCATGCTTCACCATAGGAATGGTGCCAAGTTTCCTCCAGATGTGACACTTGGAATTCAGGTCAAAGAGTCCAGAGTCCAGGCCAGAGAGAATCTTGTTTCTCATGGTCTGAGAGTCCAAGCGGGCTGTCATGTGCCTTTTACTGAGGAGTGGCTTCCGTCTGGCCACTCTACCATAAAGGCCTTATTGGTGAGGTGCTGCAGAGATGGTTGTCCTTCTGGAAGGTTCTGCCATCTCCACAGAGGAACTCGGGAGCTCTGTCAGAGTGACCATAGGGATCTTGGTCACCTCCCTAACCAAGGTCCTTCTTCCCCGAATGCTCAGTTTGGCTGGGCGGCCAGCTCTAGGAAGAGTCTTGGTGGTTACAAAATTATTTCATAAAAAAATGATGGAGGCCACTGTGTTCTTGGGAACCTTCAATGCTGCAGAAATTTGTTGGTACCGTTCCCCAGATCTGTGCCTCAATACAATCCTGTCTCGGAGCTCTACGGACAATTCCTTCGACCTCATGGCTTGGTTTTTGCTCTGACATGCACTGTCAACTGCGGGACTGTAAGGGTTGGTGTGAGGTGTGACCCAGGTGCGTTGCAGGATAGACAGTAGGCAGTAGGCAGAGATGGTGAAACAAGGATCTTTACTGGTGGTCCCAAAACCAGGATAGAAAATAACTCACTAACTAAGTCGCTCTGGATAACAGCGTCTGCTAAATGACTAAAATGTAAAAATGTCACGAAAACATAAAGAAGGACCAAATTGGTCTCCAAAAACAGGCTGACAGCAAACATATGAAATACTAACTATGACTGAAAACAACAATGAAACAGAGCGAACACTTCTCAAGTACCTGTACATACAGTTGAAGTCATAAGTTTACATACACTTAGGTTGGAGTCATTAAAACTCGTTTTTCAACCACTCCACAAATTTCTTGTTAACAACCTATAGTTTTGGCAAGTCGGTGAGGACATCTACTTTGTGCATGACACAAGTAATTTTTCCAACAATTGTTTACAGACAGATTATTTCACTTATAATTCACTGTATCACAATTCCAGTGGGTCAGAAGTTTACATACACTAAGTTGACTGTGCCTTTAAACAGCTTGGGAAATTCCAGAAAAGGATGTCATGGCTTTAGAAGCTTCTGATAGGCTAATTGACATCATTTGAGTCAATTGGAGGTGTACCTGTGGATGTATTTCAATGCCTACCTTCAAACTCAGTGCCTCTTTGCTTGACATCATGAGAAAATCAAAAGAAATCAGTCAAAACCTCAGAAAAAATGTGTAGACCTCCACAAGTCTGGTTCATCCTTGGGAGCAATTTCCAAACGCCTGAAGGTACCACGTTCATCTGTACAAACAATAGTACACAAGTATAAACACCATGGGTGTGATGAGGTGTGAATGAAGGAGTCAGGCGCAGGAGGTAAAACACCGAAGTCTAGAGTTTATTCCGTTTACATAAATAAAACGCACAATACGAAACTATCACAAGGGAAATATTCCACCTTGGCAATAACAAATGGAAGAGTAGCTCAACTGAGCTACTCGCTCTCACAATGAAATAATCACTCACAAAGACAAGGGAAACAGAGGGAACACTTATACACATACTAGGCGGAAGTCGTGACAGTGGGACCACGCAGCCGTCAAACCGCTCAGGAAGGAGACGCGTTCTGTCTCCTAGAGATGAATGTACTTTGGTGCGTAAAGTGCAAATCAATCCCAGAACAACAGCAAAGGACCTTGTGAAGATGCTGGAGGAAACAGGTACAAAAGTATCTATATCCACAGTAAAACGAGTCCTATATCGACATAACCTGAAAAGGCCGCTCAGCAAGGAAGAAGCCACTGCTCCAAAACCGCCATATAAAAGCCAGCCTACGGTTTGCAACTGCACATGGGGACAAAGATCGTACTTTTTGGAGAAATGTCCTCTGGTCTGATGAAACAAAAATAGAACTGTTTGGCCATAATGACCATCGTTATGTTTGAAGGAAAATGGGGGAGGCTTGCAGGCCGAGGAACACCATCCCAACTGTGAAGCATGTGGGTGGCAGCATCATGCTGTGGGGGTGCTTTGTTGCAGGATGGACCGGTACACTTCACAAAATAGATGGCATCGTGATGAAGGAAAATTATGTGGATATATTGAAGCAACATCTCAAGACATCAGTCAGGAAGTTAAAACTTGGTCGTAAATGGGTCTTCCAAATGGACAATGACCCCAAGCATACTTCCAAAGTTGTGGCAAAATGGCTTAAGGACAACAAAGTCAAGGTATTGGAGTGGCCATCACAAAGCCCTGACCTCAATCCTATAGAAAATGTGTGGGCAGAACTGAAAAAGCGCGTGCGAGCATGGAGGCCTACAAACCTGACTCAGTTACACCAGCTCTGTCAGGAGGAATTGGACAACATTTACCCAATTTAATGTGGGAAGCTTGTGGAAGGCTACCCGAAACGTTTGACCCAAGTTAAACAATTTAAAGGCAATGCTACCAAATACTAATTGAGTGTATGTAAACTTCTGACCCACTGGGAATGTGATGAAATAAATAAAAGCTGAAATAAATCATTCTCTCTACTTTTATTCTGACATTTCACATTCTTAAAATAAAGCGGTGATCCTATCTGACCTATGACAGGGAGTTTTTACTAGGATTAAATGTCAGGAATTGTGAAAAACTGAGTTTAAATGCATTTGGCTAAGGTGTATGTAAACTTCCGACTTCAACTGTACGTCTCGCAATCAGACACTGACTAGTACTGTTTGGCATTGTGAACTAGCAGAGAAAACAGAGCAAGGGAACACAGAGAAGTGAGGGCATAAATACACAGGTGAACAGGTAGACACAGGTGACACCAATAAGATAATGATTATTCCAGACTGTGAGTGAGGAGGTGCTTAAGGTTGTCGGAAGATGACACTTAGTGGGTCACTCCGGAACTCCAGTGCACCCCCCCCCCCCCCCCCCCCCACTGATGTGGGCCTGGTCCGACGGGACTGCCGCCTCCTCCTCTTGCTCGGGGAATAGGGGGGGTTGGTACCCGTATTGGCACTGGAAAGGAGACAGGCCGGTGGACGAGCAGAGAAGGGTGTTGTGGGTGTACTCCGCCCACGCCAGTCGCTGACTCCACATAGATGGGTTGCTGGAGGCGTAGCACCTCAGCATCCCCTCCAGATCCTGGTTGATGCACTCCGTCTTCCCGTTCGACTGGGGACAGAAGCCGGAAGACAAGCTGACGGAGGCGCAGAGGCAGGTGGCGAACGCCTTCCAGAACCTGGACGCAAACTGAGGACCCCGATCCGACACCACATCTTGGGGAAGGTCATGGACCCGGAAAACGTGCTGCACCACCAACTTAGCCGTCTTCCGGGCCGACAGAGTTTGAGAAGGGGAATGAAGTCGGCAGCTTTCGAAAACCGGTCCACAACGACCAGGATGACTGTGTGCCCATCAGAGGGGGGTATGGCGTTAATGATATCAAGCGAGATGTGGGACTAGGGGCATTTGGTGATAGGCAGGGGTCGGAGCAGCCCTGCCGCGGGCTGACGTGAGCTCTTCGTGCACGCGCACACTGGGCAAGCAGCCACGATGGCGTGCGTATCCCCCTCAGCTGATGGCCACCAGAACCTCCTACGCAGGAACTCCAACGTCCTGGTGCCCCCCGGATGGCTGGTGAGGTCGGACGCATGCGCCCACTGAAGCAGTCGCGAGCACGCAGCCTTGGGTACGTACATCCTACCTGATGGACCTCCGCCCGGATCGGGCTCCCACCGTAGAGCTGCTCTGACCAGCCTATCGATACCCCGCGAAACTGGGGCAGCAATCAGGGCGTTGGGGACAATGGGGTCATCCCTCTCCACCAGGTCCACGGGGTCGAACTGCAGGGAGAGCGCGTCAGGCTTGGTGTTCTTCGACCCTGGATGGTATGAGATGGTGAACCGGAACCTGGTGAAGAACAACGCCCTCTTGGCCCCCTGAATGTAGGCTAAGCCAATCCAGTACCCCGCTGACCTTGGCTGGGTCCATCCGTACGTCCCCCTGGGTGATGATGAACCCCAGGAAGGAGACTGTCTCTGTGTGGAACCCACCTTGACGTAGAGCTGGTGACAGAGAAGGTGTTGGAGGACCTGCCGAACATGCTGCTGGTGTTCACTCATGTCCTTTTGAAAATATTAGGATGTCATCCAAATACACGAAGACGCTGTAGTTGAGGAGCTTCTGGAGCACGTCATTGACTAACGCCTGGAACACCGCAGGCGCGTTGGCTAGACCGAACGGCATGACTTGGTACTCGTAACGGCCATTGGGTGTGTTAAAAGCCATCTTCCACTCGTCCCCCTCCCGAATTCTCACCAGGATGTAGGCATTTCGTAGGTCCAGCTTGGTGAAGACCCGGGCTCCCTGCAACGACTCGAATGCCGTCATCATCAGGGGGAGTGGGTAGCGGTTCTTAACCGTGATGTCGTTGAGCGCCCGGTAATCAATGCACGGCCACTGCCCACTGTCCTTTTTCCCCACTAAGAAGAAGCCTGCGCCCGTGGGTGAGGTAGAGGGACGGATGTGACCTCATCGATACACTCCCTCATGGCCAGCGTCTCCGGCCGGGACAAGGAAAACAATTGCCCTCGTGTGGGCATTGCGCCCGGCAGGAGATCGATAGCGCAGTCATACGGCCTGTGAGGAGGTAGGGCCTTGGCACGCCTCTTACTAAACACCTCCCCCAGATCGCAATACTCCCGGGGAACGCCTGCCAGGTCTGGGCCGGTGACAGAGTCTGTAGCCACCGTCCTCCCGGTGGCAACCGCCGCTAGGGTGGTAGGTGGTTCGGAGTGCGGGACCTAGGGAAGAGGTGAGGACTGGTAGGTGGTCTGGGATGGTGGTTTGGGCTGATGAGTGGTCAGTGGAGACCGGAACAGGACGGAGGCAGAGCCTCCCTCCAGGATGAGCCGCCCCGTGGACAAGTCTATCCAGGGTTTGTGGACGACCAGCCAGGGGTGCCCGAGGACGAGGGGACACTCCGGAGAGTCCACAATGAAAAACTGGATATCCTCCCATACCCCCCTGCCACCTGGACACGTACAGGGACAGTGCACCGGGTGATGAAGCCCGACCCCAACGGCCGGCCGTCCAGGCCCATGACCGGAACCGGCTCGGACAGGGACAGTAACGGAACGCTCCACCCTTGGGCCAGCCCCGCGTCCATCAGTTTTTCCGCGGCCCCCGAATCCACCAGTGCATGTGCCCTACGCGCAGCACTGGGCCACTGAACCCTGACGGGGAGAAAACTCTGGGAGTCTCTGGGGTTGGGGTTTCAGTTCCGGCTCGTTAGCACCCCTCCCGATATTAGCGACCACTCCCGTTTCTTGGCTTCTCCGGGCATTAGTCGCAGTGGTAACCTGCCTGGCCGCAGTACAGGCAAAGTCCCTGGCACAGACTTCTCTGCTTCTCCATCCTGGACAAGCGCGCCTTGCGTCAACCCTCTCTCGTGCGCCCTCTCACGACGCTGATTGTCTACCCGCACCGAGAGGTTGACGAGGCCATCCAGTCACTCAGGCAGCTCCCTGAAGGAGAGTTTGTCTTTCATCCCCTCCGATAGCCCCTGCGCGTAAAGGACGACCAGGGCGGCCTCCTCCCATCCTGCCTATCGAACCCGGGTCCGGAACTCCACGGAGTAGTCCGCCACCGAACGGTCACCCTGCCGACAGGCCGTGAGCCGCCTCCCAGCCTCCTGCCCCGACACCACCCGAGAAGTGTTGAACACCTTGCGTAGCTCCCGGGTGAATTGTTAGGAGTCGGAGCACGCTGGAGTTTGGCTCTCCCACTCCGTGGTAGCCCAGGAAAGGGCCCGACCTGTCAACAGAGTGATAATGTAGGCCACCCGGCCCTGCTCCGTCGGGAAGGAGGAGGGTTGTAGGCTGAATAGCAGAGAACACTGGGTGAGGAATTCCCTGCAGCCCTCTGGACGTCCGTCGCACCTCTCCGGAGGTGGAAGACAGGGTTCCCGTGATGACGCAGGCGAGACTGGAGATGCCGCTGCCGCAGCCTCTGCTCCGCCGACTGCCGGGGCTGGTCGGGTGTCCACCCGGCACTGCATGGCAATCATCAGCTGGTGGAGATTATTGGTGATCGTCTGCATACTGCGGTCGTGCTGGTTCAGCATAGCTCCCTGCGTTGCCAATGCGCTGCGATACTGTGCTGCCTCCGCTGGGTCCATATTGGCTCTATTTTCTGTAAGGGTTGGTGTGAGGTGTGACCCAGGTGCGGTGCAGGATAGACAGTAGGCAGTAGGCTGAGATGGTGAAACAAGGATCTTTACTTCCCAAAACCAGGATACAAAATAACGGACTTGTCAAGAAAAAATTAAGGAGGAGCAAATTGGTCTCCAAAAAAAGGCTGACAGCAAACATACAAAATATTAACTATGACTGAAAACAACAATGAAACAGGGAGAACACTTTTCAAGTACCTGTACATATATCTCGCAATCAGACACTGATTAGTACTGTTTGGCATCGAGAACTAGCAGAGAAAATAGAACACAGGCAAGGGAACACAGGGAAGTGAGGGCATAAATACACAGGTGAACAGGTAGACACAGGTGACAAAAATAAGATAATGATTAGTCCAGACTGTGAGTGAGGAGGTGCCTAACGTTGTCGGAGGATGACACCTAGTGGGTCACTCCGGAACTGCGACCCCCTCCTGTAACATGGGACCTTATATAGACAGGTGTGTGCCTTTCCAAATCATGTCCAATCAATTGAATTGACCACAGGTGGACTCCAGTCAATTTGTAGAAATAACTCAAGGATGATCAATGGAAACAGGATGCATCTGAGCTAAATTTCGAGGCTCTTAGCAAAGGGTCTGAATACCTATGTAAATAAGGTATTTCTGTTTTAAATCTTTAATATATTAGCAACAATTTTTACAAACCTGTTTTCGCTTTGTCATTATGGGATATTGTGTGTAAATTAATGAGGACATTTTTTTTATTTAATCCATTTTAGAATAAGGCTGTAACGTAACAAAATGTGGAAAAAGGGAAGGGGTCTGAATATTTTCCAAATGCACTGTTTGTGATGATTGTATGTGAGTGTGTGTGGGTGTAGAGTCAGTATAAATGTGTGTGCATGTCATGTGTGTGTGTGTGAGCAAATGACTCAGGGGCGCAACTTTCACTGGGGACGGGGGGACCCCACATTCTGAAATTGCATTTTTGTCCCCCCCATCGGAATGTGATACAAAACGCGGCAGCGGTGTGGTTTAGGACCATGTGGATGCCTCCGTGCGGTCGGGTAGGCTGTTTGGAGTATTTGTATTTATTATGGATCCTCTTCCTGGGGTCCAGCAAAATTAAGGCAGTTATACATTTAAAAAAAACATTACAATACATTCATAATAGATTTCACAGCACACTAAGTGTGTGCCCTCAGGCCCCTACCACATATCTACAACACAAAATCCATGTGTACGTGTGTGTATGCATGTGTCTGTGTCTGTGCCTACGTTTGTGTTGCTTAACAGTTCCCGCTGTTCCGTAAGGTGTATTTTTATCTGTTTTTTAAATCTACTGCTTGCATCAATTTTTCAATTCCTCATCAATCCACGGGCATTTAACAATTTTTACAGTCGTTTTCTTAATGGGTGCATGCTTATTAGTAACTGGAATAAGCAATTTCATAAATGTCATGAATCCCGCTTCCTGAGTCTGTTTTTGCCTGAGTTGCCTGTTTTCTGTCTTGGAGTCTGTTTCCTGAGGTTCCTGAACGCACCCTGTCTGGTTGCCGGGCGACGAGGCTAGGCGGGAGATCTCTCGATTACCCGCACCTGCATCTCATCAGCTATCTGCACACCTGGTCCTGATCATCACCTCTCCACTTCATAAGCTCTGACCTGACATCCATTCCCTGCCGGATCGTTAGCCATGAACAGTATGTTGTGTCAGCGTATCAGCCTCAAGTTTACTAGAGTTAGTTTTGTTGTTCTGTACTTTTTGCTTGCAGTGTACTCACCTCCGTTTACTCTGGCTACAGTCATTCTCCCGGAACATTCACCCCACCCCTGCCTGGTCGTCGGTGGCTTCTGTGACACCATTGGATCTGCCTATTCACTCCCACCAACTCACCTCCGCTGCCCGCTCCGTCTCCTGGATTATTCTGCTTCCACATTTGAGTCTGTAAATAAATACTCACCTTCGTTCAACTCGACTTGTCCTGGTCTGCTTCTGGGTTCTGCTTTAGAGAATCGTGACAATAACTGTGTCAAGTGCAGTGTCTGTTTGCTCCTCATTACACACCACGGACCAACATATATTCTTTACATCAACAACATAGGAATCACTACAAAACTTATTGTATGACCTCTTATACACAATATTAGGCCCAGCCTTTGGAACTTTGGTTTTCCTAGATATGGCTACTATATTGTGATCGCTACGTCCAATGGATTTGGATACTGCTTTCAAACAAATCTCTGCAGCATTAGTAAAAATATGATCAATACATGTTAATGATTTACTTCCTGTACTGTTTGTAACTACCCTGATAGGTTGACTGACAACCTGAACAAGGTTGCAGGCACTGGTTACAGTTTGAAGGTTTCTCTTGAGTGGGCAACTTGATGAAAGCCAGTCAATATTTAAATCACCCAGAAAGTATACCTCTCTATTGATATAACATACTGTACATTATCAAGCATTTCACACATGTTATCCAGATACTGACTGTTAGCACTTGGTGGTCTATAGCAGCTTCCCACCAGAATGGGCTTTAGGTGAAGCAGATGAACCTGTAGCCATATTACTTCAACAGTATTTAACGTGAGATCCTCTCTAATCTTCACAGGAATGTGGTTCTGAATATAAACAGCAACACCTCCACCATTGACATTTCTATATTTTCTGTAAACGTTATAACCTTGTATTGCTACCACTGTATCATCCAAGGTATTATCTAAGTGAGTTTAAGAGATAGTCAGAATATTAATGTCATCTGTTACTAGCAAATTATTGATTTAATAAACCTTGTTTCTTAAGCTTAATGTTAACGTGGGCTATTTTGAGCACTCTTCTTCTGGGATGCTTACTTGTTTTTATTGCTTCAATGGGAAGCTTAGCAGCAGTAGATGTGCTCATGTTCTTTATGTTAGTGCAGGGTGAGCTGCACACAGTGGACTTCCTCCTCGGGCACACCGGCTCAGTGCTAACCGTATAAATCTGGTTCTTAGGCACATGATTACTGCATACAATAGCTGTAGGATCAGCAGAGGCATTCAGGGCAGTTAGAGGGACATACATTAGGTTACTTATATTGTGTCTAGCGACGCCCCTGGTGTAATGTACATTTGCTGAAGCGTTTTGACAACTCTGCATCACAATGGTAGGGATTAGCTGAGCTGGGCTTGGGTCATTGTTAAGTCATTGTCTCAACGCAGCCTTATAATGCTGTGAAAGGATCCAGGAACCCAAATGATTTGGGTGGATCCCATCCTCCTTATAAAACGTGTTTTGTTTCCAAAAGGTATCAAAATTGTCAACAAAAATTACACCCATTGAGCTGCAATAATCACGTAGCCAGTTGTGAAGAGCAAGAATCCTGCTAAAGCATTCAATGCCACGATTCAGAAAGGGCACGGGCCAGATATGATGGGTTTATTGTTAATGACTAGCAGAGAGTCAATCAGCTCTTTAAATTCCAGTTTCAACTGTTCAGAGCTGCCCTTCATAATGTCATTAAAACTCACATGGACTACGATAGAAACGAAGTGTTTATCCGACTGGATTTAGGACCGCGGACACCACAGAGCGGGCTGACAGGCTGTGTGAAGGCAAAGCTTCTGGAAGGCTGGCTGGACCAGCACAGGAGAGTATGTGTTGCGCTCTTTCACCGAGTTGTAAAAAGAAGCAGAACAGAAACTGGCTACTCTTTAGTTGACTGATGTAGCTGGCAAGGTAACTGCTGTTTAACTTAACAGCAAAAAATCTGAACTAGTGTTTATTTGCAGTGCTGAGATAGTATTGTAACTGACATGTAACGTTAGCTAATGTTTCATCCCCAATTTTGCGCCCTATAGGCAATATCAAATGCCCAACACTTAATTACCAGAGATTCTTACATGGCCCTTACATTGTATTTCTGGTCTATATCAGCCAATATGCTAGATGCAGTTTGAAGAGAGCAGCGTTGGTGAGACTTGCACTTTCTCTTGAGCTATTTTTATAGCCTACCTTTTAGGAGTGGGAAGATTTTCAGACGGATCAATATTTAGGACTATTACTAGGCAAGGTAGTAAACTATAGCCTAATAATAGGCCTATTTAGGAAGTACATTTCCTTGGAAAGATAACTGCTCCGTGCTTCTCCACCCATGTATACATAGGCTATAGCCTACTCTATTTAATTGAGACCACATGCACACCTGGTCTCGCAGGTATGGCTACTGAACTGGAAGCAGCAAGAATGATGACAGCGACACTTGCTATGTTTTGTAGGCCTATAGGATATAGCCTACCTTTTAGGAGGACGATTTGCAGGCAGAGACAAATAAATGGGTAATCCATACTTATTGAAAATGAAAAAGGCGCAATGCTCGCTCACCATAGTAGCCTAACCTATATGTGCGTTGTGCCTTTTCTTTTTCAATGATGATTTAAAAAGATTATTGCACTTCAACTCACGTTGGTTGAGCACCCTCCACTGTTTTTCATTATCAATATTTATTTACAGACACTGTAGTAAACTACAGTCTAATCATATTTAAGTTAATTTCATATTCAAGTTAACTGCCATGTGATTCTCCGCCCATGTAGTTTAGTTTAGTTTAGTTTAATAATTCAACCATTAAAAAAAAAACAAGCACACATAAAACTTGAAAAAGCCATTCATGCACATGAGTAAAATCATTGAGGATAACACACAATAATGTCTGGGACTTATTTCCATTGTGGTCCTCTAGGTAGCCTACTCTATTTTAATGAGACCACATATAGTAGGCGCACTTGAACTCTCACGCCCAACTAGGAGAGGTAAGTACTGAAGTTTAAGCAGCGAATTCTGATTGTGTGAATGCGAATAATATGTGCTTTTAATACAATAGGTAGGCTAATGCATACAAAGCAGAAAGAGGACAGTTTCAAAATTATCTGTGGGTCTGACCGCCCGCTCCCGCCTGCAGCATGAAAAATGCAGACCGCGCCGCAATGATCTCTGTTGGGACCTGCAAGTCCCGCAGGTCCCACAGGCATCCCGTGGTGCAGCCCTCTAGTGCAGTCAGTACACAACACTATGCTCATCATGTCTTAGTAGGATCAGATGGTGACAGGGGTCCCAGCAGGGTCAGACAGCCAGGGAAGACCAGTCTACGGAGCTCGGGTGAATTGTGCAGTTTATTTAGTGAATTATACAAAGTTCCATCTAGAATTGATGGGTAGACCTACAGTAGCAACAGGACAGCAGGTTAAGCTTAAAGCTACAGTCTGGGATCATTTCAATTATTGAACCATTGATTATATTCTTGGATAATATAATGTATAAATGTATATGAAGGTAATTCTTTGTCATGCC
Source organism: Coregonus lavaretus (assembly GCF_964263955.1). Taxonomy (NCBI): domain Eukaryota; kingdom Metazoa; phylum Chordata; class Actinopteri; order Salmoniformes; family Salmonidae; genus Coregonus; species Coregonus lavaretus. Next base: position 17,893,405 of record NC_139997.1, on the reverse strand, counting down.
TCATTTTAGGAGGATCAGATGGTGACAGGGGTCGCAGCAGGGTCAGGCAGCCAGGGAAGACCAGTCTGTGACAGAGTTGAGGTACATTTTTGCAGATACAACACTTTATTCTCTCTGTCCAGCAAACACTGGACAAGCCAGATGCTATTTTAAGGCAGTCTGACAAACCTCCAAAGTTGATTTCCAAACTGTATCAATGGTTGATAGAGGCTTTTCCAGATGACACAAAACATGTAAAACAAAAATGTGAGGAAGACCTGGGAGACGCTATTGATTTTGATGAATGGATACAGATATGTTAGAATGCCCAGTCATGTTCATATAATCTCAGACATAAATTACTGCAGTTTAAGACCATCCATTGAATGTACTATATGCCAGTGAAACTGAATATCATGCACTCAGAAATTGTATTATTCTGCTGGAGGTGTAAAACACAAAAGGGGACATATTTGAATATGTTGTGGTCTTGTGAAGGCTGGCTGAATAATGGCAAAGTGTATGTTCTTTTATCTCAGCATGTCTACAGATTCTCCCTTCTCCCTGTTTTTGTTTGCATGGAAATGTTGATACTAGAGACTGTTATCAAAAGAAACTGTGTAACCTAGCATTTATAGTGGCTAATAAATGCATTGCCATTAATTGGAAGTTTGGTTATCAAATCAAATCAAATTTTATTGGTCACATGCGCCGAATACAACAGGTGCAGACATTACAGTGAAATGCTTACTTACAGCCCTTAACCAACAGTGCATTTATTTTAAACAAAAAAAAGTAAAAATAAAACAACAACAAAAAAAGTGTTGAGAAAAAAAAGAGCAGAAGTAAAATAAAGTGACAGTAGGGAGGCTATATATACAGGGGGGTACCGTTGCAGAGTCAATGTGCGGGGGCACCGGCTAGTTGAGGTAGTTGAGGTAATATGTACATGTGGGTAGAGTTAAAGTGACTATGCATAAATAATTAACAGAGTAGCAGCAGCGTAAAAAGGATGGGTGCAAATAGTTTGCAGTGCAAATAGTCCGGGTAGCCATGATTAGCTGTTCAAGAGTCTTATGGCTTGGGGGTAGAAGCTGTTGAGAAGTCTTTTGGACCTAGACTTGGCACTCCGGTACCGCTTGCCGTGCGGTAGCAGAGAGAACAGTCTATGACTAGGGTGGCTGGAGTCTTTGACAATTTTGAGGGCCTTCCTCTGACACAGACTGGTATAGAGGTCCTGGATGGCAGGAAGCTTTGCCCCAGTGATGTACTGGGCCATACGCACTACCCTCTGTAGTGCCTTGCGGTCGGAGGCCAAGCAGTTGCCATACCAGGCGGTGATGCAACCAGTCAGGATGCTCTCGATGGTGCAGCTGTAGAATTTTTTGAGGATCTGAGGACCCATGCCAAATCTTTTCAGTCTCCTGAGGGGGAATAGGCTTTGTCGTGCCCTCTTCACGACTGTCTTGGTGTGTTTGGACCATGATAGTTCGTTGGTGATGTGGACACCAAGGAACTTGAAGCTCTCAACCTGTTCCACTACAGCCCCGTCGATGAGAATGGGGGCGTGCTCAGTCCTCTTTTTTTTCCTGTAGTCCACAATCATCTCCTTTGTCTTGGTCACGTTGAGGGAGAGGTTGTTGTCCTGGCACCACACGGCCAGGTCTCTGACCTCCTCCCTATAGGCTGTCTCATCGTTGTCGGTGATCAGGCCTACCACTGTTGTGTCGTCGGCAAACTTAATGATGGTGTTGGAGTCGTGCCTGGCCATGCAGTCATGGGTGAACAGGGAGTACAGGAGGGGACTGAGCACGCACCCCTGAGGGGCCCCCGTGTTGAGGATCAGTGTGGCAGATGTGTTGTTACCTACCCTTACCACCTGGGGGCGGCCCGTCAGGAAGTCCAGGATCCAGTTGCAGAGGGAGGTGTTTAGTCCCAGGATCCTTAGCTTAGTGATGAGCTTAGAGGGCACTATGGTGTTGAATGCTGAGCTGTAGTCAATGAATAGCATTCTCACGTAGGTGTTCCTCTTGTCCAGGTGGGAAAGGGCAGTGTGGAGTGCAATAGAGATTGCATCATCTGTGGATCTGTTGGGGCGGTATGCAAATTGGAGTGGGTCTAGGGTTTCTGGGATAATGGTGTTGATGTGAGCCATGACCAGCCTTTCAAAGCACTTCATGGCTACAGATGTCAGTGCTACGGGTCGGTAGTCATTTAGGCAGGTTATCTTAGAGTCCTTGGGCACGGGTACTATGGTGGTCTGCTTGAAACATGTTAGTATTACAGACTCAGTCAGGGACATGTTGAAAATGTCAGTGAAGACACTTGCCAGTTGGTCAGCACATGCTCGGAGTACACGTCCTGGTAATCCGTCTGGCCCTGCGGCCTTGTGAATGTTGACCTGCTTAAAAGTCTTACTCACATCGGCTACGGAGAGCGTGATCACATAGTCATCCGGAACAGCTGATGCTCTCATGCATGCTTCAGTGTTGCTTGCCTCGAAGCGAGCATAGAAGTGGTTTAGCTCGTCTGGTAGGCTTGTGTCACTGGGCAGCTCGCGGCTGTGCTTCCCTTTGTAGTCTGTAATAGTTTTCAAGCCCTGCCACATCCGACGAGCGTCAGAGCCAGTGTAGTACGATTCAATCTTAGTCCTGTATTGACTCTTTGCCTGTTTGATGGTTCGTCGGAGGTCATAGCGGGATTTCTTATAAGCGTCCGGGTTAGAGTCCCGTTCCTTGAAAGCGGCAGCTCTACCCTTTAGCTCAGTGCGGATGTTTCCTGTAATCCATGGCTTCTGGTTGGGGTATGTACGTACGGTCACTGTGGGGACGACATCATTGATGCACTTATTGATGAAGCCAGTGACTGATGTGGTGTACTCCTCAATGCTGTCTGAAGAATCTCGGAACATGTTCCAGTCTGTGCTAGCAAAACAGTCCTGTAGCTTAGCATCTGCGTCATCTGACCACTTTTTTATTAACCGAGTCACTGGTGCTTCCTGCTTTAGTTTTTGCTTATAAGCAGGAATCAGGAGGATAGAGTTATGGTCAGATTTGCCAACTGGAGGGCGAGGGAGAGCTTTGTATGCGTCTCTGTGTGTGGAGTAAAGGTGGTCTAGAGTTTTTTTTCCTCTGGTTGCACATTTAACATGCTGGTAGAAATTAGGTAGAATGGATTTAAGTTTCCCTGCATTAAAGTCCCCGGCCACTAGGAGCTCTGCATCTGGATGAGCGTTTTCCTGTTGATTAATGGCCTTGTACAACTCATTCAGTGCAATCTTAATGCCAGCATTGGTTTGTGGTGGTAAATAGACAGCTATGAAAAATATAGATGAAAACTCTCTTGGTAAATAGTGTGGTCTACAGCTTATCATAAGATACTCTACCTCAGGCGAGCAAAACCTCGAGACTTCCTTAGTATTTGATTTTGTGCACCAGCTGTTGTTTACAAATATACACAGACCACCACCCCTTGTCTTACCGGAGTCAGCCGTTCTGTCCTGCCGATGTAGCGTATAGCCTGCTAGCTGAATGTTATCATTGTCGTCGTTCAGCCACGACTCGGTGAAACATAAGATATTACAGTTTTTAATGTCCCGTTGGTAGGATAACCGTAATCTTAAGTCATCCAATTTATTTTCAAATGATTGAACGTTGGCTAATAGGATTGATGGAAGAGGCAGTTTACTCGCTCGCCGTCGGATCCTTACAAGGCACCCCGATCTACGTCCACGATATCTCCGTCTCTTCCTCACGCGAATGACGGGGATTTTGGCCTTGTCGGGTGTCTGTATGATATCCTTTGCGGCCGCCTCGTTGAAGAAAAAATATTTGTCCAATACGAGGTGAGTAATCGCTGTCCTGATATCCAGAAGCTCTTTTTGGTTATAAGAGACGATGGCAGAAACATTATGTACAAAATAAATTACAAATAACGCGGAAAAACACACATAATAGTACAATTGGTTAGAGGGCTGTAAAACGGCAGCCATCTTCTCCGGCGCTGCTAGAAACAAAAATCCTCCCACAATGTATGGAAGACATGTCAAGTTATGTACAGTATCAATACATTTGTTTTAAGATTAAGGATGTACTGTGCAACTTTAATAAGGTCTGGATGCCTTATATGGAATACTGTACGACAAAAGGAGTCTGCATTGAAAACATGCCCACGTCAGGGGAGATACCTATTTAGCCAATCCCTAGCTGCTGGGCTGCTCAGTCCTAGCCCTTGGGGTCTGCTGTACTGTTGTCACTCTGGCCTTGGCCTAGCACACCTGAAACCAATAATTAATGTTTCACTAAGATCCTAAAGCTGAGTGGGGTGTGTTGGGTTGGGGCACTACAGGGCCGTGGACCCCTAGGGGCAGGATGGGGTGACCCAGCTATATTGTGTGCAAGTAAAAAGAGCTCTACAGTACTATTAGGCCTATGATATGAATTATATGGAGGGTGTACTGTTTCTGTGTGTTAATGTGTAGGTGTATGTGTGTTCTCATTCAACTTTTGTTTTCCAAAAAAATGGGAAGGAAGTTGTGTTGGGGAGAGAGTTTAGTTATTGACTAGACTGGTGGGGGTCGGGTGTGTAGGCAGCTCGGGTTGGCTGCCTGAAATTTGATGTAGAGGATGTCTTAAAGACAATCAATCTTTGTACTTTATTTGTAAGAGTTGTTAATTTGTTAGGCTATTGGTTAAGGATCGGACACTTTTTTTCAATTTTCGCCTAAAATGACAGACCCAAATCTAACTGCCTGTAGCTCAGGACCTGAAGCAAGGATATGCATATTCTTGATACCATTTGAAAGGAAACACTTCGAAGTTTGTGGAAATGTGAAATTAATGTAGGAGAATTTAACACATTAGATTTGGTAAAAGATAATACAAACAAAAAAACTTGTTTTCTTTTTTTGATCATATTTGAAATACAAGAGAAAGGGCACAATATAATATTGCAGTTTAGGCGCAATTTATATTCTGACCACTTGATGGCAGCAGTGTGTGTGTGTGCAAAGTTTCAGATTTATCCAGTGAAGCATAGCAATACTGGACTATTTTGTATCAAGTCTGCCGAAATGTGCCGAATTGGTAAATTGATACATGTTCAAGTACACAACTATAGAGAACATAAAAAAATGACATGGTAATATAAAATGTAAGTTTACACACTCCCAGGAATGTCATACATGATGGATCATTATCTTATAAACTAGCTTTCACACATCTAGATGGCCGGGCGGGGTGGGTGTGGAGCCAGAGACAGCAGGGGTTCAAACTGTAGAATCCAGTTCCTACATTTGAATATAAAAATTGATTTTATTAAACAAAACTATGCTACATTTTATCTCTGGAACCCTTAGGATGACAAATCAGAGCAAGATTACTGAATGTAAGTACATTATTTACCTTCAGAGGTGAATGTATCAAACCAGTTGCCATGATACATTTTGTGTTGTTGTGCACTCTCGACAAACAATAGCATTGTTTCACTTTAATAGCTACTGTAAATTGGACAGTGCAGTTCCATTAAGAATATATATATATATATATATATATATATATATATATATATATATATATATATATATATTTTTAACCAGGTAAGCCAGTTGAGAACAAGTTCTCATTTACAACTGCGACCTGGCCACGATAAAGCAAAGCAGTGCGATAAAAACAACAACACAGAGTTACATATGGGGTAAACAAAACATAAAGTCAAAAATACTAACAGAAAATATATATACAGTGTGTGCGAATGTAGCAAGTTATGGAGGTAAGGCAATAAATAGGCCATAGTGCAAAATAGTTACAATTTCGTATTAACACTGGAATGATAGATGTGCAAAAGATGATGTGCAAATAGAGATACAGGAGTGCAAATTAGCAAAATAAATAACAATATGGGGATGAGGTAGTTGGGTGGGCTAATTTCAGAATGGCTGTGTACAGGTGCAGTGATCGGTAAGCTGCTCTGACAACTGACGCTTAAATTTAGTGAGGGAGATAAGAGTCTCCAGCTTCAGAGATTTTTGCAGTTCGTTCCAGTCATTGGCAGCAGAGAACTGGAAGGAATGGCGGCCAAAGGAGGTGTTGGCTTTGGGGATGACCAGTGAGATATACCTGCTGGAGCGCAGACTACGGGAGGGTGTTGCTATGGTGACCAGTGAGCTAAGGTAAGACGGGGATTTGCCCAGCAGTGATTTATAGATGACCTGGAGCCAGTGGGTTTGGCGACGAATATGTAGTGAGGGCCAGCCAACAAGAGCGTACAGGTCACAATGGTGGGTAGTATATGGGGCTTTGGTGACAAAACGGATGGCACTGTGATAGACTACATCCAATTTGCTGAATAGAGTGTTGGAGGCTATTTTGTAAATGACATCGCCGAAGTCAAGGATCGGTAGGATAGTCAGTTTTACGAGGGCATGTTTGGCAGAATGAGTGAAAGAGACTTTGTTGCGAAATAGGAAGCCGATTCTAGATCTAACTTTTGATTGGATATGCTTAATGTGAGTCTGGAAGGAGAGTTTACAGTCTAACCAGACACCTAGGTATTTGTAGTTGTCCACATACTCTAGGTCAGACCCGCCTAGAGTAGTGATTCTAGTCGGGTGGGCGGGTGCAAGCAGCGTTCGGTTGAAGAGCATGCATTTAGTTTTACTAGTGTTTAAGAGCAGCTGGAGGCTACGGAAGGAGTGTTGTATGGCGTTGAAGCTCGTTTGGAGGTTTATTAACACAGTGTCCAATGAAGGGCCAGATGTATACAAAATGGTGTCGTCCGCATAGAGGTGGATCAGCAGCGGAGGGTGCAGAGCTGGTGGCTGGGGTAGTGGTAGCCAGGTGGAAAGCATGGCCAGCCGTAGCAAAATGCTTGTTGAAATTCTTGATTATTGTAGATTTATCGGTGGTGACAGTCTTTCCTAGCCTCAGTGCAGTGGGCAGTTGGGAGGAGGTGCTCTTATTTTCCATGGACTTTACAGTGTCCCAAAACTTTTTGGAGTTAGTGCTACAGGATGCAAATTTCTGTTTGAAAAAGCTAGCCTTTGCTTTCCTAACTGATTGTGTATATTGGTTCCTGACTTCCTGAAAAGTTGCATATCGCGGGGGCTGTTCGATGCTAATGCAGTACGCCACAGGATGTTTTTGTGCTGGTCAAGGGCAGTCAAGTCTGAGGAGAACCAGGGGCTATATCTGTTCTTAGTTCTGTATTTTTTGAATGGGGCATGTTTATTTAAGATTGAGAGGAAAGCAATTTTAAAGAACAACCAGGCATCCTCTACTGACGGAATGAGGTCAATATCCATCCAGGATACCCGGGCCAGGTCAATTAGAAAGGCCTGCTCGCTAAAGTGTTTTAGGGAGCGTTTGACAGTGATGAGGGGTGGTCGTTTGACCGTGGACCCATTACGGACGCAGGCAATAAGGCAGTGATCCTGGTTGAAGACAGCGGAGGTGTATTTAGAGGGTAAATGTGTCAGGATGATATCTATAAGGGTGCCCATGTTTACAGATTTAGGGTTGTACCTGGTAGGTTCGTTGATAATTTGTGTGAGATTGAGGGCATCTAGTTTAGATTGTAGGTTGGCCGGGGTGTTAAGCATATCCCAGTTTATGTCACCAAGCAGTACGAACTCTGAAGAACAGCGCCGGAGAAGATGGCTGCCGTTTTACAGCCCTCTAACCAATTGTACTACTATGTGTGTTTTTCCGCGTTATTTGTAATTTATTTTGTACATAATGTTTCTGCAATCGTCTCTTATAACCAAAAAGAGCTTCTGGATATCAGGACAGCGATTACTCACCTCGTATTGGACGAAGATTTTTTCTTCAACGAGGCGGCCGCGACGGATATCATACAGACACCCGACAAGGCCCAAATCCCCGTCATTCGCGTGAGGAAGAGACGGAGATATCATGGACATAGATCGGGGTGCCTTGTAAGGATCCGACGGCGAGCGAGTAAACTGCCTCTTCCATCAATCCTATTAGCCAACGTTCAATCATTTGAAAATAAATTGGATGACTTAAGATTACGGTTATCCTACACACGGGACATTAAAAACTGTAATATCTTATGTTTCACCGAGTCGTGGCTGAACGACGACATGGATTTCATACAGCTAGCGGGCTATACGCTACATCGGCAGGATAGAACGGCTGACTCCGGTAAGACAAGGGGTGGCGGTCTGTGTATATTTGTAAACAACAGCTGGTGCACAAAAACAAATACTAAGGAAGTCTCGAGGTTTTGCTCGCCTGAGGTAGAGTATCTTATGATAAGCTGTAGACCACACTATTTACCAAGAGAGTTTTCATCTATATTTTTCATAGCTGTCTATTTACCACCACAAACCAATGCTGGCATTAAGATTGCACTGAATGAGTTGTACAAGGCCATAAATCAACAGGAAAACGCTCATCCAGATGCAGCGCTCCTAGTGGCCGGGGACTTTAATGCAGGGAAACTTAAATCCGTTCTACCTAATTTCTACCAGCATGTTAAATGTGCAACCAGAGGAAAAAAAACTCTAGACCACCTTTACTCCACACACAGAGACGCATACAAAGCTCTCCCTCGCCCTCCATTTGGCAAATCTGACCATAACTCTATCCTCCTGATTCCTGCTTATAAGCAAAAACTAAAGCAGGAAGCACCAGTGACTCGGTTAATAAAAAAGTGGTCAGATGACGCAGATGCTAAGCTACAGGACTGTTTTGCTAGCACAGACTGGAACATGTTCCGGGATTCTTCAGACAGCATTGAGGAGTACACCACATCAGTCACTGGCTTCATCAATAAGTGCATCGATGATGTCGTCCCCACAGTGACCGTACGTACATACCCCAACCAGAAGCCATGGATTACAGGAAACATCCGCACTGAGCTAAAGGGTAGAGCTGCCGCTTTCAAGGAACGGGACTCTAACCCGGACGCTTATAAGAAATCCCGTTATGACCTCCGACGAACCATCAAACAGGCAAAGAGTCAATACAGGACTAAGATTGAATCGTACTACACTGGCTCTGACGCTCGTCGGATGTGGCAGGAATTGAAAACTATTACAGACTACAAAGGGAAGCACAGCCGCGAGCTGCCCAGTGACACAAGCCTACCAGACGAGCTAAACCACTTCTATGCTCGCTTCGAGGCAAGCAACACTGAAGCATGCATGAGAGCACCAGCTGTTCCGGATGACTATGTGATCACGATCTCCGTAGCCGATGTGAGTAAGACTTTTAAGCAGGTCAACATTCACAAGGCCGCAGGGCCAGACGGATTACCAGGACGTGTACTCCGAGCATGTGCTGACCAACTGGCAAGTGTCTTCACTGACATTTTCAACATGTCCCTGACTGAGTCTGTAATACCAACATGTTTCAAGCAGACCACCATAGTACCCGTGCCCAAGGACTCTAAGATAACCTGCCTAAATGACAACCGACCCGTAGCACTGACGTCTGTAGCCATGAAGTGCTTTGAAAGGCTGGTCATGGCTCACATCAACACCATTATCCCAGAAACCCTAGACCCACTCTAATTTGCATACCGCCCCAACAGATCCACAGATGATGCAATCTCTATTGCACTCCACACTGCCCTTTCCCACCTGGACAAGAGGAACACCTACGTGAGAATGCTACTCATTGACTACAGCTCAGCATTCAACACCATAGTGCCCTCTAAGCTCATCACTAAGCTAAGGATCCTGGGACTAAACACCTCCCTCTGCAACTGGATCCTGGACTTCCTGACGGGCCGCCCCCAGGTGGTAAGGGTAGGTAACAACACATCTGCCACACTGATCCTCAACACGGGGGCCCCTCAGGGGTGCGTGCTCAGTCCCCTCCTGTACTCTCTGTTCACCCATGACTGCATGGCCAGGCACGACTCCAACACCATCATTAAGTTTGCCGACGACACAACAGTGGTAGGCCTGATCACCGACAACGATGAGACAGCCTATAGGGAGGAGGTCAGAGACCTGGCCGTGTGGTGCCAGGACAACAACCTCTCCCTCAACGTGACCAAGACATAGGAGATGATTGTGGACTACAGGAAAAAAAAGAGGACTGAGCACGCCCCCATTCTCATCGACGGGGCTGTAGTGGAACAGGTTGAGAGCTTCAAGTTCCTTGGTGTCCACATCACCAACAAACTATCATGGTCCAAACACACCAAGACAGTCGTGAAGAGGGCACGACAAAGCCTATTCCCCCTCAGGAGACTGAAAAGATTTGGCATGGGTCCTCAGATCCTCAAAAAATTCTACAGCTGCACCATCGAGAGCATCCTGACTGGTTGCCTCACCGCCTGGTATGGCAACTGCTTGGCCTCCGACCACAAGGCACTACAGAGGGTAGTGTGTACGGCCCAGTACATCACTGGGGCCAAGCTTCCTGCCATCCAGGACCTCTATACCAGGCGGTGTCAGAGGAAGGCCCTCAAAATTGTCAAAGACTCCAGCCACCCTAGTCATAGACTGTTCTCTCTGCTACCGCACGGCAAGCGGTACCGGAGTGCCAAGTCTAGGTCGAAAAGACTTCTCAACAGCTTCTACCCCCAAGCCATAAGACTCCTGAACAGCTAATCATGGCTACCCGGACTATTTGCACTGCCCCCCCACCCCATCCTTTTTACGCTGCTGCTACTCTGTTAATTATTTATGCATAGTCACTTTAACTCTACCCACATGTACATATTACCTCAACTACCTCAACTAGCCGGTGCCCCCGCACATTGACTCTGCAACGGTACCCCCCTGTATATATAGCCTCCCTACTGTCACTTTATTTTACTTCTGCTCTTTTTTCTCTCAACACTTTTTTTTGTTGTTGTTTTATTTTTACTTTTTTTGTTAAAAATAAATGCACTGTTGGTTAAGGGCTGTAAGTAAGCATTTCACTGTAATGTCTGCACCTGTTGTATTCGGCGCATGTGACCAATAAAATTTGATTTGATTTGATTTGATGGGGGGCAATCAGTTCACATATGGTGTCCAGGGCACAGCTCGGGGCTGAGGGGCGTCTGTAGCAAGCGGCAACAGTGAGAGACTTATTTCTGGAAAGGTGGATTTTTAGAATTAGAAGCTAAAACTATTTGGGCACAGACCTGGATAGTATGATAGAGCTCTGCAGGCTATCTCTACAGTAGATTGCAACCCCACCCCCTTTGGCAGTTCTATCGAGACGGAAAATGTTGTAGCTGGGGATGGACATTTCTGAATTTTTGGTGGCCTTCCTAAGCCAGGATTCAGACACTGCTAGGACATCAGGGTTGGCGGAGTGCGCTAAAGCAGTGAATAACTCAAACTTAGGGAGGAGGCTTCGGATGTTAACATGCAAGAAACCAATGCTTTTACGGTTACAGAAGTCAACAAATGATAACGCCTGGGGAGTAGGAGTGATACTGGGGGCTACAGGGCCTGGGTTAACCTCTACATCACCAGAGGAACAGAAGAGGAGTAGAATAAGGATACGGCTAAAGGCTTTAAGTACTGGTCTTCTAGTGCGTTGGGTACACAGAAAAAAGGGGGCAGGTTTCCGGGCGTTGTAGAATAGATTCAGGGCATTATGTACAGAAAAGGATATGGAAGGATATGAGTACAGTGGAGGTAAACCTAAGCGTTGGGTAACGATGAAAGAGATAGCATCACTGGAGGCACCGATTGAGTCGGTCTCCACGTGTATGGGGGGTGGGACAAAGGAGCTATCTATGGAAGGTTGAGCTGGGCTGGGGGATCTACAGTGAAATAGTACAATAACAAATAACCAAAACAGCAATAAGCAAGGCATATTGACATGGGAGAGAGGCATAAAGCAATCACAGGTGTTATAAGCTTTCTGCCCATATAAGACATGTCTATGTCCTGGAAAGTTTGCTGTTACTTACAACAGTCATGCTAATCACATTAACGCACGTTAGCTCAACCGTCCCGGATACAGGACACCGATCCTGTAGAGGTTAAAGGTGCAACACAATATTGATTATTGAATTATCATGGATCTAGTTCAGTTTTATCAATCACTTAAACATATTTAATAATCTCTTACCTATCTTGTGTGGACATTTTTGCCTACTTTTTGTTGTTGTATATAGAGACGGCTAGAAGGGCCATGGGTCATATTACATTGTGTAGAAATGCAGGAAATGTGCTTTAGATGGGAGGACCCCTAGACCCCCTGCCAAATTATGTCCCCCTCTGCCAAAAGCACTGCTGGGTGATACAAATAATATAATAATACTCTTAGCAAAAATGTTTATTTTTAATTTACAATATGTAGAATCTATGAGAATAGAAAGGTTCAGAACCTTTGTGAGACATCACAGCACAGTTGAAAAATATATGGCAAATATAAATCAAAACTGGATGGTGTTCAGAGATAGATGGGAGGGGTTGAGTGGAGCTAAAGGATGGGACTAAAAACAAACATAATATAACTATTGTAAAATATACTGTGTCCGTAAAATGTATATAGTATGTATAAGCTGGAAGTATAAGCCTACATGTAGTTGTCCATTAGTTTACTCCAATTAGGGGAGGGATGGTAGGTTTAGAGAAAAATAATAAAGGAACAAATATATTTTTTAAATATACACTACCAGTCAAAAGTTTGGACACATCTACTCATTCAAGGGTTTTTCTTTATTTTTACATTTTTTTACATTGTAGAATAATAGTGAAGACGTCAAAACTATGATATAACACATATGGAATCATGTAGTAAGCAAAAAAGTGTTAAACAAATCAAAGTATATTTTATATTTGAGATTCTTCAAATAGCCACCCTTTGCCTTGATGAAAGCTTTGCACACTCTTGGCATTCTCTCAACCAGCTTCATGAGGTAGTCACCTGGAAATCATTTCAATTAACAGGTGTGCCTTCTTAAAAGTTAATTTGTGGAATTTCTTTCCTTCTTAATGTGTTTGAGCCAATCAGTTGTGTTGTGACAAGGTAGGGGTGGTATACAGAAGATAGCCCGATTTGGTAAGACACCAAGTCCATATTATGGCAAGAACAGCTCAAATATTCAAAGAGAAACGACAGTCCATCATTACTTTAAGACATGAAGGTCAGTCAATACGGAAAATGTCAAGAACTTTTAAAGTTTCTTCAAGTGCAGTCGCAAAAACCATCAAGCGCTATGAAACTGGCTCTCATGAGGACCGCCACAGGAATGGAAGACCCAGAGTTACCTCTGCTGCAGAGGATAAGTTAATTAGAGTTACCAGCCTCAGAAATTGCAGCCCAAATAAATGCTTCACGGAGTTCAAGTCACAGACACATCTCAACATCAACTGTTCATAGAGGACTATGTGAATCAGGCCTTCATGGTCAAATTGCTGCTAAGAAACCACTACTAAAGGACACCAATAATAAGAAGAGACCTGCTTGGACCTAGAAACACGAGCAATGGACATTAGACCGGTGGAAATGTGTCCTTTGGTCTGGAATCCAAATTGGAGATTTTTGGTTCCGACTGCCGTGTCTTTGTGAGACGCAGTGTGGGTGAACGGATGATCTCTGCATGTGTAGTTCCCACCGTAAACCATGGAGGAGTGGGTGTTATGGTGTGGGGGTGCTTTGCTGGTGACACTGTCTGTGAATTATTTAGAATTCAAGGCACACTTAACCAGCATGGCTACCACAGCATTCTGCAGCGATACGCCATCCCATCTGGTTTGGTGTTACAGGAGGGGGTTGCATTTACGGAGAGACCCACTAGGTGTTATCCTCCGACAACCTTAGGCACCTCCTCACTCACAGTCTTGACTAATCATCATCTTATTGGTGTCACCTGTGTTTATCTGTTCACCTGTGTATTTATGCCCTCACTTCGCTGTGTTCCCTTGCTCAGTTTTCTCTGCTAGTTTCTCTATGTCCAGTAGTACTACACAGTGTCTGATCGGAGACCTATGTACAGGTACTTGAGAAATGTTCTCCCTGTTTTGTTATTTGTTTCTGTCTTAGGTAGTATTTTGTATTTTGGCTGTCAGCCAGTTTTTGGAGACTTATTTCCTCCACCTTTCTTTTATCGTGATAAGTCCATTATTTTGTATTCTGGCTTTGGGACCACAAGTAAAGATCCTTGTTTCACCATCTCTGCCTACTCTATATCCTGCACCGCACCTGGGTCACACCTCACAGAAAACTGAGCCAATATGGACCCAGCTGAGGCAGCACAGTATCGGAGCGCATTGGCAACACAGGGAGCCATACTGAACCAACACAACCGCAACCTGCAGCAGATCACCGAGAATCTCCGGCAGCTGACGATCGCCGTGCAGAGCTGGTTGGACACCCGACCAGCCCCGGCAGCCGGCGGAGCGTAAGCCGCGGCTGCGGCGTCTCCAGTCTCGCCTACGACATCGCGGGAACCCCGCCTACCACCTCCGGAGTGACTTCCGTCTGGCAACTCTAACATAAAGGCCTGATTGGTGGAGTGGTGAAGAGATGGTTGTCCTTCTGAAGGTTCTCCCATCTCCACAGAGGAACTCTGGAGCTTTGTCAGCGTGACCATCGGGTTCTTGGTCACCTCCCTGACCAAGGCCCTTCTCCCACAATTGCTCAGTTTGGCCGGGCGGATAGCTCTAGGAAGAGTCTTGGTGGTTACAAACTTCTTCCATTTAAGAATGATGGAGGCCACCGTGTTCTTGGGGACCTTCAATGCTGCAGAAATGTTTTGGTACTCTTCCCCAGATCTGTGCCTCAACACAATCCTGTCTCGGAGCTCTACGGACATCCCTTCGACCTCATGGCTTGGTTTTTGCTCTGACATGCACTGTCAACTGTGGGACCTTATATAGACAGGTGTGTGCCTTTCCAAATCATGTCCAATCAATTGAATATACCACAGGTGGACCCCAATCAAGTTGTAGAAACATCTCAAGGATGATCAATGAAAACAGGATGCACCTGAGCTCAATTTCCGAGTCTCATAGCAAAGGGGCTGAATACTTATGTAAATAAGGTATTTCTGTTTTTTTAAAATATATATTTGCAAACATTTCTAAAAACCTGTTTTCGCTTTGTCATTATGGGGCTTTGTGTGTAGATTGAAGAGGATTTGTATTAATTTAATCCATTTTAGAATAAGGCTGTAATGTAACAAAATGTGGAAAAAGGGAAGGGGTCTGAATACTTTCAGAATGCACTGTATTCCAAAAGCGCTAGCAAAGCAGTACTGTAGCATAATCTCTGATTTTGATGACAATTTCTCAACGGGTGCTTCCTGTTTGATCTTCTGCTTGTAAACAGGAAGCAGGAGTACGGAGTCATGATCTGATTTGCAGAATTTACGTGTGTGCATTTGTGTGTGTTAGGCAGGTGTCACTATTCCGTCGTGGATGTGGTGGAGGAGTCAAGCGCAGGAAACAGAGGTTTAGTCCAACAAGACTTTTAATAGTCTCAATAACACGAGAACAAAACCCCAACCTCGAAAACACGAAGTGGCGAGGGAAAATTACGCACACGCGTAAAACACTAAACATGAAAAAATGACACGGAAAACAAACACGTATCATAGACACAGTGGCAACAGAATAACAACACACAAATACCCTAGATCACAACACGGAACTTATAAGACACGTAATCAACTCCCAAACAGACACAGGTGTGACAGACAGACAAAAGCAATCAAACACAGAAACATAGAGCGGTGGCAGCTAGTACTCCGGGGACGGCGAACGCCGAAGCCTGCCCGAACCAGGAGGAGGAGCAGCCTCGGCCGAAACCGTGACAGTACCCCCCCCCCTCGGGGACGGCCAGGAGGACGCGGACCCGGGCGCGTGGGATGCCCATGGTGAAACTCAGTCAGGAGGGATGGATCGAGTATGTCCCTCCTGGGCACCCAGCACCGTTCCTCCGGACCGTACCCCTCCCACTCCACGAGATACTGGAGACCACTCCTCCGGCGCCTCGAGTCCAAGATGGTCCGGACCCTGTACGCCGGGACCCCCTCGATGTCCAAAGGGGGCGGAGGGGTCTCTCCTATCTCATCTTCTTGGAGTGGGCCAGCTACCACCGGCCTGAGAAGAGACACATGGAACGAGGGGTTAATATTTTTATACTCAATTTGCAGTTGTAACCTGTAACACACCTCGTTCAATCTTCTCAGGACTTTGAAGGGCCCCACAAACCGCCGACCCAGCTTCCGGCAGGGCAGGCGGAGGGGCAGGTTTCGAGTCGAGAGCCAGACTCGATCTCCCGGTGCGTACACCGGTCCCTCACTGCGGTGGCGATCGGCGCTCGCCTTTTGTTGACGGATGGCACGCTGCAGATGGACATGGGCAGCGTCCCACGTCTCTTCCGAGCGCCGAATCCACTCGTCCACCGCAGGGGCCTCGATCTGGCTCTCGTGCCACGGTGCCAGGACCGGCTGATAACCTAAAACACACTGGAAAGGTGTTAAGTTGGTGGAGGAGTGGCGGAGAGAGTTCTGGGCCATCTCTGCCCAGGGGATGAACCTCGACCACTCCTCCGGCCGGTCCCGGCAATAGGACCTCAAAAACCTACCCACATCCTGGTTGACACGTTCCACCTGCCCATTACTCTCTGGGTGGTACCCCGAGGTAAGGCTTACCGAGACCCCCAACCGTTCCATGAACGCTCCCCAAACTCTGGAAGTGAACTGGGGACCTCGGTCAGACACAATATCCTCGGGGACCCCATAGTGCCGGAACACATGGGTAAATAGGGCCTCAGCGGTTTGTAGGGCAGTAGGGAGACCCGGCATGGGAAGGAGACGACAGGCCTTGGAAAACCGATCCACAACGACCAATATGGTGGTATTCCCCTGGGAGGGGGGTAGGTCAGTTACGAAATCCACCGATAGGTGGGACCATGGTCGTTGTGGAACGGGCAGGGGATGTAGCTTACCCCTGGGCAAATGTCTAGGCGCCTTACACTGGGCACACACCGAGCAGGAGGAGACATAAACCCTCACATCCCTAGCTAACGTTGGCCACCAGTATTTCATGCTAAGACAGTGCACGGTCCGGCCAATACCTGGATGTCCAGAGGAGGGTGATGTATGAGCCCAATAAATAAGACGATCACGGATCTCGAGCGGAACGTACGTCCGCCCCACAGGACACTCGGGGGGAGTAGGGTCGGTACGCAGTGCCCGCTCGATTTCCGTATCGACCTCCCATACTACCGGAGCCACCAAACAAGATTCCGGCAATATGGAAGTAGGCTCGTTGGACCTCTCCTCCGTGTCATACCGCCGGGACAGGGCGTCTGCCTTACCATTCTGGGACCCTGGGATGTATGTGATCTTAAAAACAAACCGGGTTAGGAACATATTCCACCTAGCCTGACGAGGGTTCAATCTCCTAGCTGCCCGGATGTACTCCAGGTTACGGTGATCAGTCAGAATGAAGAAAGGGTGTTGAGCCCCCTCAAGCCAATGCCTCCACACCTTTAGGGCTTGGACTACGGCTAACAGCTCCCTGTCCCCAACATCATAGTTGCGCTCCGCCGAGCTGAGCTTCTTCGAGTAGAAAGCACATGGGCGGAGTTTAGGTGGCGCGCCGGACCATTGTGACAGGACTGCCCCAATACCGGTCTCGGACACGTCTACCTCAACCTGGAATGGTAAAGAGGGATCCGGATGCGCCAGCACCGGAGCCGAGGTGAACAGGTTCTTAAGTTTGACAAATGCCCTGTCCGCCTCAGCCGACCACCGCAAACGAACCGGACCCCCCTTTAGCAGGGACGTAATTGGAGCTGCAACCTGTCCAAAACCCCGAATAAACCTCCGGTAGTAATTAGCAAAACCCAAGAACTGCTGCACCTCTTTTACAGTGGTTGGAGTTTGCCAATTACGCACGGCCGATACCCGGTCTACCTCTATCTCCACACCAGACGCGGACAACCGATAACCCAAAAAGGAGACGGACTCCTGGAAGAACAGGCATTTCTCTGCCTTGACATACAAATCATGCTCCAACAGTCTTCTCAACACTCGGCGCACCTGGGCTACATGCTCGGCTCGAGTAGCAGAGTACACTAGGATGTCGTCGATGTAAACTACTGCCCATGCATGTCCCGGAAAATCTCGTCAACAAAGGATTGGAAGACTGACGGAGCATTCATTAACCCGTATGGCATGACGAGATACTCGTAATGACCCGAAGTGGTGCTAAATGCTGTCTTCCATTCATCCCCCTCCCTAATGCGCACCAGATTGTACGCGCTCCTGAGATCCAACTTTGTGAAGAACCGCGCTCCGCGTAATGATTCCGTCATCGTCGCAATCAGTGGAAGTGGGTAGCTGTATTTAACTGTGATCTGATTGAGACTACGATAATCAATACACGGGCGCAATCCCCCGTCCTTCTTCTTCACAAAGAAGAAACTCGAGGAGACTGGGGAAGTAGAGGACCGTATGTATCCCTGTGCCAAGGACTCGGCTATGTATGTCTCCATAGCCGCTGTCTCCTCTTGAGACAGGGGATACACATGACTCCGTGGAAGAGCCGCTCCTGTTTGGAGATTTATCGCACAGTCCCCCTGTCTATGAGGAGGTAGCCGTGTTGCCCTCGATTTGCTAAACACGAGTGCTAAATCCTCATACTCGGGGGGAATGCGCAGTGCGGGCACTTGGTTCGGACTCTCTACCGAGGTCGCCCCTACGGAAACACCTAGACATCTCCCTACACACTGAGCAGACCACTCCATAAGAGCCTTCTGTTGCCACGCTATGGTAGGATCATGGGTGCTTAACCAGGGAAGGCCCAACACCACGGGGTACGCAGGAGAGTCAATCAGATAAAACTGAATGATCTCCTCATGACCCCCCTGCGTCGTCATCGTCAGTGGTGCTGTGACCTCCCTGATCAGGCCCGACCCCAACGGCCGGCTGTCTAATGCGTGGACAGGAAATGGATCGTCTACCGGCCGAAGGGGAATCCCTAACCTACTACAAAATGCCCGATCAATAAAGTTCCCAGCTGCGCCTGAATCTACTAGCGCCTTATGCTGGGAATGAGGTGCCACCTGTGGAAACCTCACAGGAATACTCATGTGACCAACAGAGAGCTCTGGGTGAGTGGGGCGCCTACTCACCTGAAATGACTCCCCAGTGCGTGGCCTGTTGTCACCTCTCCCAGGAGACCCTCCCCAGCACCTGGCCGCAGTGTGTCCTCCACGACCGCAGGTGGTGCAGGGGATGGCCCCCCTCGGGTTCCCTCTCCTCCTCTCTCTAGCGCCAGCACCCCCCAGCTCCATGGGAATCGGCTCGGGGGTGCTGGAGGGTGGACTGGACGACCCACACTCGGGACGTCCGCGGGTAGCCAGCAGGGTATCCAGACGGATGGAAATGTCCACCAACTGGTCAAACGACAGGTTGGTGTCCCTGCAGGCCAGCTCCCGACGAACGTCCTCTCTTAGACTACACAGGTACTGGTCGATGAGGGCCCTCTCATTCCACCCCGCATCCGCCGCTAGTGTCCGGAACTCCAGTGCGAACTCCTGTGCGCTCCTCTTCCCCTGTCGGAGGTGGAATAGACGCTCTCCCGCCGCTTTCCCCTCAGGGGGATGATCGAAGACAGCCCTGAAGCGGCGGGAGAACTCCGCGTAGGTGATGGTTGCGGCGTCTATTCCCCTCCATTCGGCGTTGGCCCACTCCAACGCCTTGCCGGAGAGACAGGAGATGAGGGCGGAGACGCTCTCGTATCCCGAGGGCGCCGGGTGTATGGTGGCAAGGTAAAGTTCTACCTGCAGGAGGAATCCCTGACACCCGGCTGCAGAACCGTCATATGCCCTCGGGAGTGAGAGCCGAATGCCACTGGGTTCCGGTGCTGAGAGAGGAGGACTGGCCGTTGGTGATGCGATGTTGTAAGGGTCCTTGGCCACCTCAGGGTTCACCAATCGGCGCAGAGTGTTGGACACCTCGTCCATGGCGGTCCCGAGTTGCCGGATCATGGCGTCCTGGAAGTTGATCCGGTCCAGCAGGGATTCGGGTGCCGCCGCTGTTCCTGCTGACTCCATGATGGTGTGTTGTTCTGTCACTATTCCGTCGTGGATGTGGTGGAGGAGTCAAGCGCAGGAAACAGAGGTTTAGTCCAACAAGACTTTTAATAGTCTCAATAACACGAGAACAAAACCCTGACCTCGAAAACACGAAGTGGCGAGGGAAAATTACACACACGCGTAAAACACTAAACATGAAAAAATGACACGGAAAACAAACACGTATCATAGACACAGTGGCAACAGAATAACAACACACAAATACCCTAGATCACAACACGGAACTTATAAGACACGTAATCAACTCCCAAACAGACACAGGTGTGACAGACAGACAAAAGCAATCAAACACAGAAACATAGAGCGGTGGCAGCTAGTACTCCGGGGACGGCGAACGCCGAAGCCTGCCCGAACCAGGAGGAGGAGCAGCCTCGGCCGAAACCGTGACAGCAGGCATGTGTGTGTGTGCATGTGCATGCATTCTATATACAGTTGGGTCCAAAATTATTGGACCGCTTAATAAAGACTGTATAATATAAATAATACAAATACTGAGCTATATTGTGTGCTCAAATTTTATTTTATACTAATACAATTGATTGGAGAAAGAGATTTTAATTAACAAGTAATAATAAAGAATATCAACAAAATTATTGTTGCACCCCTCCCCTTGCAAGGATAACGACACTGAGCCTTTTTCTAAAATGTTTTAAGAGATTGGAGAACACTTTGGGAGGGATCTTAGACAATTCCTCCAGACATAATCTTTCCAGATCCTTGATATACTTTGTCTGCACTTATGGACTGCCCTCTTCAATTCAAACCACATGTTTCCAATGGGGTTCAAGTCCAGAGACTGAGATGGCCATTGCAAAATGTTGATTTTTGTGGTCAATTAACAATTTCTTTGTGAATTTTTGATGTGTCTTGCTGGAAGATCCACTTGCAGCAAAGTTTCAGCCTCCTGGCTGTGGAAATCAGGTTTTTGGCAAAATTGTCCTTGTACAGTCTTTTTTGGTCATCTTTATCAAGGGATCTAATCATTTTGGACCCCACTGTATGTGTGCATGGGGTGCTTATGTGTCTGTCTGTCTGAATGCGTGTGTGTCTGTCGGTCTGTGCGCGCGCGCCTGTGTGTTTACGTGCCTGAGCCGTGGCTCTAGCTCTGCTGACGAACTGTTATCTGTGGACAGACTGCAGGGCCTGGTGGCTCTCCTACTGGTGGATAACGTTTGCTCAGAGTAGTGAAAGCTGTCAGGGTGCTGCTTACTGAGCCACATATCAGTGTGCAGCCTCCCTCTCTCTGTTTCCCTCTCCCTCTGCTCTTTTGCTCTTTATTTCACCCTCCTGCTCTATCATTTCCTCTTTCTGCCTCTAGTTTTGCTCTGTGTGCTGTATCGCTGGTCTCTCTTCTCACACCACACACACACACACACGTGTTTTCATGAAATGTCAGGACTTTTTGGTGTAAAAGTTTTTCACCATTAAAAATCCTATTTTCCCTAAACATACACCTAACCCCAAAAACCATAACCCTAAACCTAACCCTAACCCCAAAACCCTAAACCTAACCCTTAAGCTTAAAATATCATTTGAACAAATTCAAGACCTGAAAGAAGTTTGTTTTCCTACCTTTTCAGGACATTAAGGTGAAATGTTAGGACATTGGAGTCCTGATATTGTAGGAAAACAAGTGCACACAGCACACACACACTCTGTCACTCCCCCCCCCCTCCATCAAACATACACACCATCTCTCTCTTTCTGCATTTTCTTCATAATGATCGCCCATATGGAATTATTTTAGAAAAAGGAAACAGAATTATAGGGGGGGAGAGTAGCGAGAAACATAATTGGCATGTTAAACAGGCCCGTCTAGTGTTTGTGGTATGTGTGTAGTGTGTATATGTATGTGTGTGTGTGTGTGTGTGTGTGTGTGTGTTTTAGCGTAACAGAAAGAGTTTGTCAACAAGGTAGGGACGCTCCAGGAGAGAAAGATCTCCGATTAATCAGATGAAAGGTGGGAAACCGACGCCAGGGAAGTGTCAAAATACGGAGGGGAGATGTTTCCCCTTCGTGCACCATCTCTATCACGAACATATTAATCACTGCCAGAGCCTCATTGACCTTGCACATGGTGTGTGTGTGTGTGTGTTGAGAGTCAGTTACAAGACGATACACTTCACAGGGTGTCGAATCTGAAAGACCCCGTCGAGCACATCAAAGGAGCCATGTACAGTGAGGGAAAAAAGTATTTGATCCCCTGCTGATTTTGTACGTTTGCCCACTGACAAAGAAATGATCAGTCTATAATTTTAATGGTAGGTTTATTTAAACAGTGAGAGACAGAATAACAACAAAATAATCCAGAAAAACGCATGTCAAAAATGTTATAAATTGATTTGCATTTTAATGAGGGAAATAAGTATTTGACCCCCTCTCAATCAGAAAGATGTCTGGCTCCCAGGTGTCTTTTATACAGGTAGCAAGCTGAGATTAGGAGCACACTCTTAAAGGGAGTGCTCCTAATCTCAGCTTGTTACCTGTATAAAAGACACCTGTCCACAGAAGCAATCAATCAATCAGATTCCAAACTCTCCACCATGGCCAAGACCAAAGAGCTCTCCAAGGATGGACAAGATTGTAGACCTACACAAGGCTGGAATGGGCTACAAGACTATCGCCAAGCAGCTTGGTGAGAAGGTGACAACAGTTGGTGCGATTATTCGCAAATGGAAGAAACACAAAAGAACTGTCAATCTCCCTCGGCCTGGGGCTCCATGCAAGATCTCACCTCGTGGAGTTGCAATGATCATGAGAACGGTGAGGAATCAGCCCAGAACTACACGGGAGGATCTTGTCAATGATCTCAAGGCAGCTGGGACCATAGTCACCAAGAAAACAATTGGTAACACACTACCCTGTGAAGGACTGAAATCCAGCAGCGCCCGCAAGGTCCCCCTGCTCAAGAAAGCACATATACAGGCATGTCTGAAGTTTGCCAATGAACATCTGAATGATTCAGAGGAGAACTGGGTGAAAGTGTTGTGGTCAGATGAGACCAAAATCGAGCTCTTTAGCATCAACTCAACTCGCCATGTTTCGAGGAGGAGGAATGCTGCCTATGAGCCCAAGAACACCATCCCCACCGTCAAACATGGAGGTGGAAACATTATGCTTTGTGGGACAAAATCCCTTCTGAGATTTGTACAAACCTGGTGGCCAACTACAAGAAACGTCTGACCTCTGTGATTGCCAACAAGGGTTTTGCCACCAAGTACTAAGTCATGTTTTGCAGAGGGGTCAAATACTTATTTCCCTCATTAAAATGTGTTTTTCTGGATTTTGTTGTTGTTATTCTGTCTCTCACTGTTCAAATAAACCTACCATTAAAATTGTAGACTGATCATGTCTTTGTCAGTGGGCAAACGTACAAAATCAGCAGGGGATCAAATACATTTTTCCCTCACTGTATATGGATTCAGCAATTATTTACTTGCCTATAAAAATGTTACAACACGCTATACAGAGATTCAGTGTGATAAATATGCAGTTAGGGGAAAGTGGGGTAAATTGAGCTATTTCTTTACAGTCAGCATCACTCCATCAACGGAAATATAGTATTCTATCATTCTATCTAACAAAGATATCTACATACATTTCAGGATGTTGTGTATCCCTGGAAATAATCAGAATTCATGTCAACATGATAGCTTTGAAAACATAGCTTGTCCAAAAAAAGTGGTCTCTTGGCACAACTTAACCCGGGTATGGTGTAAGTTGAGCGCCTACACATTTCTGTACTGAATGAAATATTACCACTACCTTTTTAAAACCATGTCTATCTTTATTTCCCAAACAATTCAACACAATCACTTTTTTGTATTTTAATAATGTTAAGCATTTTTAACACCTAACAAACATTTTTTACACGTTTAACATAGTCCAGGCCCTGGTTTTTATTTATTTTTATATTTGGGGTGGTAGATCAGCTTTAATATTGCAAATAGATTGTAGCTTCCATCAATGTAATTGTCTGCATAATTTCCAATCCCCCATATATTTTTGGGTAAATATATACAGTGCCCTCCACAATTATTGGCACCCCTGTTTAAGATGTGGTCGAGGACTTCCAAAAATTCTCCTTTTTTTTAAACAACATAGAACCTTTTATTTAAGTACATTACTTTGGTGTAAAAAAAAAAAATCACACATTTAGAAAAAAAAAAACTTGAAATCATGTGTCCCACAATTATTGGCACCCCTGATGTTAATACTTTTTACAACCCCCTTTTGCCAACAAGACAGCACTTAATCTCCTCCTATAACATTTCACAAGATTGGAGAACACAGAGAGAGGGATCTTTGACCATTCTTCTTTGCACAATCTTTCTAGATCATCCAGTGTCCTGGGTCCTCTCTTATGCACTCTCCTCTTTGGCTCGCCCCACAGGTTTTCGATTGGGTTGAGGTCTGGGGACTGAGATGGCCATGGGAGGACCTTGAGTTTGTGACTGCTGAACCATTTTTGTGTAGATTTTGCCACATGTTTTGGATCATTATCCTGCTGAAAGACCCAATGATTTACCACCAAAGTAATGTACTTAAATAAAAGGTTGGATTTTTCTATTTTTTTGCATTTGGGTTCTATGTTGTTTAAAAAAAAAGGATAATTTTTGGAAGTCCTCGACCACATCTTAAACAGGGGTGCCAGTAATAGTGGAGGGCACTGTATATATATATATATATATATATATATATATATATATATATATATATATATATATATATATATATATATATATACATACAGTTGAAGTCGGAAGTTTACATACACCTTAGCCAAATACACTTTAATCCCAGTAAAAATTCCCTGTTTTAGGTCAATTAGGATAACCACTTTATTTTAAGAATGTGAAATGTCAGAATAATAGTATAGAGAATTATTTATTTCAGCTTTTATTTCTTTCATCACATTCCCAGTGGCTCAGAAGATTACATACACTCAATTAGTATTTGGTAGCATTGCCTTTAAATTGTTTAACTTGGGTCAAACGTTTCGGGTAGCCTTCCACAAGCTTCCCACAATAAGTTAGGTGAATTTTGGCCCATTCCTCATGACAGAGCTGGTGTAACTGAGTCAGGTTTGTAGGCCTCCTTCCTTGCACACGCTTTTTCAGTTCTGCCCACACATTTTCTATAGGATTGAGGTCAGGCTTTGTGATGGCCACTCCAATACCTTAACTTTGTTGTCCTTAAGCCATTTTGCCACAACTTTGGAAGTATGCTTGGGGTCATTGTCCATTTGGAAGACACATTTGCGACCAAGCTTTAACTTCCTGACTGATGTCTTGAGATGTTGCTTCAATATATCCACATATTTTTCCTTCCTCATGATGCCATCTATTTTGTGAAGTGCACCAGTCCCTCCTGCAGCAAAGCACCCCCACAGCATGATGCTACCACCCCCATGCTTCACGGTTGGGATGGTGTTCTTCGGTTTGCAAGTCCCCTCCTTTTTTTTTTTTACAATGGTCATTATGGGCAAACAGTTCTATTTTTGTTTAATCAGACCAGAGGACATTTCTCCAAAAAGCACGATCTTTGTCCCCATGTGCAGTTGCAAACCGTAGTCTGGCTTTTTCATGGAGGTTTTGGAGCAGTGGCTTCTTACTTGCTGATCGGCCTTTCAGGTTATGTCGATATAGGACTTGTTTTACTGTGGATATAGATACAATTGTACCTCTTTCCTCCAGCATCTTCACAAGGTCCTTTGCTGTTGTTCTGGGATTGATTTGCACTTTTCGCACCAAAGTACGTTCATCTCTAGGAGACAGAACGCGTCTCCTTCCTGAGCGATATGATGGCTGCGTGGTCCCATGGTGTTTATACTTGCATACTATTGTTTGTACAGATGAACGTGGTACCTTCAGGCGTTTGGAATTTCCTCCCAAGGCTGAACCAAACTTGTGGAGGTCTACCATTTTTTTCTGAGGTCTTGGCTGATTTCTTTTAAGTTTCCCATGATGTCAAGCAAAGAGGCACTGAGTTTGAAGGTAGGCCTTGAAATACATCCACAGGTACACCTCCAATTGACTCAAATGATGTCAATTAGCCTATCAGAAGCTTCTAAAGCCATGACATCATTTTCTGGAATTTTCCAAGCTGTTTAAAGGCACCGTCAACTTAGTGTATGTAAACTTCTGACCCACTGGAATTGTGATACAGTGAAATCTAAGTTAAATAATCTGTCTGTAAACAATTGTTGGAAAAATTACTTGTGTCATGCACAAAGTAGATGTCCTAACCGACTTGCCAAAACTATAGGTTGTTAACAAGAAATTTGTGGAGTGGTTGAAAAACAAGTTTTAATGACTCCAACCTAAGTGTATGTAAACTTCCGACTTCAACTGTAAGTATGTCTTTTCCGGCTTCTACTTCCAGTTTATACATACTATATAATTTTACGGACACAATGTATTTTACAATAGTTATCTTTTGTTTGTTTTTAATCCCCTCCTTCAGCTACCCTCAACCAGTCCCATCTATCTCTGAAGACCATCCAGTTTTATTTCTATTTGCCATATATTTTTAACTGTGCTGTTTCACAAAAGTTCTGAACCTATATAAATTTTACGGACGCAGTATATTTTACATTAGTTATCTTGTTGTTTATAGTCCCACCCTTCAGCTCCACTCAATCCCTCCCATCTATCTCTTAACACCATCCATTTCTATTTGTCATATATTTTTCAACTGTGCAGTGATGTTTCACAAAAGTTCTGAACCTTTCTATTCTCATAATTTCTACAGATTGTAAATTGAAGATAAACATTTTTGTTAAAAGCATTATTATATTATTGATCGATTGACTATGACTTTTCAAATCACCCAGCAGTGCTATTTGCAGAGTTAGCTCCAGGTAAATGTTGCAATTCTTCAGCCATTCCTGGACCTGCGACCAAAAACAAGCTACATATGGACAGTACCAAAACAAATGATCTAGTGACTGAATCTTCGCTGCAAAATCTGTAGAGCTGGGATGGTTTTATCCCCCATATATATAACATTCTATTGGTTGCAATAATTTTGTATAATAATTTAAATTGAAAAATTCAAAGTTTTGAATCCGGCGTCGTTTTGCGTATCAGTGCCATGGAATCGGTACATCTGTGGAGGGATCCAAATTGTGGATTTTAAAGAAAACATGAATCATCAGTGTACAATGACACCTTTGTTCTTAAGCCCTGGATTTACAGTGGGGAAAAAAGTATTTAGTCAGCCACCAATTGTGCAAGTTCTCCCACTTAAAAAGATGAGAGAGGCCTGTAATTTTCATCATAGGTACACGTCAACTATGACATACAAATTGAAGAAAACATTTCCAGAAAATCACATTGTAGGATTTTTTATGAATTTATTTGCAAATTATGGTGGAAAATAAGTATTTGGTCACCTACAAACAAGCAAGATTTCTGGCTCTCACAGACCTGTAACTTCTTCTTTAAGAGGCTCCTCTGTCCTCCACTCGTTACCTGTATTAATGGCACCTGTTTGAACTTGTTATCAGTTTAAAAGACACCTGTCCACAACCTCAAACAGTCACACTCCAAACTCCACTATGGCCAAGACCAAAGAGCTGTCAAAGGACACCAGAAACAAAATTGTAGACCTGCACCAGGCTGGGAAGACTGAATCTGCAATAGGTAAGCAGCTTGGTTTGAAGAAATCAACTGTGGGAGCAATTATTAGGAAATGGAAGACATACAAGACCACTGATAATCTCCCTCGATCTGGGGCTCCACGCAAGATCTCACCCCGTGGGGTCAAAATGATCACAAGAACGGTGAGCAAAAATCCCAGAACCACACGGGGGCACCTAGTGAATGACCTGCAGAGAGCTGGGACCAAAGTAACAAAGCCTACCATCAGTAACACACTACGCCGCCAGGGACTCAAATCCTGCAGTGCTAGACGTGTCCCCCTGCTTAAGCCAGTACATGTCCAGGCCCGTCTGAAGTTTGCTAGAGTGCATTTGGATGATCCAGAAGAGGATTGGGAGAATGTCATATTGTCAGATGAAACCAAAATAAAACTTTTTGGTAAAAACTCAACTCGTCGTGTTTGGAGGACAAAGAATGCTGAGTTGCATCCAAAGAACACCATACCTACTGTGAAGCATGGGGGTGGAAACATCATGCTTTGGGGCTGTTTTTCTGCAAAGGGACCAGGACGACTGATCCGTGTAAAGGAAAGAATGAATGGGGCCATGTATCGTGAGATTTTGAGTGAAAACCTCCTTCCATCAGCAAGGACATTGAAGATGAAACGTGGCTGGGTCTTTCAGCATGACAATGATCACAAACACACCGCCCGGGCAACGAAGGAGTGGCTTCGTAAGAAGCATTTCAAGGTCCTGGAGTGGCCTAGCCAGTCTCCAGATCTCAACCCCATAGAAAATCTTTGGAGGGAGTTGAAAGTCCGTGTTGCCCAGCGACAGCCCCAAAACATCACTGCTCTAGAGGAGATCTGCATGGAGGAATGGGCCAAAATACCAGCAACAGTGTGTGAAAACCTTGTGAAGACTTACAGAAAACGTTTGACCTGTGTCATTGCCAACAAAGGGTATATAACAAAGTATTGAGAAACTTTTGTTATTGACCAAATACTTATTTTCCACCATAATTTGCAAATAAATTCATAAAAAATCCTACAATGTGATTTTCTGGAATTTTTTTTCTAATTTTGTCTGTCATAGTTGACGTGTACCTATGATGAAAATTACAGGCCTCTCTCATCTTTTTAAGTGGGAGAACTTGCACAATTGGTGGCTGACTAAATACTTTTTTCCCCCACTGTATGCATCTGTTGGTCACAGATACCTTTACAAAAAAAATAGGGTCGTGGATCTGAACACCAGTCAGTATCTGGTGCGACCTCCATTTGCCTCATGCAGCGCGATATCTCCTTCGAATAGAGTTGATCAGGCTGTTGATTGTGGCCTGTGGAATGTTGTCCCACTCCTCTTCAATGGCTGTGCGAAGCTGCTGGATATTGTCAGGAACTGGAACACAATGTCATACACATCGGTCCAGAGTATCACAAACATGCTCAATGTGTGACATGTCTGGCGAGTATACAGGCCATGGAAGAACTGGGACATTTTCAGCTTACAGGAATTGTGTACAGATCCTTGCGACATGGGGCTGTGTATTATCATGCTGAAACATGAGGTGATGGCGGCGGATGAATGGCACGACAATGGGCCTCAGGATCTCGTCACTGTATCTCTATGCATTCAAATTGCCATCGATAAAATGCAATTACGTTTGTTGTACATAGCTTATGCCTGCCCATACTACACTGCTCAAAAAAATTAAGGGAACACTAAAATAACACATCCTAGTTCTGAATGAATGAAATAATCTTATTAAATACTTTTTTCTTTACATAATTGAATGTGCTGACAACAAAATCACACAAAAATTATCAATGGAAATCTAATTTATCAACCCATGGAGGTCTGGATTTGGAGTCACCCTCAAAATTAAAGTGGAAAACCACACTACAGGCTGATCCAACTTTGATGTAATGTCCTTAAAACAAGTCAAAATGAGGCTCAGTAGTGTGTGTGGCCTCCACGTGCCTGTATGACCTCCCTACATCACCTGGGCATGCTCCTGATGAGGTGGCGGATGGTCTCCTGAGGGATCTCCTCCTAGACCTGGACTAAAGCATCCGCCAACTCCTGGACAGTCTGTGGTGCAACGTGGCATTGGTGGATTGGAGCGAGACATGATGTCCCAGATGTGCTCAATTGGATTCAGGTCTGGGGAACGGGCGGGCCAGTCCATAGCATCAATGCCTTCCTCTTGCAGGAACTGCTGACACACTCCAGCCACATGAGGTGTAGCATTGTCTTGTATTAGGAGGAACCCAGGGCCAACCGCACCAGCATATGGTCTCACAAGGGGTCTGAGGATCTCATCTCGGTACCTAATGGCAGTCAGGCTACCTCTGGCGAGCACATGGAGGGCTGTGCGGCCCCCCAAAGAAATACCACCCCACACCATGACTGACCCACCGCCAAACCGGTCATGCTGGAGGATGTTGCAGGCAGCAGAACATTCTCCACGGCGTCTCCAGACTCTGTCACGTGCTCAGTGTGAACCTGCTTTCATCTGTGAAGAGCACAGGGTGCCAGTGGCGAATTTGCCAATCTTGGTGTTCTCTGGCAAATGCCAAACGTCCTGCACGGTGCTGGGCTGTAAGCACAACCCCCACCTGTGGACGTCGGGCCCTCATACCACCCTCATGGAGTCTGTTTCTGACCGTTTGAGCAGACACATGCACATTTGTGGCCTGCTGGAGGTCATTTTGCAGGGCTCTGGCAGTGCTCCTCCTGCTCCTCCTTGCACAAAGGCGGAGGTAGCGGTCCTGCTGCTGGGTTGTTGCCCTCCTACGGCCTCCTCCACGTCTCCTGATGTACTGGCCTGTCTCCTGGTAGCGCCTCCATGCTCTGGACACTACGCTGACAGACACAGCAAACCTTCTTGCCACAGCTCGCATTGATGTGCCATCCTGGATGAGCTGCACTACCTGAGCCACTTGTGTGGGTTGTAGACTCCGTCTCATGCTACCACTTGAGTTAAAGCACCGCCAGCATTCAAAAGTGACCAAAACATCAGCCAGGAAGCATAGGAACTGAGAAGTGGTCTGTGGTCACCACCTGCAAAACCAGTCCTTTATTGGGGGTGTCTTGCTAATTGCCTATAATTTCCACCTGTTGTCTATTCCATTTGCACAACAGCATGTGAAATGTATTGTCAATCAGTGTTGCTTCCTAAGTGGACAGTTTGATTTCACAGAAGTGTGATTGGCTTGGAGTTACATTGTGTTGTTTAAGTGTTCCCTTTATTTTTTTTAGCAGTGTATAACACCACCGCCACCATGGGACACTCTATTCACAATGTTGACATCAGCAAACTGCTCGCCCACATGTCATAAACGCTGTCTACCACCTGCCCGGTACAGTTGAAAACAGGATTCATCCGTGAAGAGCACAATTTCCCAGCCTGCCAGTGGCCATCGAAGGTGAGCATTTGCCAACTGAAGTCGGTTACAACGCTGAACTGCAGTCAGGTCAAGACCCTGGTGAGGATGATGAGCATGCAGATGAGCTTCCCTGAGACGGTTTCTGACAGATTGTGTAGACATTCTTCGGTTGTGCAAACCCACAGTTTCATCACCTGTCTGGGTGGCTGATCTCAGACCATCCCGCACGTCAAGAAGCCAGATGTGGAAGTCCTGGGCTGGAGTGGTTACACATGGTCTGCGGTTGTGAGGCCGGTTGGACGTACTGCCAAATTCTCTATAACGATGTAGGCTTATTGTAGAGAAATGAACATTCAATTCTCTGGCAACAGCTTTGGTAGACATTCCTGCAGTCAGCATGCCAATTGCACGCTCCCTCACAACTTCATCTGTGGCATTGTGTTGTGTGACAAAATTGCACATTTTATTGTGGCCTTTTATTGTCCCCATCACAATGTGCACCTGTGTAATGATCATGCTGTTTAATCAGCTTCTTGATATGCCACACCTATCAAGTGGATGGATTATCTTGGCAAAGGAGAAATGCTCACTAACAGGGATGTAAACAAATTTGTGCACCAAGCTTTTTGTTCGTATGGAACATTTCTGGGATATTTTATTTCAGCTCATGAAACATGGGACCAACACTTTACATGTTGCGTTTATATTTTTGTTCCGTATATATAATTAATGGAAAATAAAACACTAAAATACAGTGAATTCGGAAAGTATTCAGACCCCATGACTTCTTCCACATTTTATTATGTTATAGCCTTATTCTAAAATTGATTAAATAGTTCCCCCCCCCCCCTCATCAATCTACACACAATACCCCATAATGACAAAGCAAAAACAGGTTTTTAGAAATGTTTGCACATTTATTTTTAAAACCCCACCAGAAATATCACATTTACATAAGTATTCAGACCCTTTACTCAGTACATTGTTGAAGCACCTTTGGCAGTGATTACAGTCTTCTTGGGTATGATACTACAAGTGTGGCAAATCAAATCAAATCAAATTGTATTTGCCACATGCGCCGAATACAACATGTGTAGACCTTACAGTGAAATGCTTACTTACAAGCCCTTAACCAACAATGCAGTTTTAAGAAAAAAAGTGTTAAGTAAAAAATAGATCAGTAAAAAATAGAGAGCAGCAGTAAAATAAAATAACAGTAGGGAGGCTATATACAGGGGGTACCGGTACAGACTCAACGTGCGGGTGCACCGGTTAGTCGAGGTAATTGAGGTAATATGTACATGTGGGTAGAGTTAAAGTTACTATGCATAGATAATAAACAGAGTAGCAGCAGCGTAAAAGAGGGTGGGGTGGGGTGGTGTGGGGTGGGGTGGGGGGGACAATGCAAACAGTCCGGGTAGCCATGATTAGGCTCTCGAGTGGCGCAGCGGTCTAAGGCACTACAGCTCAGTGCTTGAGGCATCACTACAGACCCCCTGGTTCGATTCAAGGCTGTATCACAACCGGCCATGATTGGGAGTCCCAAAGGGCGGTGCACAATTGGCCCAGTGTCGTCCGGGTTTGGCCGGTGTAGGCCGTCATTGTAAATAAGAATTTGTTCTTAACTGACTTGCCTAGTTAAATAAAGGTTTTAAAAAATAGCTGTTCAGGAGTCTTATGGCTTGAGGGTAAAAGCTGTTAAGAAGCCTTTTGGACCTAGACTTGGCGCTCCGGTACCGCTTGCCGTGCGGCAGCAGAGAGAACAGTCTATGACTAGGGTGGCTGGAGTCTTTAACAATTTTTAGGGCCTTCCTCTGACACCGCCTGGTATAGTGGTCCTGGATGGCAGGAAGCTTGGCCCCAGTGATGTACTGGGCCGTAAGCATTACCCTCTGCAGTGCCTTGCGGTCGGAGGCCGAGCAGTTGCCATACTAGGCGGTGATCGAACCAGTCAGGATGCTCTCGATGGTGCAGCTGTAGAACCTTTTGAGGATCTGAGGACCCATGCCAAATCTTTTCAGTCTCCTGAGGGGAAATAGGCTTTGTTGTGCCCTCTTCACAACTGTCTTGGTGTGTTTGGACCATGATAGTTTGTTGGTGATGTGGACACCAAGGAACTTGAAGCTCTCAACCTGTTCCACTACAGCCCCGTCGATGAGAATGGGGGCATGCTCAGTCCTCATTTATTTCCTGTAGTCCACAATCATCTCCTTTGTCTTTATCATGTTGAGGGAGAGGTTGATATTCTGGCACCACACGGCCAGGTCTCTAACCTCCTCCCTATATGCTGTCTCATCGTTGTCGGTGATCAGGCCTACCACTGTTGTGTCGTCGGCAAACTTAATGATGGTGTTGGAGTAATGCCTGGCCATGCAGTCATGGGTGAACAGGGAGTACAGGAGGGGACTGAGCACGCACCCCTGAGGGGCCCTGTGTTCAGTATCAATGTGGCAGATGTGTTGTTACCTACTCTTTCCACCTGGTGGCGGCCTGTCAGGAAGTCCAGGATCAGTTGCAGAGGGAGGTGTTAAGTCCCAGGGTCCTTAGCTTAGTGATGAGCTTTGAGGGCACTATGGTGTTGAACGCTGAGCTGTAGTCAATTAATAACATTCTCACGTAGATGTCCAGGTGAGAAAGGGCAGTGTGGAGTGCAATAGATATTGCATCATCTGTGTATCTGTTGGGGCAGTATGCAAATTGAAGTCGGTCTAGGGTTTCTGGGATAATGGTGTTGATGTGAGCCATGACCAGCCTTTCAAAGCACTTCATGGCTATAGACATGAGTGCTACGGGTCGGTAGTCATTTAGGCAGGTTATCTTAGTGTTCTTGGGCACAGGGACTATGGTGGTCTGCTTGAAAAATGTTGGTATTACAGACTCAGTCAGGGAC
The DNA here is from genome assembly GCF_964263955.1 of Coregonus lavaretus. Taxonomy (NCBI): domain Eukaryota; kingdom Metazoa; phylum Chordata; class Actinopteri; order Salmoniformes; family Salmonidae; genus Coregonus; species Coregonus lavaretus. The sequence continues at coordinate 17,859,505 of NC_139997.1, read as the reverse complement.
ATGTTGAAAATGTCAGTGAAGACACTTTCCAGTTGGTCAACGCACGCTCGGAGTACACGTCCTGGTAATCCGTCTGACCCAGTGGCCTTGTGAATGTTGACCTGCTTAAAAGTCTTACTCACATCGTCTACGGAGAGTGTGATCACATAGTCATCCGGAACAGCTGATGCTCTTGCATGCTTCAGTGTTGCTTGCCTCGAAGCAAGCATAGAAGTGATTTAGCTCGTCTGGTAGGCTCGTGTCACTGGGCAGCTCGCTGCTGTGCTTCCCTTTGTAGTCTGTAATAGTTTGCAAGCCCTGCCACATTCAACAAGCATCGGAACCGGCACACCTGCATTTGGGGAGTTTCTCCCATTCTTCTCTGCAGATCCTCTCAAGCTCTGTCAGGTTGGATGGGGAGTGTCGCTGCACAGCTATTTTCAGGTCTCTCCAGAGATGTTCGATCAGATATAAGTCTGGGATCTGGCTGGGCCACTCAAGGACATTCAGAGACTTGTCCCGAAGCCACTCCAGCGTTGTCTTGGCTGTGTGCTAAGGGTCGCTGTCCTGTTGGAAGTTGAACATTCACCCCAGTCTGAGGTCCTGAGCGCTCTGGAGCAAGTTTTCATCAAGGATCTCTCTGTACTTTGCTCTGTTCATCTATCCCTCAAACCTGACTAGTCTCCCAGTCCCTGCCGCTGAAAAAGATTCCCACAGCATGATGCTGCCACCACCATGCTTGACGCTTGGCATTCAGGCCATAGAGTTCAATCTTGGTTTCATCAGACCAGAGAATCTTGTTTCTCATGGTCTGAGAGTCCTTTAGGTGCCTTTTGGCAAACTCCAAGCAGGCTGTCATGTGCTTTTACTGAGGCGTGGCTTCCGTCTGGCCACTCTACCATAAAGGCCTGATTGGTGGAGTGCTGCAGAGATGGTTGTCCTTCTGGAAGGTACTCCCATCTCCACACAGAAACTCTGGAGCTCTGTCAGAGGAACCATCGGGTTCTTGGTCACCTCCCTGACCAAGGCCCTTCTCCCCCAATTGTTCAAGCTCTAGGAAGAGTCTTGGTGGTTCCAAACTTCTTCCATTTAAGAATGATGGAGACCACTGTGTTCTTGGGGACCTTCAATGCTGCAGACATTTTCTCTACCCTTCCCCAGATCTGTGCCTCGACACAATCCTGTCTCTGAGCTCTACGGACAATTCCTTCGACCTCATGGCTTGGTTTTTGCTCTGACATGCACTGTCAACTGTGGGACCTTATATATACAGATGTGTGCCTTTCCAAATCATGTCCAATCAATTGAATTTACCACAGGTGGACTCCAATCAATGGAAACAGGATGCACCTGAGCTCAATTTCGGGTCTCATAGCAAAGGGTCTGAATACTTATGCAAATAAGGTATTTCTGCTTTTTATTTTTAATAAATTTGCCAACATTTCTCAAAACCTGTTTTCGCTTTGTCATTATGGGGTATTGTGTGTAGATTGATGAGGGAAAAAATAATTTAATCAATTTTAGAATAAGGCTGTAATGTAACAAATTGTGGAAAAAGTCAAGGTGCCTGAATACTTTCCGAATGCACTGTATCTTTATAAATAAGTATTCAAACCCCTGAGCCAATACATGTTAGAATCACCTTTGGCAGCGATCACAGCTGTGAGTCTTTTTGGGTAAGTCTCTAAGAGATTTGCACACCTGGATTGTACAGTATTTGCCCATTATTCATTTAAAAGTCATTGCTAGACAGCCATTTTCAAGTCTTGTCATAGATTCTTAAACCAATTTAAGTCAAAACTGTAACCAGGCCACTCAGGAACATTCAATGTTGTCTTGGTAAGCAACTTCAGTGTATATTTGGCCTTGTGTTTTAGGTTATTGTCCTGCTGAAAGGTGAAATTGTCTCCCAGTGTCTGCTGGAAAGCAGACTGAACAAGGTTTGCCTCTAGGATTTTGCCTGTGCTTAGCTCCATTCCGTTTCTTTTTGTCCCCCCAAATAAACTCCTAGTCCTTACCGATGACAAGCATACCCATTTCATGCAGCCACCACCATACTTGAAAATATGAAGAGTGGTCCTCATTGATGGGTTGTGTTGGATTTGCCTCAAACATAACGCTTTGTATTCAGGACAAAAGTAAAAAAAAATCCCACATTTTTTTAAACAGTATTACTGTAGTGCATTATTGCAAACAGGATGCATATTTTGGAATATTTTGAATTCTGTCCAGGCAAACTTATTTTCACTCTGTCATTTAAGTTAGTATTGTGGTGTAACTACAATGTTGTTGATCCATCCTCAGTTTTTTCCTATCACAGCCATTTAACTCTGTAACTGGTTAAAATCACCACTGGCATCATGCTGAAATCCCTGAGCAGTTTCCTTCCTCTCCAGTAACTGAGTTAGGAAGGACGCCGGTATCTTGGTAGTGACTAGGTGTATTGGCACACCATCCAAAGTGTAATTACTAACTTAACTGTGTTAAAAGGGATATTCAATGTCTGGTTTATTTTTTATTTATTTTTACCATCTATCATTAAGAGCCTTTCTTTGCAAGTTATTGGAAAACCTCCCATGGCTTTGTGCTTGAATCTGTGCTTGAAATTCACTGCTCGACTGTGGGACTTTACAAATAATTGTATGTGTTGGGTACAGAGATGGGGTAGTCATTCAAAAATCATGTTAAACACTATTATTGCACACAGAGTCCATGCAACCTATGTGGCATTTTATTCCAGAACTTATTTAAGCTTGCCATAACAAAGGGGTTGAATACTTATTGACTCAAGACATTTCAGCTTTTCATTTTTAATTACTTTGTAGAAATGTCTAAAAACATAATTCCACATTGACATTATGGGGTATTGTGTGTAGATCATTGACACACAATTTCATTTAATCTATTTTAAATTCAGGCTGTAACAGAAAAATGTGGTGACCATGCTTTGATGTGCTACCTGCGCCGATGAAGATGGCAGCCTCGCGACTAGCACTGTTTTTTTTACGTATTATTTTTTACATTATTAGCTCAGAAAGGGTTTTGTATCATTACATACAGCCGGGAAAAACTATTGGATATCAGAGTGGCGGTAACTCACCAGCATTACGACCAGGAATACGACTTTCCCGAAGCAGATCCTTTGTTTGCTCTCCCCAGGGCAACTGATTCCAGCGGCTGACCAAAACATAGCCGGCAGAGGAGAGGCACTCGGAGCGGCCTGCTGGTTCGACTTAGGAGGCGCGTACACCACCCATCGCTTCCAAGTATATTACTCGCTAATGTTCAGTCTTTGGATAACAAGATCGACGAGCTCAGGGCAAGGATTTCTTTCTAGAGAGACATCAAGACCTGTAACATACTTTGTTTCACGGAAACATGGCTCTCTGGGGATATTCTGTCAAAATCGGTCCAACCAGATGGGTTCTCAGTTCATCGCGCAGACAGAAATAAATATCTCTCCAGAAAGCAGAAGGGCGGAGGTGTGTGTTTCATGATTAACGACTCATGGTGTAATTGTAGTAACATACAGGAACTCAAGTCCTTTTGTTCACCGGACCTAGAATACCTCACAAGCAAATGCCGACAGTATTATCTCCCAAGATAATTTTCTTCGGTTATAGTCACGGCCGTGTATATCCCCCCTCAAGCGGATACCACGACGGCTCTCAAAGAACTTCACTGGACTTTATGCAAACTGGAAACCACATATCCTGAGTCTGCATTTATTGTAGCCAGGGATTTTAACAAAGCAAATTTGAGGACTAGGCTGCCGAAGTTCTATCAACATATCGACTGTTGTACTCGGGCTGCTAAAATCCTCGACCATTGCTATTCGAACTTCCAGGGTGGCTACAAGGCCCTCCCCCGCCCTCCTTTCTGCAAATCTGACGGACTGGGATATGTTCTGGGTAGCTTGCGAAAATAATTTAGACGAATACACTGAAACGGTGACTGAGTTTATCAGGAAGTGTATAGGAGATGTTGTGCCCACTGTGACTATTAAAACCTACCCTAATCAGAAACCATGGATAGATGGCAGTGTTCGCGTAAAATTGAAAGCGCGAACCACCATATTTAACCATGGCAAGGTGACTGGAAATATGGCAGAATACAAACAGTGTAGCTACTCACTCCGCAAGGCAATTAAACTGGCAAAACATCAGTATAGAGACAAAGTGGAGTCGCAATTCAACGACTCAGACACGAGACGTATGTGGCAGGGTCTACAGACTACAAAAGGAAAACCAACCACGTCGCAGACACCGACATCTCGCTTCCAGACAAGCTAAACACCTTCTTCGCCTGCTTTGAGGATAACACAGTGCCACCGACGCGGCCCACTACCAAGGACTGTGGGCTCTCCTTCTCCGTAGCCGGCGTGAGTAAGACATTTAAGCATGTTAACCCCCGCAAGGCTGCCGTCCCAGATGGCATCCCTAGCCGTGTCCTCAGAGCATGCGCAGACCAGCTGGCTATTCAATCTTTCCCTATCCCAGTCTGCTGTCCCCACATGCTTCAAGATGGCCACCATTGTTCATGTACCCAAGAAAGCAAAAGTAACTGAACTACATGACTATCGCCCCGTAGCACTCACCTCTGTCATCACTAAGTGCTTTGAGAGACTAGTCAAGGATCATATCACCTCTACCTTACCTGTCACCCTAGACCCACTTCATTTTGCTTACCGCCCCAACGATGCAATCGCCATCACACTGCACACTGCCCTATCCCATCTGGACAAGAGGAATACCTATGTAAGAATACTGTTCATTGACTATAGCTCAGCATTCAACACCATAGTACCCTCCAAGCTCATCATTAAGCTCGAGGCCCTGGACTTCCTGACGGGCCGCCCCCAGGTGGTGAAGGTAGGAAACAACATCTCCACTTCGCTGATCCTCAACACTGGGGCCACACAAGGGTGCGTGCTCAGCCCCCTCCTGTACTTCCTGTACACCCATGACTGAGTGGCCAAGCACGCCTCCAACTCAATCATCAAGTTTGCAGACTACACAACAGTAGTAGGCTTGATTACCAACAATGACGAGACAGCCTACAGGGAGGAGGTGAGGGCTCTGGGAGTGTGGTGCCAAGAAAATAACCTCTCACTCAATGTCAACAAAACAAAGGAGATGATCGTGGACTTCAGGAAACAGCAGAGGGTCCACCCCCCTATCCACATCGACGGGACCGAAGTGGAGAAGGTGGAGAGCTTCAAGTTCCTTGGCGTACACATCACTTTCCAACTTAAATGGTCCACCCACGCAGACAGTGTGTCGAGGAAGGCACAACAGAGCCTCTTCAACCTCAGGAGGCTGAAGAAATTTGGCTTGGCACCTAAAACCCTCACAAACTTTTACAGATGCACAATTGAGAGCATCCTGTCGTGCTGTATCACCGCCTGGTACGGCAACTGCACCACCCGCAACCGCAGGGCTCTCCAGAGGGTGGTGCGGTCTGCCGAATTCATTACCGGGGGCAAACTACCCGCCCTCCAGGACACCTAGAGCACTCGATGTCACAGGAAGGCCAAAAAGACACCAACCACCCGAGCCACTGCCTGTTCACCGCACTATCATCCAGAAGGCGAGGTCAGTACAGGTGCATCAAAGCTGGGGCCGAGATAATGAAAAACAGTTTCTATCTCAAGGCCATCAGACTGTTAAATAGCCATCACTAGCACACTAGAGGCTACTGCTGCCTATTGAAATCACTGGCCACTTTAAGAAATGGAACACTAGTCACTTTAATAATGTTTACATTTCTTGCATTACTCATCTCATATGTACAGTGAGGGAAAAAAGTATTTGATCCCCTGCTGATTTTGTACATTTACCCACTGACAAAGACATGATCAGTCTATAATTTTAATGGTAGGTTTATTTGAACAGTGAGAGACAGAATAACAACAACAAAATCCAGAAAAACGCATGTAAAAATGTTATAAATTGATTTGCATTTTAATGAGGGAAATAAGTATTTGACACCTCTGCAAAACATGACTTAGTACTTGGTTGCAAAACCCTTTTTGGCAATCACAGAGGTCAGACGTTTCTTGTAGTTGGCCACCAGGTTTGCACACATCTCAGGAGGGATTTTGTCCCACTCCTCTTTGCAGATCTTCTCCAAGTCATTAAGGTTTCGAGCCTGACGTTTGGCAACTCGAACCTTCAGCTCCCTCCACAGATTTTCTATGGGATTAAGGTCTGGAGACTGGCTAGGCCACTCCAAGACCTTAATGTGCTTCTTCTTGAGCCACTCCTTTGTTGCCTTGGCCGTGTGTTTTGGGTCATTGTCATGCTGGAATACCCATCCACGACCCATTTTCAATGCCCTGGCTGAGGGAAGGAGGTTCTAACCCAGGATTTGACTGTACATGGTCCTGTCCATCGTCCCTTTGATGCGGTGAAGTTGTCCTGTCCCCTTCGCAGAAAAACACCCCCAAAGCATAATGTTTCCACCTCCATGTTTGACGGTGGGGATGGTGTTCTTGGGGTCATAGGCAGCATTCCTCCTCCTCCAAACACGGCAAGTTGAGTTGATGCCAAAGAGCTCGATTTTGGTCTCATCTGACCACAACACTTTCACCCAGTTTTCCTCTGAATCATTCAGATGTTCATTGGCAAACTTCAGACGGGCATGTATATGTGCTTTCTTGAGCAGGGGGACCTTGCGGGCGCTGCAGGATTTCAGTCCTTCACAGGGTAGTGTGTTACCAATTGTTTTCTTGGTGACTATGGTCCCAGCTGCCTTGATATCATTGACAAGATCCTCCCGTGTAGTTCTGGGCTGATTCCTCACCATTCTCATGATCATTGCAACTCCACGAGATGAGATTTTGCATGGAGCTAAAGGCTGAGGGAGATTGACAGTTATTTTGTTTCTATCATTTGCGAATAATCAAACCAACTGTTGTCACCTTCTCACCAAGCTGGTTGGCGATGGTCTTGTAGCCCATTCCAGCCTTGTGTAGGTCTACAATCTTGTCCTTGACATCCTTGGAGAGCTCTTTGGTCTTGGCCATGGTGGAGAGTTTGGAATCTGATTGATTGATTGCTTCTGTGGTCAGGTGTCTTTTATACAGGTAACAAGCTGATATTAGGAGCACTCCCTTTAAGAGTGTGCTCTTAATCTCAGCTCGTTACCTGTATAAAAGACACCTGGGAGCCAGAAATCTTTCTGATTGAGAGGGGGTCAAATACTTATTTCCCTAATTAAAATGCAAATCAATTTATAACATTTTTGACATGCGTTTTTCTGGATTTCTTTGTTGTTATTCTGTCTCTCACTGTTCAAAATAAACCTACCATTAAAATTATAGACTGATCATTTCTTTGTCAGTGGTCAAATGTACAAAATCAGCAGGGGATCAAATACCTTTTTCCCTCACTGTATATACTGTATTCTATAATATTCTACTGTATCTTAGTTCATGCTGCTCTGTCATTGCTTGTCCATATATGTAAATATTCTTAAATTCCATTCCTTACTTAGATTTGTGTGTATTGGGTATATGTTGTGAAATTGTTAGATATTGCTTGTTAGATATTACTGCACTGTTGGAGCTAGAAGCACAAGCATTTCGCTACACCAGCAATAACATCTGCTAAACAAGTGTATGTGACAAATAACATTTTATTTTATTTTATTTGAGGTTGCATTGCAGCATGAGTAATGCGCAGCGACGGATGAGGACACACAATTAGGCACCTGGGTCCAATCCTTTAGCCTGGAATCCAAACTGTTACCAAGTGGTAACAATCCAGGCACATGTCACAAATCTGCCAACCGGACACTGCGTTTGAAACCACGTGTCTCCCGCTGTTTCTCCCATCGGCCTGTATCCCTTTCTGATTTCCACACTGTCCAACTAAAAGTGTTAAAATACCCTAATAAAATAAAATAAATGTTCAACTTCTACTCTGCCAAGGCCTACAGGTGTATTCATACATGCAGGATGTTGACAGATGGAGAGCCTCTCATCTGACCACACAAAGGGTCAGAGCTGAGTAGGAGGTGGAACCAAATTCTCTCTTTGTGCTACTGAGTAAAATAGGCTCCCTCTCTCCCTCTCACCTTTCTCTTTCCTATTGATCGCATCCCTCTTTTAAATGACGTCCCAAGACACTATTGAACTCTACGGTGCACTGATCCATTGCGGATAGAGACTGCAGCAAATTCCCTCTTCAATTTGGCGGGAGGACGGGAGGGGAGGAAAAAACGCTAGTTCCGTTGCACGAGATCAAAGCACTCACCCATCCCAAGAGAACCAGAAAACTAATTTCTTCACACTTAACTCGCTTAAACCTTAAATGGGTTGTGCACTTAATGTAATAAAGGAATTCTGCATTAACCACAAAAAAGTTTTGCGAGAGTGAGTAACGTTACTCCTGTTCACGCTGCAAGTTGAGATGCTTGAGTGGAGATTAGAAGGATTGTTCTTTTTTCTCTCGGTCTCTGCCATCCGATTGGCCAGTCAGAAGGTTGAGCCAATCAGAACAGCGGAAGCTGAGGGAGACCTGTCTGTGATGTCATCAGTCCATCATCAGTTGGCTTGTGTGCTTCGCTTTAGGTTGGTTCTGATGAACACCACCCACCCAGCGCCCTAGGACAACCATCCACACACACGGTCAACCGCTTTACAAGTGAGAAGAGAGACAGTCCACGTGTTTCCGATATACAGTAAATACTGCCTGCTGGCATACTAGTTACTATGTAAGGCATGAAGGGTACTTCCTACCAAGAAGAGCTGTATGTACATGTACATATAATATGGCAGTGTTGGGGAGTAACTGATTGCATGTAATGAGTTATATGTAATCAGATTTTTTTAAACTAACTGTAATCAGTTAGATTACCAGCAAAAATATTGTAATCAGTTTACAAATACAAAAACTAGAGGGTTACTTCTTAGATTACTTTTAAATTCAGAAAGGATGGTTGTGGAAAAATACATTATGACACGTTTCTGTTTTCGCGATGACATTCAATTTAGCATTGTAAAAAGGCGGAAGTTTAAGTTTGTTCCACATGAACGAGTCTGACCACTAGTCAGAAACCACTATGATGACACACCAAATGCGTTTGATGGATCTTTTTTGTCTTCTTCCAATGCCTATTAAGGGGAAAGTCATCAAAAAGTAACTACAAGTAATCTGATTACGTTACTGAGTTTGGGAAATCAAAAAGTTACGTTACTGATTACAATTTTGGGCAGGTAACTAGTAACTGTAACGGATTACATTTAGAAAGTAACTTGCCAACCCTGTAATATTGTTACTTTCAGTCATTGAGCAGTTGCATACAGTGGGGAAAAAAAGCATTTAGTCAGCCACCAATTGTGCAAGTTCTCCCACTTAAAAAGATGAGAGAGGCCTGTAATTTTCATCATAGGTACACGTCAACTATGACAGACAAATGGAGGAAAAAAAATCCAGAAAATCACATTGTAGGATTTGTAATGAATTTATTTGCAAATTATGGTGGAAAATAAGTATTTGGTCAATAACAAAAGTTTCTCAATACTTTGTTATATACCCTTTGTTGGCAATGACACAGGTCAAACTCTTGTCTTCACAAGGTTTTCACACACTGTTGCTGGTATTTTGGCCCATTCCTCCATGCAGATCTCCTCTAGAGCAGTGATGTTTTGGGGCTGTCGCTGGGCAACACGGACTTTCAACTCCCTCCAAAGATTTTTTATGGGGTTGAGATCTGGAGACTGGCTAGGCCACTCCAGGACCTTGAAATGCTTCTTTACGAAGCCACTCCTTCGTTGCCCGGGCGGTGTGTTTGGGATCATTGTCATGCTGAAAGACCCAGCCACGTTTCATCTTCAATGCCCTTGCTGATGGAAGGAGGTTTTCACTCAAAATCTCACGATACATGGCCCCATTCATTCTTTCCTTTACACGGATCAGTCGTCCTGGTCCCTTTGCAGAAAAACAGCCCCAAAGCATGATGTTTCCACCCCCATGCTTCACAGTAGGTATGGTGTTCTTTGGATGCAACTCAGCATTCTTTGTCCTCCAAACACGACGAGTTGAGTTTTTACCAAAAAGTTATATTTTGGTTTCATCTGACCATATGACATTCTCCCAATCCTCTTCTGGATCATCCAAATGCTCTCTAGCAAACTTCAGACGGGCCTGGACATGTACTGGCTTAAGCAGGGGGACACGTCTGGCACTAAAGGATTTGAGTCCCTGGCGGCATAGTGTGTTACTGATTGTAGGCTTTGTTACTTTGGCCCCAGCTCTCTGCAGGTCATTCACTAGGTCCCCCCGTGTGGTTCTGGGATTTTTGCTCACCGTTCTTGTGATCATTTTGACCCCACGGGGTGAGATCTTGCGTGGAGCCCCAGATCGAGGGAGATTATCAGTGGTCTTGTATGTCTTCCATTTCCTAATAATTGCTCCCACAGTTGATTTTTTCAAACCAAGCTGCTTACCTATTGCAGATTCAGTCTTCCCAGCCTGGTTTAGGTCTACAATTTTGTTTCTGGTGTCCTTTGACAGCTCTTTGGTCTTGGCCATAGTGGAGTTTGGAGTGTGACTGTTTGAGGTTGTGGACAGGTGTCTTTTATACTGATAACAAGTTCAAACAGGTGCCATTAATACAGGTAACGAGTGGAGGACAGAGGAGCCTCTTAAAGAAGAAGTTACAGGTCTGTGAGAGCCAGAAATCTTGCTTGTTTGTAGGTGACCAAATACTTATTTTCCACCATAATTTGCAAATAAATTCATAAAAAATCCTACAATGTGATTTTCTGGATTTTTTTTCCTCAATTTGTCTGTCATAGTTGACGTGTACCTATGATGAAAATTACAGGCCTCTCTCATCTTTTTAAGTGGGAGAACTTGCACAATTGGTGGCTGACTATATACTTTTTTTCCCCACTGTAAGTCAAAATGTGATTGGTTGATTCCACTGTCACTCCAAAAATGTTCCCTAATACAGTTGAATGGCAGATGCCTTTATCTAGCTCCTGATGTCCTAGCCAATGGCTGACTTTGGAGCAAGGAAAGATCCTGATTGGATATGTTTTCCTCTTCAGTGTTAACCCTTTCCTTTCCAACAAAAACTGAAGAGATCAGAACATCATTGAAAATAATAATATCATTATAATTATTTTATAAATCCTTAGCCCTTCTCTGAAGGTGTAGAAGGCCCATTGTTCCCCACTGTGTTTGGGTTAGTAATCATTTGTAGAGTGGCTCTATTTTCCCTCAGCAGCTGATTGTCAATAGCTCTGCCCTGGCAATATTCGACCCTGCTCTTCCTACCCTGGTGTCCACAGATGCATCAGATTATTGCTTGGGTGGTGTGCTTACGCAAATACATCCAGATGGAACAGAACGCAGTGTGGCGTTTGCATCCCGTTCCCTCTCCTCAGTCGAGTGCAAATACTCTATAGTGGGGTACTTAACGCACTGTTAGTGGCTGAGTTCTCCTCCGAATGTGCTACATGCCCAGAACTGTGTGCTTTACGCAGCCAGATTGAAAAAGGCTGGCCCAAAACGAGAAAGAATGTTTCCCCAGACTTGGTACCTTACTTTCCCATTCGGGATGAACTCTCTGTACAAGACTGTTTAGTGTACTGTGGTCCAAACCGCCTGCTAATGCCCATTACGCTGTGTCACAAACTGGTTTCACTCGCTCATGACAGCCATCAGGGAGTCGTCTGAACAAAACAACGGCTCTGTAAGCTCTACTGGTGGCCTGGAATGGACACGTCCGTACAAACTACAATATCAACATGTCAACTGTCAGAAAAATGACAAAACTGCAAAAACACGTCGTGCCTTTCCAACCTGTTCCTCTTCCTGAAGGCCCATGGCAAAAACTTGGAATTGACATTGTTGGTCCGTTTGAAAATGCCCCAGCAGATTGTCGCTACGCGATCATCCTCATGGATTACTACAGTAAATGGCCTGAGGTTGCGTTTACCAGTAATGTAACTACCCAGACTGTCATTAGATTCTTAACTGACGTGTTAAGTCGCAACGGAAATTGCTACGAAATCATAAGCGATAATGGTGCGCAATTCACTTGGGAGGAACAAAGTTCATTCCTTCATGACAGAGGCATTAAACACTCCCACGAGCAAATGGCACAGTGGAATGCTTGAACCGTGTTCTAAAAGACTGTCTCCAAACAGCGATTTGAGAGGGAAAGCCTTGGAAACCATATGTTCAACAAACATCCTCATGCACTACAAGATGACAGCTCATGCCACTACTGGTGTTGCGCCCTGTGAGCTGTTGAACAACAGAATGTTGCACACAAAACGGAACATTCTCACGCTACGGAGTCCCTTTGTCTCAGACGATGCCATGTGTACTAGAGTGCGTGCCACACAAGAAAAAGTGAAATCCTACATGGGGGCGAAACGATCAATCATCAAAACTTCCCTTTCATGTCAAAAAGGGTGCACCAAATTACAGTGCACCATGCAAAGTTATCCAAACAAAAAGGACCAAGCACATATGTCCTTGATGACGGAAAGACATGGAATGCGTTGCATCTCTTGCTTGTGTCCTGAGCAGGCCACACTATTAAACGGTGCTGCTCATCCCCAAGTGCCCTTTCATCCCCAAGTGCCCTTGCACTCACAACAGACTATTCAAACGGAGAGTCAGAGTCAGGCTAGAGTCAGAAGAAGCCCGGCTTGGCTAAAGGACTATATTCAGTCAAATCTGAAAGATTGTGAGTACTGTAATTGACTGCTAAAGTGTTCTGATGTTACTGTCGTGTTATTATTCTGTGCTTTATATAAGAATAACTGTTCAATTCAAGAATTGTGGAATGCTTTAGTTGGGTGTTACCAACAAATGTGTACAGAGGCGTCATGCTTCTGGTTAGAGAGAGCTTTACTTTCACATGTGGGAAATATGTTGTGTTCTGCTGCACTACCCAAGTTTACCACTAGAGACATACAGGTATTCTATTCTACTTATCCTGATACAGAACGGAAGTACAATGAGAACAGGATGTTCAGATAGGGAGAAGAAGAGTATGCATGGGCTGATGATGATGCTGTAATGGAGTGTTAAGCTTGCCGAGTAAACTTACCCATTATTATACCCATCATGTTCTCATGTTACTGAGCCTACTACACCATATATAGAGAGATTTTTTTTTAAGGAACTCAGTCCGGCTTTAAACTTACCCTTGAAAGTTTTGAAAGTTGTAATAGTAGAATGCACAAGGTGCAATTTCGAAATTGGGTAGTGCATCATCAGTTCCTCTTGTCGTGTTAGTCATTGCAGACCTTAGAGAGCTATTTATAACTTGTCAGGGGGGGTGCGGGATGTTCCCCAATGCTGGAAGGGGGGCCCAGAGTGAAAAAGTTTGGGAACCCCTGTATTACATGACACCTATGGTCCATTCTGGCTCGGACAAGGCTTACTTACTTACTGATGGATGCACTTACCCTTACCTCAGCTACTACCACATTCATATTAACATGCCTGCAGCCGATTTTCCTCTTTGAAAATGATTATAAAGTCCCTATTTTTGTGGCTTAAGTTTCCAGATAAAGAGAGATGATACAGTCAGTGGTTATGGTAATAGGGGACTCAAGCCTCGCTGTGCAAGTGTCTGTGGGAGAATCAGAGAATCTACATTTTGATCAGCAGCACTGCTTCCCGCGCTTACTTATACATATATCACCGACCTCTGTTAAACTCTGCACCTTGTGCTCTCAAGCGTTCCTCTCTTTCTCTGTCCGTCATCCTACCCCACTCTCATATTACATGTTTACATCTATCTCACAGTCCCTTGCTCTGCACTCGATTAAAACATTTTTTTTCCCCCTATGCTAATGTAAGGGGCAGCCTAGCCTGCCGGCTTCTGTTTTATTTAAAGCCCTTGTGAATTTCAAAATTAAACTCTTACCACTCGCGTAATTCATTGTGACAAACAGCCTCTCAAGTTTACAGTGGAAACCAGCAAGGACCCGACTAGAACATGGGTTGTATTCAGTAGGGCCTGCAACAGAAAACGTTTTCAAATGTTTTGCAACAGAAAACGAAAATGAGCATTTCTTATTGGACAAGTTCAGGTAGTCCATCCCTGTTTCAGCTAGTGTATTGCGTTATTGGAAACACGCTGTTCTGTGGGCAAGTCTTCCAAGAAGTCTCTCTGGTCAAAAGGAGTGCACTATATACAGTATATGGAATAGGGTGCCATTTGAGATGCACAATCTGTGTCGAAATTGCAATTATATTACCACTGTTCCTCGTTAGACATCAATAGGTCTACTGGTGTGTGTATACTAGACACAGTTGAATCACCGTTCCTGATCCCACATGTTGGTTTCTCGGTGCAGGATTGGGAATTGCAGACTCTTGGTATCAACTATTAAGTGAAAATAGCTGAAATTAGCATAAGGGGTATCCAAGGGGCCCAATCAGTAACTGTTGATGAGATAATGATCATTCATGCTAGTTAATTACTGATTATTACTGAAAACAACCAGGCTAAGATTGATTAACAGGGATGAGTTCAGTGACAGTGGTGTTGGTTATGTTGACAGTAAAGATGTTGACGATAACAATAATTATTGATACTGATAACGATTCCAATAACGCTATCGGCAATGCTGATAAAGATGTTATATCACAGTTTATTATTAGATTATTAGCTCATCTAACTTCTCCTTCTTCTGATAGGCATGTGTGAGATGGAGTGTAGTAGCGGGATTATGGAAATGGCACTGTGCAGAGAATTTGGCGATTTCCCCTCACAGTTCGACTTCAAAGCGAGAGCAGGACTGGAGAGATGGAATTAGTGCTCTGCGTAATCCCAATGGAGGAGGGAGGGGAAGTTTCACTTCATTAATGCATCAGCATGCTTAATCAGAGAGACAGAGAGAGAGAGAGAGAGAGAGAGGGCGGTGGGAGGGAGATGTATGGCAGGAAGGTGAGGGGAGATGGAGGGCAGGGAGATGGAGGGAGAAAGGGCAGGGAAGAGATAGAGATGGAGGGAAAGAGAAAAAGAGAGGGGGCAGAGATAAGGAATGAGGGAGAGGGAAAGAGGCGGTAGAGAGAGAGACGAGAAAGAGGGCGAAGGAGAGATGGAAAGAGATGCAGGTAGAGAAAGAGGAGGGAGAGATGAAGGGAGAGGGAAAGAGGCAGTAGAGAGAGGGAAGAGAGAGAGGGAAGAGAAAGGGTATATAGCGAGAGAGAGGGAATGGATCAAAGAGAATTGTTGTGCTCACCGGAATACTCCTGTGATTTCCTTGTTTCTCTAACATGGCTCCTCTCCTGCAGCAACACCTCAACACTAATACTTTTACAGTCAAAGAGGAGAACAAGAGGGGCAGGAGAGGAGCAGTTTACAAGAGAGAGGGAGAGAGAGGTAGTTGAAGAGAGAGAGAGAGGGAGAGAGGTAGTTGGAGAGAGAGAGAGAGAGAGAGAGAGGGGTAGTTGAGAGAGAGGTAGTTGAAAGAGAGAGAGAGAGAGAGGTAGTTGAAAGAGAGAGAGAGAGAGAGAGAGAGAGAGAGACAGAAAAGACAGCATAAGGAAAAGAGAAAAAGGAGAGAAAGCGGGAGAAAGAAAGAGAGGAGACAGAGGGGGAGAAAAGAAGACAGTGTGAAGTAGATCAATAAGGGTACTGCAGATATATAGACTCTAAGCTACAGTAAAGTGTGTACGCAGTCTGTGATACCCAGCAGTCTAGTTCAAAGTCTTAGGAACACATATTATCCCATAGAATATGCAGAAATAGACCTTATGTCAAAGCACCAACCGTCAAGGCCCTCGACATCATTCAATCCAGAAAGAATATGACAGTGAAGGGTACTTGGGAGGGGATCAGTGAAGGGCGCTTGGGAGGGGATCAAGTCCTATAAAACTAAAGAGTAGCTATCATGTTTTTTTCGGGCAGTGGGATTTCATCTTCTAGAGAAAGCGTGCGAGAGAGAGAGGAAGAAAGAGAGAACGATAGGGGGAGAGAGAGGGAAAGAGACAGAGGCAGAGAGAGAAAGAGAGAAAGAACAGTCAGGCCCCATTCACACCCGATTCAATACTCATCCTGTCTCCTCTCTGAGTCTATCAACATTTTCTCACCGACATCAACGGCTTGTCTTATGCTCATCTCATGCAGGTTGCCAGATAATCACGTCTCATGCAGGTTGTCAGATAAACAAATGCTAACTCTTCCTGGCCTCTTCTGACTGCCCGGCTCTGCAGTGCTACATGTACTACAAGCATTATATTAACAACATGCCGTTGGTGTGTGTGTGTGTGTGCGTCGAAGTGAGTATCTATAAAGATACGAGCAGCCTATCCATCACTTTGATGGTGCAGTGATCAAAGTGTGGCCACACTGAGCGGTACAGTATGTGTGTCACGTGCTGAGGTGTGTGTGTGCATGTGTGTGTGTTTACTATAATGTACTCTTACTGTGCTTGCTTGAATTTGCACTGTTACCAACAAATGTGTACAGAGGCGTCATGCTGCTGGTCATTTCGTGAGTGTTTTCATTACTCTGTATTCGTTTTAGTGCAAAATTCAGGTCATTTTTTCGAAATGTGTGGGTTTTCCAGAAATCCCGGCTCCCAGAACCAGGAATCCTCCAACAAGAAATTGTGCAACCCTATTCCTATATCTTCAACAAGCCAATCCTGCAGTACTGTATGCTCGGCAGCAGAGCGGAGTGAATGCAAAGGTTAATGAGATGATGAATGATGGGAGCGTGAGTAGGGTACTCAGGGAGAGAGGACAGACCTGTGTATGATAATTTCATTTGTGTAAAATACACCTTGATTCCCAGGGGTGACCTGCCGCGCTTAAGTGGCGCACCATTAACATCCTCCTGTTAATTAATTGTCGCTGTGGTGCGAGCCAAATTAGAGAGGGGGGGAGAAAGGGTTGGGGGGAGAGAGAGTTGGAGGAGAGAGAAAGAGATTGAGGGAGGGGGAGAGAGGGAGAAAGTGAGAGAGAGAAATGGGGGGGGGGGGGGGGGGGGGGGGGTCGCAGGGAATGGGGTCGCAGGGAATGAAAACAGAGTCGCTTGTTATCATTGTTTTCAGAAACAACTTGATTCGTGTTTGATCATTTATATTAGGTTAATCACATCTATGAAAGGATACCACGGTGATAGGATGTCTTGATTAATTTGTAGCGTTTAATCGAGCAAAGGGAATGACTAAAAGTCACTTTTGAATTTGAGTTTAAAGACCTTTTCTATTCAGTTTCAGAGTCATAATCAAAGGCATTGTATCAAAGCTTTGAAGGTTGCGACAGATAGCGACAAAATGGATGTTGCAAATCATCTTTGTTTGTCAAAATGAATAATTGCTTATTCATCCACTTTGGATTCATGAGTAGGAAATGTATTCAATCCACTACTGTGCAGTAATATGAATATTTGATTGTGTGTACAGTTTGAGAAAGAGCCATATATAGAGATACACTCTATATCAAAGGTTTTAGAACACCTACTCATTCAAGGGTTTTTCTATATTTTTACTATTTTTTACATTGTAGAATAATAGTGAAGACATCAAAAATGGAATCATGTAGTAACCAAAAAAGTGTTAAACAAATCAAAATATATTTTATATTTGAGATTGTTCAAATACACTGTAAAAAATGACCCACTGGCTTAGTAAATATTGCAAAAGAAAATCAATGATTTTTACTTAAAATAATAGGTTTCTGGTTTTACTTACATTTTTGAATATAGTACTTAATTTATATGTGTAGAAAAAGACTGGCATTTGCAAATAAAAATCCAAGGTAATATGCTGCTAAATTTGAACTAATATTTCTAAGTAACAACCAACAACTTAAAAATATGATATTCAAATTATCAGTATTATGTTTTTTGTTTGTTTTTTTTCACCTTTATTTAACCAGGTAAGCTAGTTGAGAACAAGTTCTCATTTACAACTGCGACCTGGCCAAGATAAAGCAAAGCTTTATGAACTGACATGCTAGAATAACTAGATCTAGTTCTGAACGTAAATTGTGCTTGGAACAGTTCAACGGACGTCGTCTTGATCTTTTTTCTCTGGAATGGCCATGCGGCAGGTAAGGACCAAATTATAACTTGGAATGTAGTTTGGATCTCTCTACACATATTTTTGACGAAATGTCGAAAATATTTGTGGAAAACGTAAAATAATATTCTTCAAGTACGAAAAGCCTTTAGCTAGCTATATTGCCAGAGTACGTTATATATTTGCACGTTGATAAGCTAGCTAGTTAATGGCCGTGATGTCTGTATAGTTAGCTAGTGGTGGGCATGCTACTAGCTGGGTCAATATCACCATAAGGTGCCTTTGAGACTTCCCCATTTCCCCCCAAAAAAGCTGAGATTTTCCATTGAACTTCATATTCATTGTATTAAGTATATGTTATGCTGTTAGAAATGCATATTGGTCAAGCTCCCACACTTTTTATAAATTAACTGCAAGCAGACAATTTACATGCAAACAGCAAAATATGTCCACCCTGTCATGGACAATTTCAAAGCAGAATAAATACATTGTAATTACATAGTGATTATAAAACGTACATTTTCAGAAAACTATTTAGTCACTTTCTCAACAATATATTTTAGTTTATGGGAAAAGTATTTGGATAATAATGAAATTATGGCAAACTATTTGTTTCTCTATAAAATCTGCGAGAGTTGCACTTTCTTTTCTAAATAAAATCTAACAAAAAAGATATCTGGTCAAACTTTCAAACAATACTATTTGGCCCTCATTTGTTTATAAAGGAATCACACAAAAGATTTTGCTAACTTGTGAAAATAATTTGTTTATTTTCATAGAACATGAAAATAACAGGGTGGACAGTGACATGACAGGGTGGACCCTGGGCATGACAGGGTGGACACGTTGTGAAATGTCATTGAATGGCCTCATAAATGCAAGGAACAATGCAAGAAAATGATGTAAAAAATGCCTTTTCCCATGTAGGGGGAAATTACAAGTTGAACATACTTTTTGATCCACTCTACCTGCATGCAGCCACTGAATAAAGATGCCCAAAATGAGACATTAATGTGGCCTTCTAGCGTTAAACTCTGTACATCATTCTGCACAGTGAAAGTCAAACATTCAACTGTAGAACAAGAAGAAAAATGTTTTTTAAGTGGAGAACAGTTGATTTGAAAAAACAGAATATTACAGAAAGATCACTTGGACGCATCTCCAAACAGTCTCTCCCTTTCTGCAGAGACATGGCTCAGTTCTGCAGTTGCTGTTCCACATACTTCCATGCAGACACTTCAATCTGTACAGAGCGCTTGTTCAGAGCCTGTGGTTCTGGTATTAGGCAAAGTACCTGCCAGTCATGGTACCAACAGATGTCGTCCCGAAGACTTGGCCATTTGAACTTGTTTATGCCATGGCGTTGCATACACTTAACTTTCACACTGTGCCCTTCTGCATCCATGATGATACCTGGGTATGCTTCATTGTCATAATTAACGACGCACCACTCTCCAATGTGCTTTACCTCAATCATTTCTGGTCTCCTAGGATTATCTGGTGTCTTTCCACATGCTGGGGACTTGTCAGATGAAACAGGAACATTAGCTAGAGTGACCTCTTGAAGGTTAAAGCAGGAGCAGTCCAAAACACCTTCCTCCCTTTTACACAGACATGAAATGTCTCTGTATTTCATTTGGCCAGGTGTCAGACTGATAGCTTGGTGGATTCTCATAGTGCCTTTTATGGCAGCTATTGCAGGTACCTCAGGCTTTGATTCAATATCCCTCTCTGGGATGAAGAACAGCTCGACAGATGTGTCCAGGCTTTTCAGCTTGTTATACAAGCTCTGGGCATCAGGAATGTCTCCTCCATGGGCTACAATCCGGTCTGCTGACCTCTTGAGGGCCCCACCCACACCGTCTGGTGCCCCCTTCCCATGATTAGCCTCAAAGAAATTCCACGTTATTTCTTTGAAGCCATACTTGTAGGGTTCCGTTGAGAGGTAGAAGAAATGTCCCTTTTGTCGATACTGCGTTGCAGGCCCATCGCTGAAAAAATGAAGTGTGCTGACTTGAGGTGGGCCCAGATGGCCACAGGGTCATGTCTTCTGGAGGGTGATATGGAGCAGAAGGTGTGTGGCGCTTGTTTACCAGTGGTGTAGAGCACTCCAGTGTGCAGACTGGCCTGCTTGTGTGAGCCTCCAAAATGCACAGATTGTATTTCTTCGCTGTACTTACATGAGTAATTTTCGCTAAAATCTATATGCAAGAGGGACTCATTGTGCTTCAGACTTCTCCTGAGCTCCCTGTAGGCATCAAACTGCCATTTAATGTTGAAGACATGGCTCCTAAAATGGAGAAGCCTCTCCTGGAAATCTGTGTTAAGCTCATGCTGATTTTCAGGAGTTTCAGCAGGGGAGTTGGGTGGTGTCTCTGACTGTAGCAAAGCACTGGCCCTGTTTCTGGCTCTGGCTTGACTTTTTGCCTCTCTCCATTTCTTTCTTTTTGCCCTCTTCTCTCTCTCACTGAGCTCATTGACACCCTTCTTCTTTCCAGTCTCTCTGTCTTTTTTCCATTTGACCCTTTCTTTCTCAAGGTACTTTCTTCTTCTGTCTGGGTCAGCATCACGACGTTCCCGATATCTCCTTGCTATCTCAGCTACTTTTGATCTCATTCCTTGAAAAAGACGATTCAAAATGTTCCCTTACACACTTTAATTGGCAGTCCCGGTAAACTAGGCTTGCATTATCAAACTAGGTTTGCTGATACCGATATCGCCAAAAAAATTGTCCATATTGTCCATTCTTACTATGTATAGCATGTACTGTTATAAAATGTGTGTAATAGCTGTTGTAATATGTGTAACATTATCAGTATGTGGCCTAAACTATGCACATGTCCTTCCTGTCATGAACCATGTCCACCCTGTCATG
This sequence comes from Coregonus lavaretus, assembly GCF_964263955.1. Taxonomy (NCBI): domain Eukaryota; kingdom Metazoa; phylum Chordata; class Actinopteri; order Salmoniformes; family Salmonidae; genus Coregonus; species Coregonus lavaretus. The sequence goes on along the minus strand of NC_139997.1, from coordinate 17,838,638 downwards.
GAAGGCTTGCTGACAGGGTGGACAATGACAGGGTGGACATTTTTGGCTAATGTTAGCATTTAATGAGCACATGGTGGACCTTCACTTAGCAACATACTACAGTTAGCAAGCTGACTGTGTACTGTTTTACAAATATATTTCAAAGTTCTGATAGGTTTTTCTATCAATTGATATTTCACTATGACAGAGTGGACATGTTAAGCTTGACAACATCCAACTACACACATAATATGATGAAAATTATGAAACATAAGTGTAAATACTTACTCTGCAACTAGACACTGCTTCAGCCTTCATTGAAGAAAGACAAAATGCTCGTAGTGATGTCACTGAAAACATCAGTGGGTTTCTTAAAGGGGCAGTTACCCCACAATGACAGGGTGGACAGCAATTTCAGGGACACATGCAAAATGTTCAATATGATTATGAAAATACAATATACAGTGGGGAAAAAAAGTATTTAGTCAGCCACCAATTGTGCAAGGTCTCCCACTTAAAAAGATGAGAGAGGCCTGTAATTTTCATCATAGGTAAAGGTCAACTATGACAGACAAAATGAGGAAAAAAAATCCAGAAAATCAAATTGTAGGATTTTTAATGAATTTATTTGCAAATTATGGTGGAAAATAACTATTTGGTCACCTACAAACAAGCAAGATTTCTGGCTCTCACAGACCTGTAACTTCTTCTTTAAGAGGTTCCTCTGTCCTCCACTCGTTACCTGTATTAATGGCACCTGTTTGAACTTGTTATCAGTATAAAAGACACCTGTCCACAACCTCAAACAGTCACACTCCAAACTCCACTATGGCCAAGACCAAAGAGCTGTCAAAGGACACCAGAAACAAAATTGTAGACCTGCACCAGGCTGGGAAGACTGAATCTGCAATAGGTAAGCAGCTTGGTTTGAAGAAATCAACTGTGGGAGCAATTATTAGGAAATGGAAGACATACAAGACCACTGATAATCTCCCTCGATCTGGGGCTCCACGCAAGATCTCACCCCGTGGGGTCAAAATGATCACAAGAACGGTGAGCAAAAATCCCAGAACTACACGGGGGAACCTAGTGAATGACCTGCAGAGAGCTGGGACCAAAGTAACAAAGCCTACCATCAGTAACACACTACGCCGCCAGGGACTCAAATCCTGCAGTGCAAGACGTGTCCCCCTGCTTAAGCCAGTACATGTCCAGGCCCGTCTGAAGTTTGCTAGAGTGCATTTGGATGATCCAGAAGAGGATTGGGAGAATGTCATATGGTCAGATGAAACCAAAATAGAACTTTTTGGTAAAAACTCAACTCGTCGTGTTTGGAGGACAAAGAATGCTGAGTTGCATCCAAAGAACACCATACCTACTGTGAAGCATGGGGGTGGAAACATCATGCTTTGGGGCTGTTTTTCTGCAAAGGGACCAGGACGACTGATCCGTGTAAAGGAAAGAATGAATGGGGCCATGTATCGTGAGATTTTGAGTGAAAACCTCCTTCCATCAGCAAGGGCATTGAAGATGAAACGTGGCTGGGTCTTTCAGCATGACAATGATCCCAAACACACCGCCCGGGCAACGAAGGAGTGGCTTCGTAAGAAGCATTTCAAGGTCCTGGAGTGGCCTAGCCAGTCTCCAGATCTCGACCCCATAGAAAATCTTTGGAGGGAGTTGAAAGTCTGTGTTGCCCAGCGACAGCCCCAAAACATCACTGCTCTAGAGGAGATCTGAATGGAGGAATGGGCCAAAATACCAGCAACAGTGTGTGAAAACCTTGTGAAGACTTACAGAAAACGTTTGACCTGTGTCATTGTCAACAAAGGGTATATAACAAAGTATTGAGAAACTTTTGTTATTGACCAAATACTTATTTTCCACCATAATTTGCAAATAAATTCATTACAAATCCTACAATGTGATTTTCTGGATTTTTTTTCCTCATTTTGTCTGTCATAGTTGACGTGTACCTATGATGAAAATTACAGGCCTCTCTCATCTTTTTAAGTGGGAGAACTTGCACAATTGGTGGCTGACTAAATGCTTTTTTTCTCCACTGTACATGATCAAAATTACTTGTTTTATCAAATAACTTATTGTGGACAGTAAAACCATGTAAAAAAAAATTGGATTTAGTATCATTTAACCACTTATTACACACACTGTAGTTAGCAGAGCAGTGTGTGGGACATGCCAAAATCACGTACATCCAATGAAAAAAAATTAATAAAATGAAGGAAACACTTTTTTAGAGACTTATCATTCTACTGATATGTGTGCAAATGTTTGGCCACTTATAATAAGACCTCAGACTTTCATTATTCTGCTAAATTTTCATGATGACTGAGTGAGTCTGATGAGGACACCAAAGGCACCTCATAGTGATATTGACTCAGCTAGTAAGTTAGCAGTGTATTTACTCGCCTCAGCGCTGTTTCTAACCTTTGTCATTTTTGTGTACGTTTTATACTAACCAAAATAGGTATGTAACATATTAGCTACCTAGCTTACCAAAAAACGCATTGTCAGGAAACATTACAGTAGAACTGAACACCTGCAATTTAATGTTTGCCTGCTAGGCAAGCTAGCCAGGCAGAGACAGGAACGAACAATACGTAGCTAGCTAGCTACACCTAGCTATCTAGCTACACCTGTCCTTGCAGAAACCTTCTTGTTGTTCACGTATTCACAACATGTTCAAGGCAGCACTGCAAACGTTGACTGGAGGTCTACCAGACTTTGTTGAAATACTTCTAATGATCGTTGTTTATGGTGAACTTGCTTTTATTGGTAAGTGTCAGAATGCTTGGTATAATGAGCACCTTAGGGGGGTTGAGCTAGAATCCACACAGAAGCTTAAGGTCATTGAGCAAAAGGAATTGGCAGACATCTACCCACTAACAGCATACGCAGTTGGCCAAAAGCGCATGGTAACACTTAAGCACCATATTTGCCTGCAATATTAGGTAACAATCTTTTCAAATGGAATAGTTTTAAATGTGGTCTATTTATACATGGGTACATGGGTTTAAAAACAAGGCATTGCTCATAGAGCTCATGCCGAATTTAGTATTTAGTATTTGGTATAGAATAGAAATGCTTGGTTTTGCACATTTATTATTATGAGATCTAGTAAGCAGCACTTGATAACAATTTAATGCCCCTGGTTCTCCTCAGACTTGACTGCCCTTGACCAGCACAAAAACATCCTGTGGCGTACTGCATTAGCATCAAATAGCCCCCGCGATATGCAACTTTTCAGGGAAGTTAGGAACCAATATACACAAGCAGTCAGGAAAGCAAAGGCAAACTTTTTCAAACAGAAATTTGCATCCTGTAGCACTAACTCCAAAAAGTTTTGGGACACTGTAAAGTCCATGGAGAATAAGAGCACTTCCTCCAGTTGCCCACTGCACTGAGGCTAGGAAACACTATCACCACCGATAAATCTACAATAATCGAGAATTTCAACAAGCATTTTGCTACAGCTGGCCATGCTTTCCATCTGGCTACCACTACCCCGGCCACCAACTCTGCACCCTCCGCTGAAACTTGCCCATGCCCCCCCCCGCTTCTCCTTCACACAAATTCAGACAGCTGACGTTTTGAAAGAGCTGCAAAATCTGGACCCCTACAAATCAGCTGGGCTAGACAATCTGGACCCTTTCTTTCTAAAACTAGCCGCCGAAATTGTCGCAACCCCTATTACTAGTCTGTTCAACCTCTCTTTCATAACGTCTGAGATCCCCAGAGATTGGAAAGCTGCCGCGGTCATCCCCCTCTTCAAAGGGGGTGACACTCTAGATCCAAACTGCTACAGACCTATATCCATCCTGCCCTGCCTTTCGAAAGTATTTGAAAGCCAAGTTAACAAACAGATCACCGACCATTTCGAATACCACCGTACCTTCTCCGCTATGCAATCCGGTTTCCGAGCTGGTCATGGGTGCACTTCAGCCACGCTCAAGGTCCTAAACGATATTATAACCGCGATTGATAATAGACAGTACTGTGCAGCCGTCTTCATCGACCTGGCCAAGGCTTTCGACTCTGTCAACCACCGCATTCTTATTGGCAGACTAAATAGCCTTGGTTTCTCAAATGACTGCCTCGCCTGGTTCACCAACTACTTCTCAGATAGAGTTCAGTGTGTCAAATCAGAGGGCCTGTTGTCTGGACCTATGGCAGTCTCTATGGGGGTGCCACAGGGTTCAATTCTTGGACCGACACTTTTCTCCGTGTATATCAATGATGTCGATCTTGCTGCTGGTGACTCTCAGATCCACCTCTACGCAGACGACACCATTTTGTATACATCTGGCCCTTCATTGGACACTGTGTTAACAAACCTCCAAACGAGCTTCAATGCCATACAACACTCCTTCAGTAGCCTCCAACTGCTCTTAAACACTAGTAAAACTAAATGCATGCTTTTCAATCGAACGCTGCTGGCACCCGCCCACCCGACTAGAATCACCACTCTTGACGGGTCTGACCTAGAGTATGTGGACAACTACAAATACCTAGGTGTCTGGTTAGACTGTAAACTCTCCTTCCAGACTCACATAAAGAATCTCCAATCCAAAGTTAAATCTAGAATCGGCTTCCTATTTCGCAACAAAGCCTCCTTCACTCATGCTGCCAAACATGCCCTCGTAAAACTGACTATCCTACCGATCCTTGACTTCGGCGATGTCATTTACAAAATAGCCTCCAACACTCTACTCAGCAAATTGGATGTAGTCTATCACAGTGCCATCCGTTTTGTCTCCAAAGCCCCATACGCCACCCACCACTGTGACCTGTACGCTCTTGTTGGCTGGTCCTCACTACATGTTCGTCGTCAAACCCACTGGCTCCAGGCCATCTATAAATCACTGCTAGGCAAATCCCCGCCTTATCTTAGCTCATTGGTCACCATAGCAGCACCCACCCGTAGTCTGCGCTCCAGCAGGTATATCTCACTGGTCATTCCCAAAGCCAACACCTCCTTTGGCCGCCATTCCTTCCAGTTCTCTGCTGCCAATGACTGGAACGAATTGCAAAAATCTCTGAAGCTGGAGACTCTTATCTCCCTCACTAACTTTAAGCATCAGTTGTCAGAGCACCTTACCGATCACTGCACCTGTACACAGCCCATCTGAAATTAGCCCACCCAACTACCTCATCCCTATATTGTTATTTATTTTGCTCTTTTGCACCCCAGTATCTCTATTTGCACATAATCTCTTGCACATCTAGCATTCCAGTGTTAATACTATTGTAATTATTTTGCACTATAGCCTATTTATTGCCTTACCTCCATAACTTGCTACATTTGCACACACTGTATATATATTTTCTGTTGTATTTTTGACTTTATGTTTTTTACCCCATATGTAACTCTGTGTTGTTTTTATCGCACTGCTTTGCTTTATCTTGGCCAGGTCGCAGTTGTAAATGAGAACTTGTTCTCAACTGGCTTACCTGGTTAAATAAAGGTGAAATAAATAAAAATAAAAATAATGGGATACCCATGTTTGACAACATACCCATTTGATAACTTTTCTGCATTTTTTTCTTGACAGGAACACTTTCACTACAACGGAACAGAAATGTCTGCCAGGCTACGGGTCCTATTGGAGGGCCCTGATATCTGTAAGCTAACATTGCCTTCTGGAATCCCTGCTACTGTAGCTGAGCTTGGCACAATTGTGCAAGTGACATTTCAGCTTCAAAAAGAATTTGTTCTACAGTACATGGACAGTGAATTTGGTCAGTTATTTTCTTTGCTTGATACTGAAGACATAAAGGATAAAGACACTATCAAAGTGGTTGACCTTGACCCCCCACCTCTTATTACTTTAAATGTACAAGAGACATCGGATGAGAGGGGCTCCCTTGGATCACGTGATACTGTGATATTGTCCTCTCCAGAAACTACCTCTTCCCAACACTCCAGTCCGTGGCCAT